>NC_141136.1:154694535-155065264 GCF_053477565.2 Lygodium microphyllum | reverse complement strand
TTGAACTTACACCCCCTTACATCAGCTTTGCTACTCCATCCGGACTGGTTGGTGAGGTTGGCCACCTTTTTGATCATGGAGGACATATGACATTTGGGATGATTGGCGACCCATCTTTTTCATCTCAGCCAAGCCCAGTGTGACCCCTTTGATTCATATGAATCAAAATCCTCTCCTGTTTCTCTTTTGGTATGCAGATCCAGATGATTTTCTGTATGTAGACTTCAATAGAGGGGGCTCTCAAAGCAGACATCCCTTCATTAGTTATATCTACATCTTCTGTTTCATTTGAGTATATAAGCCGCTCTTCTCAAATGCCTTTCATCCCACCCTCTTCTAGCCCACCCATTGATTTCCTCTCTTCTCTGTTCTAAAACCTTGATTTACACTCCACATCCGCATCTTCCACATTGGGAGTTGAAACTTGCGTTTTTGCTCTTAGCACATTCTCATTCTTTGTTCCATACTTATACTTTCCTACCGCTTTACATCATGGTGCATCATTTTAGAGAATGCCACCCTTTAACACTGTACCGTTCTCTCACCCTCAAGCCACTTTGCACCATGGGCTTTGTTATAGGGAATCCCACCCTTTAACACAGTTCTCTCCACCTTTCTGCAAGTGAGCATATCGTTTCCTATTAGAATGGTTGTGATGGGCATTCCCCTTACTACTCCTAGTCACACACCTCCTTTGACCTCTCAGATGTAGGGATTTCCATTTGTTGCTCCACATGTTCCTATCCCTCCACCATGGGCTCCTCATGTGGTTACCATGCCCACCTTTTGATCCACTGTGCATACTTCTTGCATGTATGGTGGGCACTTTGGGGCCTAGTTCCAAGTATACTCCATTTCCCTATCCTACCCACCCTATACATCTTATTCGAGCACTACTACTATTGTTGCAATAGCCAAGAATGCCTTCACAGATAAGACTCGTTTCAATGGGTTGAATTTCACCATTTGGTTAAATTTTAACGAATGCTTGAATCTTAGGGACTTTGGGACCTTATCATTGATCTAGAGTCTATGCCGGACCCTTGATCAACTCACCTTGATTACATCTGCCAATGGAGAATCGGCAATGCTAAAGCCAATGTTGAGTTAATGTAGGGGTTGTTTCCTGAGTTCCACTCTCAATTATAGCATTTTCCCCTTGCATCATCAAAGTGTTGGAGTTATCTCATTAACTGCCATATAGAAAGAGATTGTACTTGACTCATTGATCTCGATTTTAAGCTTTAAGAGTTTTCCATTAAGGAAGAGGATGATCTGAAAGTCAAGTTAGCCGAATATTAGTGGTTGCTCACTGAGTTTGCTACTATTGGCTCCCTGAAGTCAGATGATGATCAAGTCACGTTCTTCTTCAACAAGTTACTTGAAAAGCACTTCCATTTTATCCAACACATTATCTCACTACCTAGATTGTTCACCTTTTATGAGTTTTGAGTGCTAGTTCTCACGTTACGCAAGGTTGCATGATCAAGTCCACAAGAAAGCCTCAAAGCAAAGGGGGTTGATTGCCTCTCTTTGGGAGGGAAACCAACAATGGCAAGAATTTGCAAGATGTGAAGGTAAGTCATTTTCCCTTCTTCAAATGGAGCCAAATAAACAAAACCTATCTGGCAATAACTCCCCAAGAAAAATAGGATTTGCACACATAGTCAAAGATCAGGCCATGCGAACAAGGAGTGTCGTACCAAGGCATAGGGTCTTTCATCTAGAAAACCATAGCAGACTGCTGCGACTGCCTCCACTTCTGTAGATTTTTCTAGTGGGGCTATGTCTCTTGTTGCTGCCACATCTACTCCTTTGGCACCAACAGTCGCTAGACATGTGGTACACATATAGCCTCAACGATTGTCTTTCTTTTCTCGTGAGGGATTGGTTGATTGGTCAATGAGTTTTGATCCCATTGCACTTTGTGCATCCACTTCACATCCACCTCCATCTAGGACTACCTCACCATCTCGTCATGTGTTTCATTGGTAGAGCCTTGCTATTGGGCATACACGATGATGGCCATATCCTTAAGAGGGGGTTGATTGCCTTCTCTTTGGGAGGGAAACCAACAATGGCAAGAATTTGCAAGATGCGAAGGCAAGCCAATTTTCCTTTTTCAGATGAAACCAAATAAACAAAACCCATTCGGCAATAACTCCCTAAGAAAAATAGGTTTTGCACACATGGTCAAAGATCGAGCCATGTGGACGAGGAGTGTCGTACCAAGGCCTAGGGTCTTTCATCTAGAAAACCATAGTAGACTGGTACAACCACCTCCACTTTGGCTGATCTGTCCAGTGGGGCTACGCCTATTGTTGCTGCCCCATCTACTTCTTTGGCACCAACAATTGCTGGACATGTGGTACATAGATAGCCTCAACGGTCAAGACTCCTTTACTCCTGAGGGGTTGGTTGATTGGTCAACGAGGTCTGATCCCATTACACTTTATGCATCCACTTCACTTCCACCTCCATCTAGGACTACCTCACCATCTTGTCAGGCGTTTCATCAGCAGAGCCTTGCTAGTGGGCATACACGATGATGGCCACATCCTTATATTAGTTCCATCTTCACTCTCTTAGGTCTTTAGGCTATCGAGTTTGGCCCATAGGATTTTGTCCTTAGATTTTCATTCTTAAGTCTTCCATTGCGTATATTCTCCCACATATACACATTTGCATCATTGCATTGTTTTTTTAGTTAGCTTGTCATTTTAGTTTTGCAACCAAACTTATCTTGGCTAGGAAGACCATCTCTTCCAAAACAATAAGCCTTTTCTCAAAAGTCAAAGTCAATAAACTGAAATGTCCTTTGGATACTTTGCAAAGGAAGATGCAATCCACAACAACTTATTCTTCCTTTCCTAGAAAATGAATAATTTGACTTATCATTACAAGTGCATGCTTATTTCCTCTAGTACCCATTCCTAGTACAAGTTTTCAATAATTTAGCCATGAAATCAAATCCCCTATGCTAAATAACGAACATTTCTACACGATTATACAATTGAGTTACATCTTCTACTTTGTATTTTATCTAACTTTGATATGGAGGCACTTCATGTGATTGAGTAGGATTTGGGATTGTGGATGTTACTTCAATTGCATGCTTCAAATATGAAGTGCTCCTCTTAATGCCATCCAAGAGTTGTCTTTTAATCCTTTAGTAGTGCTCCTACCATTGGTCTTTATCCCACTTGAGTAGTATGTCTGCATACTTACAAGCTTCAAGAACTTGTATGAGCAAAAATCCAATCCTCATATATATAACTTACCCTTCAAATTCTCTTCTGTATGATAATGAGCTTTCAAAGAGGTTGACACACTCCCTCTCCTGCTCTCTCTCTCTCTCATCCCTCTATCTCTACCTCCCTCCCTCTCTATTTCCATCTCTCTCTCTCTCTCTCTCTCTCTCTCTATTTGTACCTCTTTCTTTTTCTCTCTATCTTCTCTCCCCCCTCTCTTTCTATCCCTACCTCTCTCCCCCTCTCCCCCCCCTTCCCCTCTCTCTCCTCTCTGACTTCCTCTCCCTCTCTCTGTGTGTGTCTGTCTTCCACTCTTGATAAAAACGTTTAGAATTGCCATCAATCTCTCTCTCTCTCTCTCTCTCTCTCTCTCTCTCTACGTGAGTAGTGTATCGATTATAACAAAGGCCTATTAGCTAAAGCTAATGCACTAAGGCTTTTATAGCCTTGGTTCTCTCCACCTCGTTGTTGTTGTAGGTTGTGGTGTGTGTGTGGTTGCATAGAATGGCAGGTAGATGTAGGCTGATCTTCTCGAGTTGGAGATGATTCAAATGGTGGTGGTGGTTTGCATCGTGGCATCGGACTGGTTGTGGTGGCGGTGGATGGCAGTTGTTTGACGGTGGGAGATTGCGAGTTAGGTAAGTTTTTCTTTTTACAAAAAAAAGGCCTATTTCACACACATTGGGGGCGGGGGAGGGAAAACCGAGTCTTTATAACATGCTTGCTATTCTGCACTTAGCTGATCACCAATTCAGCAAAATGCAATCACACTGGCTTACACGCAAGTGCCTTAGATCCACTTACTCCAAGGAGTTGATGTGTCTCAGTAAACTGAACCATGAAACTAACCTTTCTTCTTGGACAACGTGGTGAATGACTTGATTTAACTTAAATTACAACAAACAATAACTTCAAAATCTGAAAATAACCACTTTATCCAATTAATCTTGGACAATTGACACTTGATTGGCCCCAACAATTGGTGTCCCTTGTGGTATTTCTTTAACTTGTATTGCTTGAACTTGTAGTATGAAGAGATTTGGGCTAATCTCTCTATAAATTCCAACATTGTGGATTGTCACAAATGACTAGTAGTATCAATAATCGATTTGCTTCTTGATTTTGGCACAAATTCGACCTTGATCACTTGCATGCGGGCCAAATTAAATGTAGATGAGATTTTCCCTTTAGAAAATCAATTGCAATTACAAGTGATGTCTTTGATTGCAACACTTTAATTTGTGGGCACAAAATTCGAGGTGGTTGAGAAATCCTAATTTTTGTTGCAAAATAGGGTTTTGATAGTAAAAGCACTACTGGTACCCAATTAATCTTGGACAACTGACACTTGATTGGTCCCAACAATCGGTGTACCTTGCGGTATTTCTTTAACTTGTATTGCTTGAACTTGTTTTACAAAGAGATTTGGGCTGATCCCTCTATAAATTCCAACATTGTGGATTGTCACAAATGACTAGTAGCTCAATAATCAATTTGCTTCTTGATTTGGACACAAATTCAACCTTGATCACTTGCATGCGGACCAAATTAAATATAGATGAGATTTTCCCTTTAGAACATCAATTGCAATTACAAGTGATGTCTTTGATTGTGACACTTTAATTAGTGGGCACAAAATTCGAGGTGGTTGAGAAATCCAAATTTTTGCTGCAAATTAGGGTTTTGATAGTAAAAGCACTATTGCCCACCTTCAATTTGCTATAGATTGTTGAGAATTTGTTAGAGAGAGAGAGAGAGAGAGAGAGAGAGAGAGAGAGAGAGAGAGAGAGAGAGAGAGCCATCTTGTATCTTGTAACCATGTAGTCTTATACTTTTTTCACAATTAATACAATTACCTTTTACGAACTTTGAGGTGGTTGAGAAATCCTAATTTTTGCTGCAAATTAGGGTTTTGATAGCAAAAGTACTACTATACACCTTCAATTTGCTATAGATTGCTGAGAATGAGAGAGAGAGAGAGAGAGAGAGAGAGAGAGAGAGAGAGAGAGAGAGAGAGAGAGAGCCATCTTGTTTCTTGTAACCATGTAATCTTGTACTTTTTTCGTAATTAATACAATTACCTTGTATGAAGAAAAAGGAGAGAGTTGAAGAGAATCTTTTGAACAATAGCTATGTTGGCAATGTTAATGGTGCCAGTAGCTTTGAAAGGAGGGTAAAACTCCATCGAGAGGCCTCAAGAGACGGGGGACAGTAGGGAGTCATCTTCCAAGGGCCGGCAACAACATTTTGATCAAGTGATAGCATTTTGGAGGTGGTTGGCAGTAGATGATTGCATTAAATGTAGGCTGGAGTAGGTAGGATGTAGAATTTAGGGCTTTCTTGAAAAGAAAATCAGATTTCTCTCTTATCTTGACTTTCTCTCACATTCTTCAAGCCATTCTTAACAGATCTCAGCATTTCTTAGCCATTTTGAGCAGATCTCAGCCAAATTTGATGGATTATCAGGAAGATCTTTGTTGTAAACCCAAAATTTTTACCGAAATTAGAGTTTGACAGCTTGGGACCTGTGCCAATTGGTGAAGGCATCGTACATTGAATTCAGCTCCTGAAATTGGTGTAATTGTCAAGGAATTCAGATGCCATCCCATTCATTGTAATTTGGGATGGCATTTGGCCAGTTGGTGGTTCCATTTGTGCAAGTCTTAGTTGAAAAATCAAGGGCAATTGGCCCAAATTGATTGCTGATTGTTGCTACAGCAAAGGGGCTTTTGGAACAGCAAAGGAGATTGTGAATCTCAGCTTGTACTCATTCCATTAACAATCAAGTTAAGGAAATACCGAAAGGGGTGCTAGTTTTGGGGCCAACAAGGTGTCCAATGTCCGAGATTATTAACATAATCTGTGTAATTTAAATTATGTTTATTTGTTGATTGTTGTAACTAAGTGCTTGATCAGGGAATTACTACCCTTTCGAAGAAGGAAGATTGGTTTTAAATATACCATATTGACGGCTAAAATCTGAGGCTTACGTGATAGTGCATCAGCCACAACATTCTTTTTACCATCAACGTGTAGAATTTGAAAACAAAACATAGAGAGAAAATGTCCATCTCATATGCTACTCTGACAACTTTGCATCGGATAGTACCTTAATGTCTAATGATCTATCTGCACTATAAGATCAGCCCCTAACAAGTAGTGTTTCCATGTAGATAGTGCATGAATTACAATGAAGAGCTCTTTCTGATAGATTTGGAAATTTCTATCTATACCGT
Source organism: Lygodium microphyllum (assembly GCF_053477565.2). Classification (NCBI taxonomy): domain Eukaryota; kingdom Viridiplantae; phylum Streptophyta; class Polypodiopsida; order Schizaeales; family Lygodiaceae; genus Lygodium; species Lygodium microphyllum. The sequence goes on along the minus strand of NC_141136.1, from coordinate 155,058,777 downwards.
GGAGAAGACAGCTCTCATAAGCCACAACTTGGCCATCCTGCATTAGAACAATCACAACACTATTTCCATATGCATCACACTGAACCACAAATGACTTTCTTAGATCAGACAACACAAGTATAAGATTTGAAGTCATCTTGTCTTTTTACTTCTCAAATGCTGAAATTTTCACTACTTTCCATCTAAATGGTACATTTCTTTTTTGTAAAGTATGCAATGGAGATGCAAATTTAGCAAAACCACATACATACTTCTTGTAATAGGAGCATAAACCCCAAAAGTTGTGGATCTCATGTACACTCCTCAAAGGTGACCATGAGTTTATGTATTGTCTCAACCTTTGCAGTCTATATGAATACCATCAACTGATACAATATGTCCCAAAAAGTGGATTTCATGCAAAAAGAATTCACTTTTCTTGTCATTAACGACTATCGTGTGTTTACGCAACTCATTGAACACAATGTCCAAATGATTTCTATGCTCTACCTCATTCTTTGAGTAGACAATGATGTCGTCAAAGAAGGTGCCTACAAATTCCCTGTGTGGCTTTAAGATGTGAACTATCACGTGATTAAAAGTCGCAGAAGGATTCGTAAGTTCAAAAGGCAAGATAAGAAACTCAAACAATCCAAAAGATGTCTTGGGTACATCCTCTGGTTAATGCATATTTGATGATACCTACTCTTTAAATCTATATAGCTGAAAATGGCTGCCCCCTACAATCTATCCTAGTACCCTTGATCTGAGGGATTAGAAACCTATTATTTATCGTGATTTTATTCAAAGCATGATAGTCAATACACATATGCCATGAACTATCATTTTTCTGCATCAAAAGCATTGGAGAATAAAAGAGAGATGAGCTTGGCTGAATAAGTCCTTTTTCTAATAGCTCATTCACTTGACTTAAAATCTCTTCTTGGTGGGCTGCACTGACCCTATAGGGTGGCTTATTAGGTAGGTTACTTCTAGGGATAAGATCTATTTTATGATTGTCAAGCCTTTCAGGCAATAGTTGCTGTGGAAGTGACTAAGAAGAACAATCAACATACATTTTCAAAAATGAAATGCGATCCTTGTCTAACTTTGACATGTTCCTAACATTCTCATTATCAACCTTTTCCTTAATAAAATCCAAGTACGCTGAAATGTGATTTTTCATTACTTTAAAAATGGCAGTAGCCGATACAATAGGGATAAATTCCCCTTTCAACTTTATATCCAAAGTGTGGATCTTGCCCTTATGCTGAATAGTGATCACTCTAGCATGTGAATCAATCATTGCATGCATATGATGCACCATGGCATACTAAGCAAGACATCACAATCCTCAAGTGGAGCAATAAAGATATCTTCGTTGTCCATTTATATTTGAATATGCAAATGAAGCTTTCCAGCGAGAGCGATGTGACAAGCTTTGCATGGCCCTTGCATGCCATACTAACTTCTCCTATGAGTCCCATCTTATCCTCTTTGATGGCTCGACCGGCTGCCATGTTTGTGGAGATAAAGTTGATTTGTGCTTCATTATCAAAGAAGATCAAAGCATTGTGATCTCTTTTTTTGCCCCATACTCTATATAACTCAATAGCATCATCATTGTTCTAATCACTAACAATGTTTGATACTAATTCAATTGATGTTTTGGGCTTGTTATCCTTGAGATCTCCTCGATTTTATGATTTTCTAGCTTGTTGCCTATTGGGAGAGTCCTTAGCTATGTGACCCTGTAATTCACAAACAAAGCATATTTATTTGCAGTCATTAATTCCTTACATTGTGCAAGTGATTTCTAGCTCTTTCTTTGTTGTTTTGTCCTTTTTTTAGGCTGATTTTCAAATCTTCCTCTTTTCTTAATCTTTGACAACTTCTTGTTTGGCTTCTCCCCACTCTCTTGAAAGTTTGAATCTTTTCCACACAACAATGTATCAGCTGTAGCAATAGTGTCTATGAGTTGAGACATGCTAGACACAGTGGATTTAATGCAAAAAACCCTAATTACTTTAGGCAGCCACATATATACTTTTCCACTTGGTTATGAAGAGGAATTGGATGATAGGAAGTTACCAAAAACTTCTTATTGTATTGCTCCAAATTCTTACATTCCTTTGCATCTAGCTTATTCCAAGTTGTCATGATGTCCACCTCAAATGTACTCATCAATCAATTCGATGTAAACATTTGCTGGAACTGTATCCATGTTGACGGTGCTCTTTCTTGTGTTAAGAGTGTGGACCACCATTGCAATGCATTCTCCTTTCAAGAAAGTGGTTACTTTGCGAATCTTAGAGGATTCGTTGAAGTTTCCTCTTGAATAGGCTGTATCAAATTGTTGAATAAAAGTTAAAGCTTTTTGCCTATCCTATGCACCAGTGAAGGACTCAAACTTCACCTCTTTTCCACCCTCATCATAGTCTTATGCTGCCCCTTTGGGAGTCAAGTTGTCATATACTGGCTACTGCAAAAAGGGTTTATTTACTATATTTGTATCATGACCAAGACCAAAAGAAGCATTTGCATGATCAGTATTCATTCCTTGAGCCCGATAAGCATTTAGGGGGTGTAGATGTATTACCAAACATGTCACTTTGTACCCTATGTATCAAACCAATGTTGCTATACATAGGGTTATGCATACTTTTAGCCATACCTGAAGCCATTGGGCCTTGCACACCATACACAAGTTACTGTATACCATAAGGAGTTGCGACATACATTTTCGTATGCGTTTCTCGACCAATCATTGCATGAAAAATAGTGCTACCGCCAAAGTATCTTAGCTGCCTCATCATTGCATGAATGCTCAAGTGTCCAAAAACCATTGGATTTGCACTTCCATGATGGCCTTGCATTTGCACACCTTGCCTCGTTTGTACCAATTGCTTTTCTTCATTAGCATCATTGGAAGCTTTATGAGAAGGCTTTGGCATTTTCTTCGATGCATCTTGCTGTCCTGAAGGTGTAGAAGATGATTTCTTCTTCTGGTCCTTGTTGTCCTTTATTGGAGTATTCAAAAATCGAGTGAATTGAGGATTCTTTGCCAATTCAACAAAGAGATTTGCTACTGTCCTCATTCGATTTTTAAAAAGATCATCAAGTTCCTCTTTCCCTTGCTAGTAGTGATCAGCATCATTTTACCTTAAAGGCCTTGCATTTTGACCAACAACATTTTTAGCTTGCTATCCATGTTGTGGGCCTTGTCTAAGATTAGACATTGCTTTTTTTCTTCCCCACGAGAATGTTCATATTGAGAGGCATCATCACTGCTTGATTCCATCTCACTGTATGATGATATCTCACAGCAATTACTCAGTTGAGCACAAATTCAGCACTAGCGCAAAGCTTCTGGCTTGCAATCAAGTGTCTCAGGTCCACCAAGTCAAGGGATTTGATGGTATCCCGACGACGGAACCATGAAACCAGCCTTCCTTCTTCGAAAGGGTGGTGAAAACCTGATTAAGCACTTAATTATAGCAATTAGCGAATTCACAAAAACTAAAATATACACATTACCATACAATCTTGGACATTGGATACCTTGTTGGCTCCAAAATTGGCTCCCTTGCTGTATTTCTTTAACTTATATTGCAATTGAATGGAGCACAATTGAGATTTCTTAATCTCCTCTACTAATCCAAGTACCCTTTGTTGTCACAAATGATCAGCAAGGCCTTCAGGGCAATTTGCTCCTTGATCTTTACCTAGTACTTGAACAAATTGGACGGTTGATTGGCCAAATGCTGTTTCAAATCAAATGGGATGGGCTGGCATTTGAAACCTCCAGTAATTTCTTGAATTCCAGTTGCTGATTTCAGTCCACAATACCTCTAATTGTTGGCACAAGCCCCATTGTGGCTGTTAACCTTATTTCTGTTGTGAATTAGGGTTTACAGAAGAAATTTATTTGCTGTCCACCAAATTTGGCTGAGATCCATTGTAATTGACTAAGATTATTAGAGAATAGGTTGGAGAAGGTGAGAGAATGCTGTAGAGAGAGAAATTCTTGAATTTTTGCACGGGAAACCGCTGAGAATGACTGTTGCCCTACCTTGATCAACTCCAAATGTTGTTGCCTGCTGCCCAGGAGTGCCAAAATTGCTGTCGCCAGCTATTGTAGGCATCATAAATGTTGTCGCTTGCTTCTCTTGGGTCTCTTGCAATAGTTGGTAGTCACTAGATGGTCTCCAGAGTAGCAAAACTTGATCAATAGTCTCTCTTTTTTCTCTCCCATAGCTTGAATGAACTACCATATGCATCACATATGTGCATTACAACATTGCACATTGATCATTAAATTAATCAAATGTTTCTAACAAAAGCAAAGCATCCAAAAATTTCACGTCCATGTGACTCAATGAATGTGCCATAACCAAGAGTGGACTATGTGGATGTAGTCCAACTATAGAATCAATGGCATATCCTCTATGTCAGTCACCTAATGTGCCAATACGAAAAGTCATGTCATATCACCAAGGCATGTAGTTGATGCCAACTCATTAAGATTCATACGAATTCCTCATTCATTGCAGTGTGGTAGAAGTGAGAGACCACGAATATATTTCTCAATGTGATGTTGCTCAACATTGGAGTGATTGCAATTTTATATGCTTAAAGAAATATCTTAAAGAAATATTATTTTTTGTGTCTAATTAGAACATATTCAAAGCTCATTGGTCAAGGTTGTTGAGAGTAACTGAGGACATAGCAATTGGAGTGAATTTGGTCCACTGAAGAGCAAGGTATGTGACAAATCATTAGCAAAAAGAGTATTGGTGTGTGATAGCTGTGTTGATCACACAACGGGTCACAAATGGTTTGTGTAAAGGCTCATCTCCAACGTTGAAAAAATACCATAAGGGGTGCTCGCCTTGAGGGCCAATCCAATCTCGTCTACTGTGCAAGAGTGCTTTGGCTCCCGTGTTCTTTGCGTCATTTATTTTCTTTGCTGAATTGAATAGTGTGTGTGGTGTAAGTTTATGTTGACTGCCCTCTAGATTAAATCTGCATTGGGTTTCATGGTTCCATTGCCGGGACATCACTTTACTCTTCAAGGAGGTGAGCTTGTGGTTGTCTTGAGGAGCAAACACATGCAATTTGGTTTGCTGTAATTTAGTTTCAGCAAGGTTTTTACTCGTTGAAAACAGTGTACAACAAGGGGCAAATAATAAAAGATGTCACACAATAGTGGTAATAGGAGTGAGGAATAGGAATCCGTGTTGGGTATAAAGGCCTTTACGCTACTCCCATGTATATATATACTTATTTATACATGTAAATACACCCTTGCGGGTGTAAGTGTACTTTACCCTAAGTATAAATACATTCTTTTGTTCTTTGTGTGTACTACACTGGTACACACCCATCTCTCGACTCTCCACTCTCTCTGTACTACTTTGCTGAATACACCTCGATTGACGCTCACACCACTTGAGTGCTTCCTCTCGCACCCTTCAAATTGGTATCAGAGCTCCGGCAAGAGTGTGTGTGTTCATTGAGGACTAGATGGGTCACTCTTTGCGTGTGAGTGTGAGTCGACAGCCAGTCAAGCTCAATCAGTGGTGGTTAGTCTGACCAGATGGCAGCAGTTGATGCAGCTGGTGTGAGTCGCAGGACGTGTCTTCTGACCAGGTGACAATGTTGAAGGCCAGGTGCAATCGTTACATGCAAGCAAGTGACAACTGTTGGGAGCAGTTGACAGGCACGAACAACAGTGGGCGGCACATTAGACGGTGACCAGTGACATAGTCCTAGCAGACAACAGGTGGCAGATGACACATCACAAGTCAACGACTGGGCCGTTCGACATTTTTTTTAAATCTTTTTACATTTCTTGATTCCTTCCAGGCAGGCTCCCTGTTCATTAACAAGGGTTCACGCATGCAAGCACATGGCTTATATCTGTGCAGATATATGCCTGAAAATTTGGGGCTTTTCCCAGATTTGATGTTGGTTATGTAGAACAGTGACATCTAGCCTAGAAATTGCACACATTGGATGGATTGGCTTCAAAATTTTGGGGCTTTTCTTACACAAGTGAAATTTTGCTCAGCTGAGCCAATTTCATTGTGATTTATGCAGATTTGGACCCCGAAATGTGGGGATTTTGCAGAATTTGTGAAATTTTTGCAACATTTGTCCGTATTCGATACTCAGGATGATGAATTAATGCAATTGGGGCAGATGAATTGCAAATTTTTGGGGGACTTTTTGCATTGGTGATGCAATTTGAGCTGATTTGTGCTTTGATAGTGAAATTGCAGTAGATTCATTGCTGATTGGGAGAAATTTGGACTTGGGATGTATCATGTATCAATTCTATGATTTGCATCCACCATAGTCAACTAGCTCTAGATCCGTACTTCTTGACATGGTATTAGAGCCATGGCAAGCTAGTTTGGCAAGCTTTGCACATGCCTCCTCCTATCCACTACCACCAGTGGCTGCCATATCCTCCATCACCTTCCTCACAAGCTCCTGAGCAGCTCCATTGAGCTCCTTGAAGCCATCGTGCCTTTTGTGCAGAAAAAGAAATCCTCCTCTTTTGAGCCTTCCCTCTCCAATCGAGCTAAGTGCTACCTGTATGCCTTGAACGATGACGATTTTGTCATGTTACAAATGTTGTAAAAGGGCAGCTTCCCTTGGTACATGTATTGCTGAATGCTCATTATGCAGTGAAACAGTGGTACATATAGCACTTGGCTTATTGCATTTGGGCGTTACGGTGATGTATTATTGAAATGGAATCTGTCATTTATGCAGGTATATCAAATTTGATTCATGTACATGCTGTATTCAGCTGTTGGGACTGAAATTGCAGCAAAATATTTGCTTCTTGGACACTTTTGGAAGCACAAGTGTGTGTACTTGCTGTTATATTCAGCAACCTTGACATTGGCTGAAAGTATTCAGCATTTGATTTTAATTGCAGTCTTTTATTGTTGAAGATAGCTAGCAATGCATCTACATTTGACACAAAGAAGCTTTTTGAGATTCGTAAATTTGATGGCAATGGCTTTGATCTTTGGAAAGATCGTATGCATGGTATACTTTTTTTGAAGGATTGTGATGATGCTTTGGAAGAAAATAAGCGTGTTGCTTTGCCAAATAAGGATTGGGCTAAAATGAATAAGAAAGCCATTACTTGCATAAAATGGTTGTCATAGATGATATCTTAGTTGATATCAAGGGACTTACCATTGCTTATGCAGTTTGGGAGAAACTCAAGGTTGTGAATGAGAATACGACTCCTGTCAATTAGGTACATCTCATGTGAAAGTTAGTTAACTTGAAGCTTGATGAGTCTAAGCTTGCCTCAAAGCATTTAAATGGTTTCATTGGTATTTTGAGTCAGTTACATGATGCAGGCTTGTAGGCTTTTGATCCTAAGCTGAGGGCTATTTTCTTGCTCATGACTTTGCTAGATATATGGGAAGCATTGGTTGTGTCATTGAGCAACAACCCCAACTTGACATTTGATGATGTGTGTGGTTCCATTCTCGATGAGGAGATTAGACGTAAGGCAAGTGGGGAAAATAGTGGATTAGCCCACAATGTAAGAGGGCAAACTGAAAAGAGGACAAATGCTGTAAATGAAAACAAAAATCACAGCAAAAACAAGGGAAAACAGCAAGATGCTACTTGCTATTAGTGTGGATGCAAAGGGTATAAAAAGCTCGATTGTAGGTACTATAAAAAGGAGCAAGAACGCAAGAAGTAGGCTAATGCAATTAGGCAAAAAGAATGAGAAGGATGGCAGCTCTACCCCTAAAGAAACAAAAAAGACAAATGTGGTATCTAATGTTGTTATCGAGGAGATAAAAGAAGATAAAGATGTTGATTTGCTAGTTGCATCTTCAGATTCACATGCTATGATAATGGAAGACATGTATATCACTAAAAGGGATGTGATAGATGCCGTATTGTCTACTCATGATGGTTTGTCACAATGGTGGATTGTTGAAAGTGGTGCCTCATTTCATGTAACTTCATCTTTGAAGTGTTTTTCTACTTATACAACAGGTAACCTTGGGAAAGTCTACCTAGGGAATTGCAAAAGGTAGTAGTACTTTCTATCATTGAGGTTGAATATATTTCAGCCATTGAAGCTTTGAAAGAAGTTGGTTGGGTTGGTTGTTTGGTCAAGGATTTTGGGCTACCCACCAAAACACCTGTACTTGGATGTGATAGCCAGAGTGCTGTATGCCTGGCTAAGAATGCCATGTTTTATGCACGTACCAAACATATTGATGTGCGGTATCACTTTATTAGACAGGTTCTGGATGATGGTCTAGTCACACTGACTAAGATCAAAACACAGGATAACTGAAACCAACCTTCCTTCCGTGGATGGGTGGTAAATCCCTGATTACAACTTAATTACAGCAGCCAACAATAAATGCAAATCTAAAAATACAAATTTATCTACTGATCTTGGACAATGCACTCCCAATTGGTCCCAAAAAGTGGTGCCCCTTTCGGTATTTCTTTAGCTTTATTGAAGAAGAAGTTGATTTACAATGGGATTCTCCCGATGCCCTTCACAATCCAAACTCCCCTTGTTGTCCAAAGTGACCAGCAAGTCTTCAATTTTTTTTGCCCCTTGATTTGGGCAGGCACTTAATTGGCCTTCACCTACTTCATAGATGATGGAAATGCCCCAAATTCAATGGCTGGCTAGTCCTCCACCTGAATTTAGCTGAAATTCACATTCAGCCTTGAAAAATCGAAGTCTTGGAGCTTCCAATTTTGGCACATTTCCCGAGGTTGTTGCTAAACCCTAATTTTTGCTGTAAATCAGGATTTATAGCAGAGAAATTTGCAATTTCTCAGCCTCCAAGGGTCCAAATGTTGAGATCTTCGGAGCAAGGCTGTGAAATGGCTGGGAGATGAGAGAGAAAGCTGTAGAGAGAGAAAATTCAGAGTTTTGTTGCAAAGAATGACCGAAAATCAGTCAAATGCAGCTGTTGCTCTGCCATAGCAGCATTAAATGCTGTCGCCCATAGGTGAGACATCCAAATCAGCTATCACCTTGTACTTGAATGCAATCCCCCAACTGTGGAGGGTCCGAATCTACAATCGCCTTCTCAAAACTCACTCCTAGTTGGCTGCAATGGCTGAAAATAGGATGGCCATGGCTGCTCACAACTCTCCCACATTTGCTACAACAAGAATAATCTCGTTTTTCCTCTTCTGTAGCCTTTACCCAGCCTGTATGGGCAAGTTTGCCAAGTGGCAGCTTTCCCAAATGGTTTTTTCAACATTGTCTATAATTAAATATTAATTTTCAGCTTTAACTATTAAAAATTAATCTAATAATTATTTCGGTGTCCAGAAAAATATTTTGACTGACCAATAATTAAATTGGCTAGGCATCTTCCACTCTTGAGTCTCTCTGTGCCATCTTTGACCATTAGATTGGCGTTAGGTATCATTAAATGCCACATCTCTAGTGTCACCAATTGACACTTATGGCCAAATGAATGACCTAGGCAACTTTTGCCTTTGACATCCTGTGATTTTCTCGGGTCCCGGGCTCGTAAATTTACTCTAACCCCAATTGCACCTCACATGTGCAACATTTACTTAATCATGTGATTAAAAATTAATCCACATGTTAAGTGAGGTTTCAAAAATACATGTCCTCATGATAATAACCTTGCAAATGTTCTCACTAAAAGTCTTGCAAAGGCTCAACATGAGCATTGCATTTGGCTAGTGGGAGTTGGTTAAAGGTTCGCTTAGAACCTTTAAGTGGGAGGTTGTTGGGTGTAAGTGTACTGTACCCTTGCGGGTGTAAGTGTACCGTACCCTAAGTATGAATACATTCTTTTATTCTTTGTGTGTACCACACTGGTACACACCCATCTCTTGACTCTCCACTCTCTCTCTGCATTGCATTGCTGAATACACCTCAATTGACACGCACACCACCTAAGTGCTTCCTCTTGTGCCCTTCAATCCCCTCTTGAAAGGCACTCGACACATGATTTTGAGTTATTGAAAGCTTAAAATGTCTCAAGCTAGCGAGCAATGAATGTGATCGGTGAGCATGCAGCTCAATCACATGCAACTCCTCAAGTACAAGGTGTTTAGGAATCAAATACAATGTTGGCAACAATTGGCAATGCTGTTATGAACTTATAGCAATTGATTTAGCAACCTCAATTTGTTGAATTTATGTAGGTAGTTCCTGATATTAAAGGGAAAAAGGTTGCTTCTAATCCTAAAACAGCCAAGTGAGGCTCATGGGCAATGTTGTTGGCCAAAATTATTGCATATATCGGCACTTAGAATTCTGAATATGAAGGGAACTCCGGTTCAGCAACATATTCGTCCATGAGGGAATAATTTGCAGCATTTTTCTTATGGACAGCAAACAACTCCTCAACCATCTACATGTCCAGGTTATTTCGGGGGTGGATCATTGTTTTAGGCTATGGATGCCACTATACCTACCAATGTTGGCATGCAAAATGCAGCTGGTTTTCAGCCACCTATGCTAAGTGATTAGGGGAATTATCATGGGGCATTGCAGCCCAAAATGTACACTGGCATGTATGGTGACATTGATATGCAGAGTGCAAGGCTAAATGCATGTTTGTTTACCTTGAATAGAACACTTTCATGCTTGAGATGTGTCACCAATGTGGATATCTTAGGATGGCCACAACCTTTAGTCTTGTGAAGCAACATGGATCTCTAGGGATGGGTGTGTGTGTAGGTCTTATGAAGCAACCATGGCTACGAGCCTAAGTCTTGTAAAGTAGTTGTCATGGGTGATTGAGATATTTAGTGGAATATAGTGTTTGTGAAAGCATTCGTGTGTGGCATGTGGATCCATGCATGATATTCTTTTTGGTTCTTGAAGAACAAGTAAGAGATTTGAGTCATTGTGATGTGACACTTGCCTTATGAGGTTTCTTTCCTTGTGGACTATTGCTATGCTTTTTAAAATGCACTTGAGGATGTTGGTTCCATTGCATTGTTGGCAAATGTATGTTTGCATAGAATATGACTTTGGGATGACCACAAGATAGAGGAATAGCATGACATGAACTATTATTTTGCAGAGCTTTTTAGAGCTTTTGTGGTCATGATCTTACATGCTTTAGTCATAGACTTGTGTTGAGGGCTTTTGTATATGTTGGTTGGCTGTTTTTGTATACTTGATCCACTGATTGTAGGTGTGGGCTCTGAGGATGATACACGAATTATATGGGAGTGGTTGAATCTCTCGTTGTGGCTGCTTGGTATGTTTGGACCTCTAGTAGGGACAACATATGCTGTGTTAAGTTTGACAGCTGAGTAGTATGGATTCTTTAAAATGTACGGTTATCTTTGGTGTCAAAAGAAGCTGTGCTTTATAATTATAGAGCATTGAGACTTTCTTTGGCCAACTTTGAGACAAGATGGATGCTTTTGTAAGGAATTTGCATTGCTTGAATGAAGTTATTGGGTTTGTTGCACCCTTTTGTCTTGGTAGATTTGAGACTTACAATGATTAATATGGTAAACACGAGTTTAATAGCTCTACTTAATTATTCACTAGTGCAGTGAGTATTACTTTGATAGCCATGGATTTATACAATTGTGATTGGTTGTTTACTAGTGCAATGACTGCTATCTTGCATAGTTGTACGTTGCTAGAACATGGAGTAACAATAGTGTGCTTGGTTACTTGGAAATATGTATTGACAATTATACATTGGCAGTATATGGAGTAACAATAACGTGCTTGGTTACTTCGAAACATATATGGACAATTATACATTGGTAATACATGCACTAATGGTAGTATATTTGGTTGGAAAACATGCACTAATGGCAGTATGCTTGGTTGTCGGAAAGAAAATATTGTTCATTTCGTATGTTGTGTTGGATATCGGGGTCTCTTGCAATGTTTCAAGGGGAGGGGTATATCACTAGAAGGAGAAATGAACTTAATGATTTAATTAAACTTCACGAAGTTTTTTAATTAAAACGAACTTTAATTTTGGTAACCTAGCTGTTGGTATGGTGACCATTGCATATGCGATGAAGGATTTGACATTGGGCATGCAGTGGACAAGTGTACGGCTATGAAGTAGAAAAGTAATGCAAAAGGAACAAGATGCAATGTGAAATTTTTATTAAATTGAAAGTTTGCACACTAGAATTGAGTTACTTCGAAAGTTTCGCCTAGTAAGGAGCTCACTTAGGACACATAAGTTATTAAGCAGGCCTTGAGCTAAAGTTTGTCTAGTGAGCAGCTCACTTATGATTAATAATAAAGTCATTGATTAGCTCTTAATATAAAATGTGATCTGATTAAGGAGTAGTTGGTTATTCATTTGGAAACTTGATCTTGGCTGCTTGGGGCTCTCTGTCTCTTTTATTCTTCTCTTACTTTTTGAGCAACCCAAGTTTCGAGAGTTGTAGCAATAAAAGAAGATGCATGCTTGCTGATTTTTCGCGATGAACAACAAGAGAAGAGTGTTTTATAGCCATCTTGAGGTGTTGGATAGTCGAATTTAATCTTTTCTTCTTTTTTATCTCTCTTGGGTTATGTAAGCTCTGTTTTACAACAGATTAAAATTGGGGTTTTCTGTTTAAAGCAAATCAACGGCTAGGGTTTGTAGAAATCAGCCATTTTGGGTGTGCAATTGTTTACTGAAGAGATTCCATCCAAAACCCCCCAAATTTCCCCTTGTTTTGGGTCATTAAATCTTTGAAGATTCGGGGTAGACATTAGGAAAAATTTATTAAAAAATGTAGGTTTGATTTTCTGGCCATTGAAAGTGTTAAATTTAGAATCCAATCTCAAGGAAAATGCATGTTAGAGATTAGTGTTTATGGACCTGCTACTAGCTTTAAAGGATTGAATTACTTCAATTTGATAGCAAATAAAGGGTGCATTGGTTAGGACAAAGCTCTAAGATTGTCGGACAACTATTGCTAAGGCCTTATTCGGCAAATCCAGTTAGTTTGGGATTGAGATTCGTGCGAATTCCTCATTGATTGGAGTGTGGGAGTCATGAGATGTTGGGAATAAAGGCCTCGTGCCTTTTAAATGTGCTCGGGTGTGAACACACCCTTAGCACTTGTACTTACACAAGTATATCTATCTAAAAACCTAAAGGTACACTCGTCATTGTACCTACAAACGTGCTCACTCTCTATTCTGCTCTATCTTACTCTCTCCTTGTCTCTCACTGTGTGTAATGACAGTTCGTCTCGATCTCAGTGCCTAACCGGTCCCTACAAACTGGTATGAGAGTTGCGGTTGAGGTGTTCATGCCTCTCGGAGTTTGAGCAGGATAGACGAGCAAGTCGTGAGCTGCAGGCATCGTGGGTAGTCGTAGGCGAGCAAGAAGTGTCGCAGGCAGGCTCGACAAGAAGAGTTGCATGTGTCACAGGGCGTGCGACAGGTTGACAAACGACAGGCAGCCGTTGATGTGGACCAGTGGGCGTGATAGACACCAGTTGACGCGCAACGAGACTGGACGACTAGGTGATTGGGCGACAATCGCGAGCAGGTAGGCAGCATCATCGCGAGTAGGCGCCTTCAATGTCATGCGACGCGACATGGGCACCAGACGACGACCTGCACGACGGGTCCGTTGACCTACCGTTCAACATTTTTCTTTCTTCAAATTTTCTTTTTTTTGAAGTTTCCCTACCGAGCATTCACGTTTGGAGACACAGCTTCCAATTTTCGTGCAATCTTGGCCTAGAAATTTGGGGCTTTTCCCGAATTTGGGGTTCTCAACGTAGAATTGGACAATCTGATTCAGAAATTGCAAAGTTAGTGCACATTTTGCCCGGGAATTTTGGGGCTTTTCACATTTTAGTGAAATAATTTCAATTTCACTAAAATTAGTGCACGTAGGACTTGGAAAATTTGGGGATTTGTCCAAATTTGATGCGAGCAAGATGCAACAGTGATATCTGTCTCAGAAATTGCAGGAATTTTGTGACATTTTGTCTCCGACATTTGGGGCTTTTCATTTACATGCACAAGTTGGGCTGAAATTTACCCAATTTCTTGACATTGATGCACGTTGGACCCCATGCAATTTGGGGCTTTTGCAGTTTGGGCAAAATCTGTGCAGCATTTGGTCATTTTATGCACATGCAGGTTGAATTCCACGCAATTTGGACATCAACACTTGGTAAAATTCGAGGGTTTTGCTGAAATTTCTCTATTTTGGCAAAATTGTCCTATTCTATGCATGACAGAGATAATGCAGATGTGTGTTTGATGCTTTGAGCACAAAATTTTGGGGCTTTTGACCATTCCTGTCAAATTTTATGTCCATGGGCACATGTATAACAGAAATTGCAGCTGAAATTTTGGGATTCCTCATGTAATGTGATGCATATGCCCTTGGAACAGCTGTAATCAATTGGATAATGCTGTAGCACATGGTTTGGTGCTTCTGAAAATTTAATTACAGATCTGAAATCTGTGCTTTTGCGTGGTCATTTATTGCTGATTGGTACTTGTTTGTACCTTGGTCACTTGGGTGATAGTTTGGGCCTGCATTTACTGGTTTTTTGGTCACATTTGGGCTGAAAATCATGGCTGACAGCAATGACAGCAAGTAATCTGATGCACATGTAGAAGCTTGAAGGCGCACATAACTTTGTAGTTTGGCAAAAGCAGTGCTACAATATCCTGTTACAAAAGAAGGAGGCAAAGCCACTCAAAACCAAAGGGGAAAAGCCCGCGGACATGGAACAGGACGATTGGGATGAGTTAAATTAGCTTGCATGCTCAACCATAGAGCTATCAATTTCTGATGCCTTGCTCTTCAACATCGAAGGTTTGGATTCTGCATATGCTATATGGACTAGACTGGAAGAATTGTATGCACAAAAGAGTGCTGCAAGCAAAGTGTATTGGCTGAAAAAGCTTATGGATTTGCATATGAAAGAGGGTACAGTAATGTCTACTCACTTGAGTGAGTTTAACTCAATTTTCAGCTAGCTGGTTGCCTTGAAGTTCATGATTGATGAGGAATTTAAGGCTACTTTCTTGCTTTGCACTCTACCAGAGAGTTGGGATACATTCAGGACTGCTATGAGCAATTCTAATGTGATCCTTTTGTATGCTGATGTAGAGAGTGCTCTACTTATGGAAGAGATGAATCGGCAGAACAATGTATCTAGTAAGTCTTCCAGTGCTTTGTATACTAGGGGCAAATCACAGCAAAAGAGCAAATATGATGGCAAGGGACGCAATAAATGACGTGGCAAAGATGTTGAATGCCATCATTGTGGCAAGAAGGGTCACTTTAAACGTGACTGCTACAAATGGAAAAAAGAGAAAGGAAAAGGCAAGAAGACAGATGATAGCAAGGAAGAGAAGAAGGACAGTCAGCCTAAGAAGAGCAGTGTAAAAATTGAAGAGGTGAATGTAGTCACTCATGACAGTGATAGTGGGAGTGACGTACTCTTTGTCTCTTCACACTTTGGTGCACATGCTTTACTTGCAGATACAGATGATGACATGCATACCTGGATTCTTGATACAGGTGCTTCCTTTCATGTCACCCCTCATCGTGAGTGGTTCTTCGCCTATACAGGGGGTTGACATGATGTTGTCCATCTTAGGGACAACTATACATGTGAGATTGCAGGTATTGGTAGTGTGCAGTTACAGTTTCAGCATGGCTCTGTCTTTACACTTCAGCATGTACGGCATGTACCTCAGCTCAAGAAGAGCTTGATTAGCACAGAGTAGCTAAATGATGATGGTTTTCATACCACCTTTGGTGGTGGAAAATGGAAGATCTGTAAGGGATCTAGGGTTATTGCCAGAGGTTGCAAGAGTGATACTTTGTATCCACTTCATGTATCTAGTGTGCGTGACCATGTTGTTGCCGTGACCGAGCAGCCAAGCGTTTCTTTGTGGCATGGTTGGTTGGGACACATGAGTCAAACATGAATGAAAGTGCTTTCTTGTTTGGGTTACTTACCTTGTCTTTGTTATGCTGATTTTGAGCATTGTGATCATTGTATTTATGGAAAACATGTACAGACGTCTCATAAAAAGTCTCTTTCTTTGAAATCTTCTCCTCTAGAGTTAGTACATTCGGATGTATGTCAAATGCTAGGATTATCTTTAGGGGGAAAGAAATATTTTGCCACCTTTGTTGATGATGCTACGCGGAAGGTATGGGTTTACCCCATTCGTAGCAAGGATGAAGTGCTTGATAAGTTTAAAAAATTCTTGGCATTGTTTGAAAATCAGACAGATAAGACACTTAAGTGTCTTCGCTCTGACAATGGTGGGGAATATGTGTCCAAGGTCTTTCAGGCATTTTGTGACAGCAAAGGGATAAAGAGGGAGCTCATTATGTGCCCGTTGTATAGTAGTAAATACTTGCTGTAAATGAACCTGTAAATGCAAGACATGATGCTGGAAATGATCAGCCAGCTATTGCCCATGAAAATGAGGCATTACATGTGCAGGAACAGCCAGAACAGCAAGCTATTAATGCTGATTTGCAAGCTGAAATGCCAGGACAGCATGCTGAAAATGGAAATTTGCAGGAACAGCCAACAAACAATGACCATTGGGTTAGGAGATCGTCTAGGGCTACTAGACAACTTGACAGATTTGTTCCTGGTGCAATTAATGTGGCTGATTATGTCATGTTGACAGACTGTGGTGTGAACCGTCTTGCTTCAAGGAAGCAATGGACAGACAGGACATCAAGAAATGGTATAAAGCCATGTTGTCAGAGATGAAATCTCTTGGAAAAAAGGGCACTTGGGACTTGGTGCAGTTGTCTAAAGAGCAGAAAACCCTTCCATGCAAATGGGTTTACAAGATGGTCACTTTTGGTTCCTCACCAAAGTACAAAGCAAGATTGGTTGCAAAGGGATACAAGGAGGAGCATGGAATTGACTTTGATGAGATTTTCTCTCCTGTAGTCAAGATGACTACATTGAGAACCATTTTGGGCTTGGTTGCAGTTGAGGATATGGAGCTTATATAGTTGGATGTAAAGACTGTGTTTTTACATGGTGATCTGCATGAAGACATATATATGCAGTAGCTTGAAGGGTTTGTTGAACAAGGGAAGGAAAAAATGGTATGTAAACTCAAAAGGAGCTTGTATGGGCTGAAACAAGCACCAAGAGAATGGTATCATAAGTTTGATACATTCATGCAGTGCCAAGGCTTTTATAGAAGTCAAGTGGATCACTGCTTATACACCAAGAAGGCAGTAGATGACAGCCTGATTATCTTGGTTTTGTATGTTGATGACATGCTGATTGCTGGCAGGGATACTCATGCCTTGGATTCATTGAAGCAAAGTCTTCATGGCAGCTTTGACATGAAGGATCTTGGTGATGCAAATCACATTCTTGGCATGTAAATATTCAGAGATAGATCAAAAGGCTTTATCTATCTCAGCAAGAGTATATCTCCAAAGTTTTGCAGCGTTTCAATATGGTTTGGGAAAACAGTTGGGGTTTCATTGCCTCCATATGTGAAACTTAGTGCAAAGGACAGCCCTACATGTGATGATGAGAAGGTTGAAATGGCCAAGATACCATATGCTTCAGCTGTTGGCAGTTTGATGTATGCTATGGTTGCTACACGTCTTGACATTGCCTTTGCAGTGGGAGTGGTTAGCAGATACATGGTAACCCCTGGCAAGAAGCATTGTGATGCAGTGAAAGGTATTATGAGATACCTCAAAGGCACAAAGGAGTTGTGCATCTGCTTTGGAAAGCAGAAGGCATCTGTTGTTGGCTTTATGGATGCAGACTATGCTGGTCATGCAGATTGCAGGAAGTCCACTTTTGGGTATGTGTTTACTTTCACAAGAGGAGCAGTCTCTAGGATCTCCAGGCTACAAAAGCATGTTGCATTGTCTACTACAGAGGCAGAGTATGTGGCTGCCATTGTGGCATGCAAGGAGGCTTTATGGCTTTTACGTTTGGTGGGAGAGCTTGGCATCATAGAGTTACATGTTCTCCATTGTGATAGTCAGATTGCTATCATGCTAGCACGGAATCCTATCTTTCATGCAAAGACAAAGTACATACAAGTGAAGTACCACTTCATTAGAGATGTACTTGACAGCAAGAGCATTGAGCTTGTCAAGGTGCATACAGATGATAACCCTACAGACCTTCTCACGAAGGGTCTTCCAATAGAGCGGTTTGCTCAGTGCCGCGACAGATGATGGGAGTTGGATAGATATATGTATTTCAGCTTTGTGCATACCTAGACTTAGCTGATTCTTTTCTCCTCTTAAGGCACATTGCCTTTAGGTGGGAGGTTGTTGGGAATAAAGGCCTCGTGCCTTTTAAACGTGCTTGGGTGTGAACTCAACCTTAGCACTTGTACTTACACATATATATCTATCTAAAAACCTAAAGGTACACTCGTCATTGTACCTAAAAACGTGCGCACTCTCTACTCTGCTCTATCTCACTCTCTCTCTGTGTCTCAGTGTGCGTAACGACAGTCTATCTTGATCTCCGTGCCTAACTGGTCCCTACATGAGAGACCATGGATGCATTTCTCAATGTCATGTTGGTCAACGTTGGAGTGATTGCAGTTCTATATGCTAGAAGACATACTAATTTGAGTATATAATTAAGATAGACTCAAAGCTCATTGATCAAGGTTGGTGAAAGCAAATGAGGACATAGCAATTGGAGTGAATTTAGTTCATTGAAGAGTGAGGCATGTGAGGAATCATTAGCAAAAAGAGTACTGGTGTGTGACGGTTGTTTTTGATCACACGACGCATCGCAAATGGTTTGTGTAAAGGCTCATCTCCAATGTTGAAAAAATACCATAAGGGGCGCTCGCCTTGAGGGCCAATCCGGTGTCGTCTACTGTGTATGAGTGCTTTGGCTCTTAGGTTCTTTGCACCATTTATTTTCTTTGCTGAATTGTGTGTGTGTGTGTGGTGTAAGTTTCTATTCACTGCCTTATAGATGTAATCTATAGGCTGGTTTCATAACACATAGGATACTTTTATTTGTAAGAGAACCAACTAGGATGCCATGTAAAATACAAAGAGAAACACAAATAGTATGACAATAGTGGAAACCTCTTTGTAGAATGCTTAGATGTGTGATCAATGAATACAAGAGAATATGATATAGTAGGAGCCTCAAATATTAATGTTTGGAGGACCGAGGATGAGGTGAGCCAAGAGTGGTGTTAGAGACCCAAAATAGCTCCAAAAATGTTGTACCCATAACAGATCTTGAAGTTAGGGTTGTCTCCATACATAGTACAAATCTATACGGTACGTATTCGTACGATTTAGTATTAAAAAATAGGCACTTTTTGTCACTCTCCTTCAAGCCTCCAACTTTCTTTTTTTTTCTCTCCTTTCTTTTTTTTTTTCTTTCTTATTTCTCTCTCCCCCAAGCCTCTCTCTCTCTCTCTCTCTCTCTCTCTCAAGCGCACACTTTTCTTATTTGTATGATCATTCATGTATGAGTATCTACTCCCATCTAGGTAGTTGTAAGTTGTAGGTGCAGTAGCACATGTTGTGCATGCAGCATCAAGTTTTGGCATGTTACCCTCAAGCATTCATTTTATATACTCTAATAGCATTGCTATTTAGACTTGAAACATCTATTCTATTATTTTTAGTCCAAAATAATGAAGTGAATTCTTTTTCGTACTAATATGGTATTGTACCTTATAAAATCTTAAGGTACCATTTAGTACCGTATTTTATCATACCATACCATATGGCACATTTCGTATGTGACAACTATGCTTGAAGCAGTGCAAGGCTGATGATGATGTGGGCTGCTAGTAGAGGGAGTGAAATACAGTCCTTTGGATGAGCCTGATGTTAGAGATTGAGAATAGCTTCCAGAGTGTTGTATCTGTGACAGATCCGGAACCAGTCCAAGACTGCTGATGATGTGATGTGGTAGGGGAGGGAGTGAAATACAGTCCTCTGGATGAGCTTGATGTTGAAGAAGATGCAGATTAACAAGCAAAAAACACAGCTCCACATGTGTGTAATATGTTGTAATGAGGACACAAGCAGGTACAGGTAATGATGTTAGCAGGCAGCCTGTTTGGAATTGAAAATGCAGCAGTAGCAGCTGAAAGTGCAGTTGCAGCAGGGATGTGGGACCAGCAAGCTGGTGACTGCACTAGGATGATGGCAACGGGCTGGGCAGCTGCCAAATGGCCTCCTCCAGCTGATGGCAATGACCTCCAGCAGGGTGGCAGCTAGCTCCGTATAAGGTATGGTGGCTACTTCTCCAAGGCATAGAGCAACACCTTTAGAATGATGGCAAGGGCATGTCTTGAGAATGTTGGTAGCAAGATGGAGCGAGGGCTGACTGAATGATCAAGGACTAATGGGATGCCCACAATGTACTCTCTTATGAGGATTTTTGGGCATTTTTCCTACTATTTAAGAACAAAGTCTTTTGTTTTTGGAAATGCATTTAATTGCTTTTTGGGGCTATTTAAGGGGTAAAATTAGGCCTTAATGCATGTAGATTTGAGATTTATGCATGCCTTAATTTTAGTGGCTCAATAGGCAAGGGTCATAAACTTGCTTGGAACTTGTAGTGGGTATATGACTGGATGTGCACAAATGTGAGATGAAAAAGTGAGAGACTGGTAGAAAGAGGGCTACCGCCCTAAGCTTCTTTATACTTTGACAAACTCTTTACACGTAAGTGCTGTACTGCTGGTGACTAAAGAGTGAAGCTTGATTTGGAGTTGAGCACTGACCTGATTCAAGAATAAGGTGGGTTTAAGTAGCCAAAAAAATTCGAATATATCATGAAGTTCAAAATCTCTACAGAAATACAAATTCATCCAAATCAGTACAAGCCTACTTTTAGGCCATTAAAATGGTCATCTAGGGCCATTTTGAATGTCTAGAATCTTGGCCAATTATGAAGCATGGTTTGGGAACCTTTACGACAAATTTCAGGCTTGTTCAAACACTTCAAGTTGTTTGTTTTTCTCGTCAGCTGCAGATTGCCCTTGACTGCAATATTCCAAGAAACTAAAACTACACAGTTCCGAAGCATCTATGCTAAGCTTTGAAACTAAGGAAGGCTGTTTATCTGATCTGCCAACTGTTTTTTAAGATGTGGAAGTGTTTGGTATTGACTAGCCATTTCTTGTCAATCTAGTTGTGGGAAACCATTGTAGAATGGGTGAAATAATCTGATAACTTCCTAAGTATGAGGTTTGAATGTCTTGAAATGTGACGATTGGAAACTGGGCCAGTGGTTGGCATGCTGTGTGGAGAACGTCTAAGTCTAGTTTTGGTACTGAACTTAGTACTCCTACTAAAGTGAGTTCACTAAAGTGTACTGATCCACCTGCTTGTGTCAAGACAAAAACTGGACCATACATTGAGTGGTCCAGGTCTAACTGGATTGGGATGGAAATTGAATTGGACCAATACTGCTGTACACTGATTGCAAACACACAGATATGGCCCACTACTGGCTAACTCAAATTGAAGATTCAGTATTGAGATTGATTGACAAAGGCTGTGGACTCATTTGGCTGAAGACCAAGAATGATTTTAAATTGCCCAAAACTCTTGAACCATTACAAAGAAGGTCAAACTAGCAACAATAAATACAAAGTTGGCCAAATCAATAAGACCCAGGTTCTTAACTACAACTGTTTGTTTGCCAAGGAAAATGATGCCACTTGCAAGTGCACAACACAGATCCTATTTGGTCCCATTGCAGAGGCCAATCCAAAACAATCTTCACCTTAGTTAGAGCTATGTAAAGCTGCACCAGTCAAGGGGATTTGTCCAAGCTTCCACGACAAGATTAGAACTCATCCTGTTGATGCAGACCCTATTGATATCCAGCAATTGCAGGATGTTCATCAAATGGTCTTTATTTTTCATATTGATGCACTTTATAGGATTTCATCAAGCAATACATAAAAAAGAAGGGCATGTGAGATAAACCAATGATGTGAACGGAAACCTGGTTGTTGTTCGCAAGAATCAGTATAAGGAACTCAATTAAATGCAGTGGGAAGGCCCTCTGTTTATAGGCTTCTACAGAGAACTCCCTTTTAGATGCTCTAATTCAGTCAATGAACGCTACCTTGCACTTCTTATGCTCATGTATTGGATGACATGAATAATACAATTGTGGATTCTTTTGGTTGGATTAGAGCATGCCACGATTGCCACTGTGTAGGCTTTTGTGATCTTATAAATGGTAAATAAGCAATATCTTCAGCAAATACATGGAGGCTTTGATAGGACACCAATCAACTTACTGTTGGTATAAATGAATTGTTGTAGGTTGAGGGCTCAAAAAAAACAGCCAAAGGAGGCTGATAGGCACAGATTGAAGGCTACATTTTGTGGTGGCTCGTAAACTTTATAAGAACAAAGATTAAAGCAATTCATTGGAATCACTTGTTGTGTTTAAGATATATGTAGGTGTGTAGAACGTTGTTTGGTTTTCTTGCCAGTGATTTAGGATTGCTCTCTCACACACACACAGGCACTCACACGCACATGCACTTGCGCGTGCACACACAAACAGTAGTTAATACTCAGTGGGTGTTTTGACAGGATGTGGCGGAAGATTCTGAACTGGAGGTGCTTCAAGGGCTCCTGCAGTGCCAGGTAATTTTGAGCTCTAACTTGATTAGACTATAGATGCGAAGGTGCATGAAATTACAGGACATTATGAACTTGTTTAGTGGGGTTGGTGCACTGGAAAAATGCTGGACCTACTTTCTATATTGTGGACCAATACCAGTTGATAAATAGCTCACTTGGTTCTGAATTTTCCAACTCTGAAACTAAATATTAGACGGACAGTGAACCTTTCACATCATTTTGTGAACCAAAACTCATACTCCTATAGTGACAAGGGTGGGTGCTTCCCATTTCTGACACGATTTGTCTTCAGATTGCTGATTGATCATATTTCGCCCTTCTCTTTGCAATGGGAATCATCAAAACTCCTAGTAACGCCCGCTGGAAAGCACAAGACGTAGGACATAACCAAATCCCGCGTCTTTGTGCAAAAATCTAGCTGTAGGAGGCCCATTGATTGAGCCACAGTCTTCGAGCTGACACCCAACCTTGGGGTATGGCATGCCTTTAGGGGAATCTGCCAGGATTGGCAGTTTTAGCTGGTGAGAGTCTAGCTCTACCTGGACCCCTGAATTGGGGTGCTAGGTGCCTACCCGCGTTCTGTCATTTGGGTGGTAAGCGGAGTCTTCTAAGGAACATGTTCTTGAAAGAAGTAGTGAAATCATAAGCTAGTGGCACAAGGTTCCGCCTTTGAGCCAGATTAGGCGCCCAGCTCAAAAAAACAAAATTTAGCCATAGTCTCGCGTTATTAACCAGTCTTATGTCATGCTCATTGCTTGGTTGTGAAAATTTCCTGCTGTATCAGTCACAATGAATTGAAGAACATAATAAATGAAGGCATTATGTGGTCCAGTACATGCCAAAACCTTTTTCTTTTTTTTGGGGGGTGGGGTTTTTGTGGTTTGAGAAGAGTGAGCATCGAGGGTTGGAATTGATGCATGCATTATACATATCGAACCACAAAGTGTCATCTAATAGTCCTTAATTTCTATGTTTTCTCAAGCGAGTTGCTTAAAAAAGTTTTTAATAGTTGAATGATATACATCAGCTGGCAACTCTAAAGAAGTTTGGGGTATTTTGATATTTTGACTGAGCAGGCTAAGTTATAAATGAAGGGTTGACATAAGAGCGACCATTGTTGTGCAATATAAATATATAATCTTGGATAGGGGAACATGGCGGATGGATTCTACACATCTTAGGCTTATTGTTAGAAATTGAAGCTCATGGCAAATGGATTTAATATTGAACATCTTAGGGACATTATGGGAAGGGTTGCACGGCGAGAGCACTTGACAACTCACTCATTGGAGGCGGTGCCTGGAAAGAAGCTACGGTGCGCCCCCATGAAGTGTGGCTTCGGTCTTCCCATGATCAATATCCTTCATTCGAAGAGGATTGCCAACGC
Source organism: Lygodium microphyllum (assembly GCF_053477565.2). NCBI lineage: Eukaryota > Viridiplantae > Streptophyta > Polypodiopsida > Schizaeales > Lygodiaceae > Lygodium > Lygodium microphyllum. Next base: position 155,034,774 of record NC_141136.1, on the reverse strand, counting down.
TCCACCCTGCATCTTGTATAGCATTCTCATACTCCCGCGTCCAGTCCGTCTTTCTATTTTCAACCTTCTAGCACGTTTTCTTATTTGACATCGCTAAATGGTCGTTTTGTTGTCTTGTGTGTTCGAGATGGTTTTCCCTTAAAACGATGCGGTGGTTACTATTTTTTGGAAAACTTAGGATTGGAAGTTCTAATAATCTCAATAATTTGCTTACCTTCAAACAACATATGATCTCTTCTTGTGTGATATGCTCGAATTACTTGATTGTTTATTTTCCAAGGTGGACTTTTGGCCTCAAATTGTACAATGTCATAATGTTTTAAAAAATGGTAATATAGTGTAGGTGCTCAGCATATTTGTAATGAAGAGCAGAACTTCACACCGGTTTTCTTTCTTTTCTTGCATACTAAATAATTTGGAAGTCATCTCCAACACCTTTGGGGGCCAAGGATTACATGGGAAGGCTTCAATTTTCAGCATTAGGCCTAAATCACAAGTGTGCCGGACATTACACACCATGGTAGTGCCATGCCTGTCGTGCTATTTATAGGTGGAGGGTCTACACGACAAGGCAATGTGAGAAGTTGCCACCTAGGCTATTGGTGGCCACTGAGCGTATTGTTGGTACCGCCGCATGAATCTAGCTTCAGCCAGCTTTGCCATAGCAACCAAGGCTTAAGAATGTGATGAGGCACGCTTCATGGTTGGAGTTCCCTTCATCTTGGAGCTGGCTAAAGTTTTGGAAAAAAAAAACCTTCTCCCAATGGTACAAACAAGCAACTATTCCTACTACTATAAATATTTTTCAAATACATGTCGGAAGTCACTTTTATGAGAAGTAAGAACATGATACTCATCTTATTTGGATCACTTGTACAAAAATATTGATCATATCCCAAACCTTTCATGCCCTTTTCATAGCTTATGTTTCAATAACACTAGCATTGGAGACTGCCTAATTAGTTATTCATTGAGCGCTTGTTTTAATCATCATCCATTGAAAGCAGCCAACCTAAAAGATGCTTCATTGCTAGGTTTGGTTTTTGGTTTTCAAAATCAATTTCTTGTGTTTTGGCCTAGTGCTCATTACTTACACATTCTTAGAGATTTTATGTTTGGTAGGAAAATGGACAAATCATTGCAATTTTCATGTAGCTCCCAAAAACTCCAAAGAAAGTGAATTTTGATATCTATTCATTTATATTGGATAATCAATTTCCAAAATGAAACTAAAGTTTCAACAATATGTTGATAAAAGCACGAACTTGTTAAAGGTTGTACCGCTATTTCACTATAAATCAAATCAAATTATTGAGTAAATCGAATCTATAATTCAAATTCAATCTACAATTTTACAATTCTAGTTCAATCGCATTGATACTTATTGAATAAATTGAATCAATAATTTCAATTTGATCTACAATGCCACAATTCCAATTCCATGAATTGTTAACTTCATCGAATAATTGAATTAATCTTAATCAAGTTGATAATTAAACTAAGTATGTTGAACTAATTAATTTGATTAGTGATTATTTGTTTAATCATCAAACTCATTCATTGACCTTGAGGAAATTGATTCTGCCTCACTCCTAGCAAGCCAAAACACTTATGACTTAGCTTGGGTACACCCTAGGCTTGGCAAGCTTCTATAATTGTAGGGCCTATGAGGCCTTGAATATTCACTTTGTTGGAGCTAAAATAGTTATAGATATAAAGGTTCAAAGTAACTATAGAGCTAAAATAAAATAGAAAAAGCTCAAGGTACATGCCTAAACAAACAAGCTAGTTGGTGAGATGTTTGAAGTAGAAGGAAAGCTTCAAAATGACTTTCAAATATTTGAATTTGAGAACTAAAAGAGACTACATGGACATCTTGGGTTGATTTTTATTGATGTAAGCTCCTTTGGTGAACCAAATTGTTTCATTGTTACTTTTTAAGAAGCTAGTTTTTTTTCTCATTGAAAGGATAGAGAGATATATGATACAACAATCACCATGTTGATAAGGCATTTCCTAAGCATACCTCCTATGTTCTATTTTCACTCCCTTCTTCTTTATAATGAGATGCTTTATGTAGGTGTTTAGCCACTTACCTCTCTTATGAAAATTTAAAAAGGAACCCTTTGATTTCTTTTATTAGCACAAGAGACACATCATCTCAAAGAGTTTTACTATATACCATTGTTTCTTCCTACGAGAGGCAAAACTCTTCAATCTAGTACTTCAAATATTAGAGATATTTGTGACTCCTAGCATCTTAAAATATAAAAGTTGTTGTATTGTTTGGTTTATGCAAAACTTCTTGGAGTGTCTTCAACCTAGAACTTAAAAGTTCCAAAAATGTGATGTTACCAAATGTTATGTGTCATGGAGAGTGTTTTCTACACAGAACTTAAATTTCCAAAAATGTGATTATACCAAAGCTTATGTGTGTCATGGGGAGTGTTTTCTACCCAGAACTTAAATTTCCAAAAATGTGATTATACCAAAGCTTATGTCTCATGGTAGGGAGTCAAGTTTACAAGTGCTTTGTGTTTGAGGCACATTACCTCTTTTCACCCTATACAAATTACTTGACATTGTCTTGTTCTCGTAGGTTTGCACAAAGAGTCTAGCTTGCTTTGGTGTCAAGGCATCCTCCACTTAAGAAAGACATTGCTAAGTTTTTTGGTACTAAAATTTATCATACAAGTATTGCATGCACACATATACACAAATATAAACCAAAGTATCCAAGTAGTGTTCTTATTAAGTCTACATACATACAAAGCGCAAGCACAAGCATATAGATATGTGTGCCACATGTCCAAGTGAGTCTATAATTTCTTAAATCTTGAGCCTCAAACAAACAAGATGAATCATTATCTAAGACAAACACAAATGAAAAGGAGAACTCCACCCCCCCATTTTCCCATGCCTCCTTTTTAAGATTAAAGAATCTTGATCATATAGTGGTATAATGTTCATGTTTCTATATTAGTCTCTAATTACAATCTTGTAGATTCAATGGTGGGTTGATAGAGTAGGTATGTTGCACATAAACCATGGCCTCTAACATAAAATTATTTTCTTTTAAATTGATTAGTATAGGGTGCATTATCTAGGCACCATACTTATACACACATACTCCTTTTAGTGTTTTGAGATTTTGAGGTTTTGAGGTTTTAGTCTTAAGAAAATCATTATACTTCCTTCTTTCAATATTGTTTGAGCTTTTGTAGGTTGTTTTGGACTTATGATTTTGACAATGACTAAAACCTCTAATTGGTATCAACTCTACTCAAAATTTGGTCAATGGGCTATAGAAACAAGCTTCCTATGTTTATCTTAAAATAGGCCATCAATTCTCATAATCTAAAGCTCTCAATCTATTAATAGGAATCAACAATGCATGCAAATCATTTGTGTGTTAAATGACATAAAGATGACCTCTATATGTGTGTGTGTGTGTGTTCAACACTTAGAAAAGTTGAAGACGAGCATGTCTATGGTCTTATCCTATTCCCAATGCAATTCATCATAGTGTGTATTGGCCATCATGTATATGCATATCATATGTATCCATACTTTAAAAGCTTTATTTAATGTATCGTAAAAGCTTTAAACTATCTTATTGAAAACATGAAATCTTGGGTATATGCCTATCATATTTATTGTACATACATAAAAGCCCTATCTAATGTCTCCATGTGGGCTAAAACAAAAAATGACGGACCTTTTTTAATCTCAACTTTTCAATTCTTGAAGTGGACATTTCATCTACTTTTGTAGGAAATAAGATTAAAGACCTACTAAGTAAAATTATGCATACAAGAAATAGGGCAAGGTTAAAAAAATTATGCCAATATTTGTGAATCTAAATCTATTGATAGACATGTGGAATATACATAAAAATGTTTATGATTTTTCATTATGTGCTCTACTTGTCAAAACCATTATTCAAGAAAAAGCATCATTCTAAAAAATTGATTATTATTTTATGATGGAGTTCCATCAACACCTACTAAATGGCAACCAAATAAATCATTGAAATGAGTATATGATGTCATACATTACCTTTCAATAAAAGGGTTGTTAGTAAAAACATAAATCATTTTTTGATATTTTCTTCATCAATGGAAATGCAAATGGGTGCAAGCCAAAAATGCCATTTTAGATAATGACTAAGAATAATCTAGGCACGTTTCAATAAAAGGGTTGTTAATAAAAACATAGATGATCCGCAAGTCCAAAGGCTCTTTAAAAGAACTCCCAATGTGCTCCATTTTTTTGAATTTTTCTAATACTTGAAGAAAAGAAAACTCATACCCTATTTAGATACATGTCACAAAATTTAGATGAGCAAAATCATCCCATTGGAGTCCTAAAGGTTTTCTTACTAATATATTGACAATCTTGGTGAATCAATAATTTAAGAAAATATGTTTGTTTATTTTAAAGGATTTGAAACAAAATTGTGGATCTTACCTTTTATCACACTACTCTAGTTTCAAATATTAATGATGAACCTATATATGCTTGTCCTTGCCCTTAGATAGACTTTCTTGAAAGTTCAAACTTGCTTTCTTTCTACAAAATTTTTGATGAATTTTTGTAGTCACACAAGGTTGTAATGGATGGAAAAAGGACAAGCATGAGTGTTTGTGATCCATTTAAAGTCCCCTTTTTGCAGCTTCCACATAAACATCAAGCAATAAGACTTTGAGATGATGTAGGGTTATTACAAAATTTATACATCAAGGAGTCTTGGTCATGATGGTGAATTATTTGCAGTAGGACAGAGACTAGATCCTCACTTTCATCGTTGGTTTCAAAAGGAACATTTGTCTACATAAGGCCTTAGACCCCTTACTTCATCACATTTTTTAGGCTACTCAATTGGCTTGATGGAGAGGTGGAGGCCCTAGCCAAAACAAGGGACAAATTCCTTTACATTCCAATGCTAGCAAACAACATGCTACATGTAGAGAAAAAAACATGCATCCTCTAGTATCGAAGAATGGAGATGCCACAATATCTTGAAGTATTCAATCCCCATGGTATTGAAATGGTGTTAGAAGTTAAATTGTCATCATTACTAGTCTCTTGTTACATTTTCCACCTAATAGAGCAATTAGGTTCAAGATTTGCAAGCCAATCCAACAAAAAAGGAATCATATATCATTGGCCTCCATGTCCACCCTTGGAAAATAAGGGAAGGGGGGGGTGGGGGGGGGGGGGGGGGGGGTGGGGAGGGAACTTAGATCAAGGCTCATGTAGAGAAAAATGGTAGGCATATGGTTGTCGATAGCAAAGCCCCTCTAGAAACTAGAATCAAGAAAACCCAAACTATAGTAGGTTACAAGAAAGCGCAACAAAGTTCACGCAAAACCAAGCAAAGAAAATCAACTTAATAGATGGCCAAAGGGGCAAGCAAAACAAAGATAAGGAGGCATCTCCCTCAAGAAATTGGCCCACATAGTATAGAAAAATGAAAATATATTTGCACGATTTGTAGATGATGAGGAGTTCTTGGATCTTGATAAAGATTAATTCTACGGATGGAAGGACTAGGCACTATCAATCTAATATGTTGGAACATAAGGGGGACTATGCTCAAAAGATAGCAAGGTAACATGAATAAGGCTTCTTAGGAATTCTAGCCTTGTAAGAGGTGAAACTTGTAGAGGAAGATGTTTGTGATTTAAATTTACTCAACTGTTGGGGCTAAAGGCGCCTCTGCCTAGCCACTCGTGTATTACTACTCGTGTATTACTACACTGACAGTACCTACCACTGCACACTCCAGGTGGCGAGCACCCGTCACCGTCACTTTAGTGATAGTTTGAATAAAGGAAGGCCCGGTCACACATTGTGACTGTTGGAGTTCCCATTTGTTCTCTCTCTCTTTCTTGCTCTTGCTCTCCCACCATAGCTCTTCCAAGCAAGCTTCGATCATTCTCTCCTTTCAACTGGTATCAGAGCATGGTTGCTCGAGCATTCTGACTTGGTTCATGACTCCTTCAACTTCCTATTGATTACCTACACTGATTGGGTCTCCTTCTTGCGGCAGCCACCACTGACTATCCCGAGCTCCCATCACTCCCCGGCTTCCTGAGCACCTACTTGGCCCACAAAGTTATTTATTCATTTGCTTTAGGGTTTCATGTTGGTTACACGTCTATACATTTGAGAAGAGAAAGGGGGCAGCACCATTGAAGCTTCGGTACTCCATATCTTGACATAGGCTTTATTGGGGCACCTCAGACTTGTTGTGAGCCTTCTTTGGCACCCACTTGAGCTTCCTACCACTTTGCCTAGCTCAAAAATGTGAGCAAAAACCCTAGGCATATTTGCACTATTTTTCTAGGTGCATTTACAACATGTGATCAGTTGTTTGATCTCCTCCAGCTCATTTCAGTCATTGGCAGTCTCATTTGGGCACTATAAACTTGGTTTATGCTTGGCATTTGATCCCGAGCCTTGGCATTGAGCATTGATGTGATTTAGTTCAGGTTTGGGACTGTTATATATAATTTATAGGCATCTCACAATAGTGCTACATTAGCATTTTAGGTCTGGACCACTTTGGCATTGACATTGGTTGCTCGGTTGGGTCCCGAATGTGCCCCGAATGCTAGGGGAATGTATGCCTATGATGTGAGATGCTTTTGGGGCTGAATTTTCTCAATTATTGACTGTTTTACACAGTCCATAGGCGGCCCAAAACAGGGCAGCCCTTTGTCATTACACTTTACACTCATGCTACATAGTCATTTGATGTCTGATTATGCCCGGTTGGTGCCTATTCATATGGGAAAGTATGCCTATGGTTTGTCTGTCTTTTGTTTATGTTTGGATATGCCTATTGTATTCGGGCTATGTCTTGGATGTATACATTGGATCTTCATCTCTGATGTACTTATGGCATGTACTTTGCTTATGTCTGATCGGTCTTAACATGCTTGGCCTATGCCACTACTACATGCATGTTACATTGTTTGGAGTTGGATGCTACTAAGCCTTGCTTTGGCTTGACATTTGATTTCCCGGAGCTTACTTTGGCTATTTCTCGGCTTGCCAGAGTTACAGTTTGGATGTACTTGATGTCTATGGATGCTATGTAAGGATGCTACATGGCCTATATGCTCATGAGGTCTTATTGATGCTTGATCTTGGATCTTCTAGCACTAGTGCTATCATATGCAATTGTTGAGCTTCTTTGCTTGATATTTACGGCTTTTGTGCCAGTGGGAGCGTCTTGATACACTTGACAGACATTGAGTAGGCGGTTTATGCTACTTGAGCATTCGGATACTTGAGACTAGGATCTTCACTTGGATGTTGCATGGTTGATATGTGGTGGTCCTCACAGATGTACTTGGGTTGATTTGGGCTTTGCACTCCTTGAGCATACACCTCTTTGTGTCAGGTCTTGCTAGTGTTGTGTACACTTTGCCCTATTACACAGGGGGTGTGCCAGCTTATTGACGGATTCATTTGACATGCTTGGGTGTTTGCTTGATGTTCGTATGACTGTCACATGCTGATTTATGCATGCTTGATGCTAGTTATGCTTTGACAATCAGTGGTTGACTTGGTGCATTCATTTTGCCTACAATTTGCTCTCATTGTACATGGCTGTAATTTGTTACAGCAAGAAGTTATGCATGGACTGACGTGGAATTTTCATGCTGTATCTTTGTGATTTTATGTACTTTTGATGGTACTTGGTGGGTAGCATCATTAGCTATCAGTTCATAGTCATTTTTCCTTGGTTTTGGTGGTATTTTGACTTTATAGCAGAAAACAACAAGCAATTTTGAACTGTCTGTACCATTTTGGACTACAGTATGGCATCTTCTTCCACTGACAGTGCTATCTTCAACATCACTAAGCTTGATGGTACGAATTATGCCTATTGGAAGAGCCAAGTTTGGCAGGTATTGATGCAAAAATCTCATATCAAGCCACTAAGGATGCATGGTCAGCAACCTGAAACTATGATTGATGATGAATGAGATGAGCTTGATGAGTTATGCAAGTCCATCCTCATCTTGTCTCTCACTGAACAGGTGCATTACAATGTGGTTGAGGAAGCATAGAGTGCTTGGCAGATTTGGGATAAAATTAAGAACCTCTATGACAAGAAAAGTCCAACAAGTCAATGTATTGACTGAAGCAACTTATGGACCTACGCATGAAGGAGAATATGACGACGTCTCCTCATTTGAGCCAATTCCATGCTATTCTCAAGAACGTGACTTCGTAGGGTATTACCTTCAATGATGAGGTTACTCCATTGTTTTTTGCTTGGGACTCTGAGTGAGTCATGGGATGTATCGTGTGTCGCATGCGTTGACTGTTAGAGGTGGAGATGGTAATGGAAAGAATGACCGTGGAAATGGCCGTGGCAGAGACTCGCAGAAGTCTAGGTCTAAGTCATGTGGTAAGTCATGCAACAAGTCTCGTGGGAGAAATGCTAATGTGACATGTCATCATTGCGGTAAGAAGGGTCATATACACCCACACTGTCATGAGTTGCACAATGAGAAGCGCAAAGAGAAGGGGAAAGACAATGTACAAGAAAAGTCCTTTGATCATTGCACTGTTATGCATGCAAAATCTAGTGTGAAAATTGAGGAGATAAATGTCATGCAGATTGATGACTCCAATGGGGAGTACATACTTGCAGCTAGTTCTTGTGATTCTACGCCGTTGATCGAGGTTCGCTCTATGTATTCATAGTGTTGGCTTTTGGATTCTGGTGCTTCATTTTGTGTTACACCATGCCGTGAGTGGTTGCACTCCTACCGCAATGTCTCTAGTTCAGTTCGCTTGGGTGATGACAAGTCACTTGCTATTGTTGGTATTGGGAATATACGGTTGCAGTTCTCTACTAGCAGTACTTTTCTGTTACAGGATGTATGCCATGTACCTGCGCTTATACGCAGACTTATGTCTGTAGGGCAGCTTGATGATGCTGGGTTTCATGTTTCATTTGGGGATTCTGCCTAGAAGATCACCCATGGCAGACTTGTGCTTGCTAGAGGTGCCAAAGCTGGTAGCCTCTATCCTCTTGTAGTTGATGGGTCCTCTGTTGACCATGTTCTGTTAGTGTGTTCCATTTCACATGGATCTCTTTGGTATGCTCATTTGGGCCATATGTCCTTGAAGAGAATGAAAATGTTTTCTAGTTTGCAGTACTTACCGCCCCTTGACTATGTATGTTTTGATTCATGTGAGCATTGCCTTTATGGTGGCAGAGAGACTAGGAATATACATAAGAACTCTGATAGGACATGCATGAGTGAGCCCTTGGCATTAGTACACTCAGATGTCTATGGGCCCATGCCTTGTCAGTCTATGGGTAGTGCAAAGTATTTTGTGATGTTTATTGATGAATTTCTTGGTAAAGTCTGGGTTTTTATCCCATTAAGCTTAAGTCTAAGCTTAAGTCAGATGTCTTGGTTGTGTTTCAGAGATGGCTTGCATTGGTTGAGAACCAGACCAGACATAGGTTGAATAAATGCCTTAGGACTCATAATGGGGGAGAATATGTGTCACATGCCTTTGAGCAACTATGTGGCGAGAGGGATATTAAGTGTTAGTTGACCACCCCCTATGCCCCACCCCAGAATGGTTTGGTTGAGTGAATGAATAGAACCATCTAGGAGCATGCATGCAGTACGCTTAGCCATGCAGGCCTACCACAGAGCTTTTGGGCTGAGGCAGTCAGTACAACTATGCATATCATAAATAGATCACATTTCAGTGGTTTGGATTTCCAAGTTGCAGAGAGGAGATATAAATTGGGAAACCTCCGTCTTATGCGCATCTACGTGTCTTTGGATGTGAGGCATTCTGCCATGTGCCCAAGGACAAGTGTAGTAAGTTGAATCCTAAGAGTATCAAATGCATTTTCCTTGGCTATGGAGAAATAGGTGAAATGGGTTACCGCCTCGTGGATTCACATGCGCAGAAAGTTATCCGCATCCATGTAGTCTTCCATGAAGACAAGATGCATAGCAGCTTGAGAAGGTGGTCGAGATGTACATGGTTATATTCTAGGAGGAGTCACGTGCTCCAATACAGCCTGTATAGTTAGATGGTCAGCCTGCATCAATAGTTGGTACATATGACCAAGGTGTTGGACAGGATGTTAGATATGCATCAAAGCTTGCAATGAGACGATCTACTAGAGCTAGACGTCCATCTGATCGATTTGAGCCCTCGATACATTATGTCTTGGTTACAGATGCAAGAGAGCCTCTCACCTATGATGAGGCTATGCATAGGGGTGACAGTCACTCTTGGGAGAGGGCTATGCAGTCTGAGATGGACTCCCTACATAAGAATATGACTTGGGATTTGATTTCCTTGCCTGCTAGCAAGAAGACTCTTGCATGCAAATGGGTGTACAAGTTGAAAAGTACCCTTGGACACCCCAAGCCAACTATAAGGAAAGACTTGTTGCTAAGGGTTTTAAACAGGAGCATGGAGTTGATTTTGATGAATCTTTTCTCCTGTGGTCAAGATGACCACCCTATGCTTGGTTTTGGCCTTAGTCGCATAGCTTGACTTGGACATGTATCAAATGGATGTCAAGACTGCACTCTTGCATGGGGATTTGCATGATGAGATTTACATGGAGTAGCCCAAGGGCTTTGTAGAACTTGACAGGGAGCACCGAGTGTGCAAGTTGAAGAAAAGTCTTTATAGCTTGAAGCATGCACCTAGGGAGTGGTATCATAAGTTTGATGCCTTTATGCAGTCACAGGGCTATAGCAGGAGTGCTATGGATCCGTGTCTTTACATGAAGAAAGCCCGCGATGGCTCATCGCTTATTTTGTTACTTTATGTGGATGATATGCTGATAGCACAGAAAGATCATGATGAGCTTAATGCTCTTAAATCTCGACTGAAGAATAGCTTTGAGATGAAGGATTTGGGACATGCCTCTCGCATTCTTGGTATATGCATTAAGGGTGACAGGCATGAGGGACTACTCTACCTCTCATAGAGGGAGTACATTCATAAAGTCCTTGAGCATTTTCGCATGCATGACGTGAAGTCTATTAGTTGTCCATTACCTTCTTATGTGAAGGTCTCATAGGCCGATTGTCCGCAGATAAATGAGCAGAGGGCCGAGATGGCCAAGATCACTTATGCATCAGCCGTGGGCGGTTTGATGTATGCCATGATAGCCACTTGATTAGATATTGCCTTTGTAGTTGGTGTTGTGGCACGCTATATGGCTACACCTGGCAAGAAACATTGGGATTCCGTGAAGGTTATCATGAGATACTTGAAAGGCACAACAGATATGTGTATTTGCTATGGTAGCTAGGATACTGGAGTTGTGGGGTACATAGACTTTGATTATGTAGGACGTGCAGATAGTAGGAAGTCCACTTCTGGCTATTTATTCACCCATGCTGGAGGTGCTGTCTCTTGGATGTCTAGGGTTCAAAAGTGTACGGCTCGCTCTATCACTAAGGCCGAGTATGTTGCAGCCATTGAGGCTTGCAAGGAGGCCATATGGTTGGGCCGTTTGGTTCATGACCTTGGGATTGATTCTATACCTATGCTGCATTCGGATTATATGAGTGCTACTCAGCTAGCTAAGAATCCGGTCTTCCATGCGAAGAAGAAACACATTGAGGTGAGGTATCACTTCATATGTGGGGTCGTGGAGGACAAGTTTGTTGACCTTGTCAAGATCTCCACTAACAAAAATCATGCAGATATGCTTATGAAAAGCCTCACTACTGAGCTCTTTGCCTTCCTCAGGATATTGATGGGCATTGGATGAGATGACGTTTTTCCTCATGCTGTTGTACATGTGTACATTGTACTGTCTTTTCTTTTTCTTTTCACTCCTTACTGGGGCAGATTCACCTTTAAGTGGGAGGTTGTTGGGGGTAAAGGCGCCTTTACCTAGCCATCCGTGTATTACTACACTAACAGTACCTGCCACTGCATACTCCAGGTGACGGGCGCCCATCACCGTCACTTTATTCTTTATTCTTTTAGTGATAGTTTGAATAAAGGAAGGCCCAGTCACACATTGTGATTGTTGGAGTTCCCATTTAGTCTCTCTCTCTTTCTTGATCTTGCTCTCTCGCCATAGCTCTTCCAAGCAAGCTCTTGCTCTCTCGCCACAACTCTTCCAAGCAAGCTCTTGCTCTCTCACCATAGCTCTTCCAAACAAGCTTCGATCCTTCTCTCCTTTCATCAACTATATGTGCAATAGCAACAAGGAGGGGTAAGGGGGTACGTTGTTGAAACTTTGACCAAATCTTACTTAGGCAAAAAAATGAAAAAGAGGTTCTAATAGCCATACCACTTCCTAATCAACAACTATAACATGCCTGAGACTGAGAAGCCCTCAACGGTAAGACTTAGTGGTCTAGCAAGAGACTTTTCTTGAGTGACGTTGCTTGGTACTCGTTAGAATAACATGGGTTTTGTCCCATAGGTTCTCTCAATGGACCATTAAGTCATGCCGCTAAGGGCTCTGTCAAGTGGCACATTACATGTGGTATCAGAGAAAAAACGAATAAGTTAGCAATAAGCTATACATGTGTTGTCTTAACATGTTACCTTGTAAGTTCAAGAGTGAAAGAGTTGAAGTTCTCCTAAACACAATAGCCTTAATGATATGGTTTGCACTGCTAGGCACCTTCTATAAACATGGATGTTGAGTTTCAAGAAAATAAGTTTCTCATAAAGCAAGTCATTCGCTTGAATTCATGGGAAAAGGATCCAATGTTGAGACTAATATGCTAAAGATTGGATTGAAACCCTTGATGACTATTTTCATATGACAGGAATAAGTAAAGCTAACAAGACCATGATTGCCAAGCTAAATATGGTAGGTGAGGCACACTTATGGTGGAAGGAGTGATGCCGGGACAATGCTACCATTGAATCCCTTGTAAATTGGGAGGATATCAAGAAAGCTCTAAGATAGAGATACTTGTTGCCTTCCTATTGCACCATCAAGATGAAGAAGTTCTTTTCCTTGTACTAGCAAGGATTAAGCTTGGAGGCTTATTATTCCCGGTTCATGACACTACAAAGTATGCACCACTTATGGATATTTAACAACAGGTGGCTAAATTCTACCATGGACTAAATCGGGCACTAGACACTCATCTAAAGTCCTTAAGACCAATCGACTTGCAAGGCACTCTCATATGAGCCAAAGCTTTGATTAGGCCTAGTGGAAATCAACTTCTTGAAGATGACACACCGAAGAATACTATGATGATTCACTGAACCAAGGGAAGAAGTGTCATGAGTGTGGTGAGATACGAAACATCTGAAGGAGATGCCCCAATTCGCTGATGCTTCCTTTGCAATGCACGAACACATCCAAGTTGATTGTCCTAAATTGAATAAAAAATAAGAGGAACCAACAACCAAGCAAAGCCGCACAAGACATTTGGCTTCCCTCAAGAATCAAATAGTGTGTGATGAAGACCTTGAGCCCACTAAATCTTTGAGGATGTTCTCCATGAGATATAACAAGCCCTATATTTGTGATGATTCCTACTATTGCGATAATAATTGAGTTATAATACGTTGCAATAAGTTTGTCCTTAATTTCACTAAGTTATCTTGGAGTTTGGATACCTGTGCATAATCAGAGTAACACAATAGAAGACTGATGGGTCCTAATCCACAAGCCTCGAAAATTTAACTTATTCCCTCAGTTTCTTTCGAGATGAAGACCTCCTGTTTCCTCTAAGTGGGAGAGGATATAATAACCTCTCCCTTACCACGAGACATAGGGCTTAAGGGGGAGGGGGTGTGAAATTAAGGTTTAAAAAAAGAAGTTGACAAACTAGCCACCACCACCAATCATCAATGCCAACAATTGTGTGATTATCACGAACTCCCTCTCATGGTCATCGACCTCATGATGACCAACAACTTCTCTCCTCGATCAAAATACTCGTCCAAATATGTAAGCATTAGCTTCCATGAGGGCATCATCGAGTGTGCAACAATCAACGACAGATAAAGAAGGATAAGAGAAATTAATAGCCTTTTTAAAGGCTATACAAGTCTTATGCTTAAGGCTTAAGGGCTAGTTATTTTTTGCAATTTGTGAACATGATGAGAGAGAGAGAGAGAGAGAGAGAGAGAGAGAGAGAGAGAGAGAGAGAGAGAGAGAGAGAGAGAGAGAGAGAGAGAGAGAGAGAGAGAGAGAGAGAGAGAGAGAGAGAGAGAGAGAGAGAGAGAGAGTAGGGAGGAGTAGAAGGAAAGAAGAGTAGGAGGAGGAGAAGAAAAGAGAGGTGGAAATAGAAGAGGAGAAGAAGAGGGAGGAAAAGAAGGAAAGAGAAGGAGGAGGAGAGAGTGGAGAAAGAGGAGGAGAAGAAGAGAAGAGGAAGAGGAGTAGAAGGGAAGAAGAGGAGGAAAAGAAGGGGAGAAGAGAAGAAGAAAGGTGAAGAAGAAGAGAGAGGGGGAATAGAGGAAGATAAAGTAAGAAGAAGAGGGTGGAGGAGTAGAAAAAGGGAAGAGAAGAGAAAGAAAGAGGAGGAGTGGAAGAAGGGAAGGCAGGAAGAAGAGAGAGGAAGATAAGAAGAGAGGAGATAGAGAAGGTAGGAAGAAGATAGGAAGAAGAGAGAGAGGAGTATAAGAAGATGGGAGAAGAAGAAGGAGAGAGAGAGAGAGAGAGAGAGAGAGAGAGAGAGAGAGAGAGAGAGAGAGAGAGAGAGAGAGAGAGAGAGAGAGAGAGAGAGAGAGAGAGAGAGAGAGAGAGAGAGAGAGAGAAGAGGGAAGAGAGAAAAAGTAGAGGTAGAAATAGAGGGAGAAGGAGATAGAAAGAGAGAGAGAAAAGCTAGATAGAAGGAGGTAGAGGGAGAGATTAAAAGAGAGTGAGTGAGAAAGAGGGATTGAAATAGATAGAGAAAGTGTGGTACTCCTCACTAAATGGACACTAAGCCTTGATTCCAAAACCCATAAAACCAAAGTCGATCGTTGAGACCTAAAGTGTACACAAAGAAGCAAGGCCTTAAACCTTGAAGCTAAAGATACGCACAAGTATTGTTGAGGTTTAAGAAAGAGGATGTGAAGCTTGGGATGCATGATCACTCCCAAGAGGAGCATCTTGAATACAAAGCACTCGATCACGATTAGGATTTCTATTCCACCTGCATCACAAACTTTTTAGGCGCCTTTTAGAGGATAAGTGATATAGTAGTTGAAGATAAGATAGGATTTGGGAAAGGAAAGATTAGACTAGTAGTATGAATTACTTGAATAATATGATTTACTTGAAGAGGAATCCCATGTGATTACATTCGAGTGTGTTATTTTTGTGAGCTTTCGATTTCGTGCTTTTGTAATTGAAATTGATTTTTCGAGCTTTTTCAAGCTTGCAACAAGACGTATAGTATCCAAAATTGAGGAAGTTGTGGTACAAAATTCTAGAAATTTTCCAAGATTGCTACAACCAAAACTTTTGCATCACCCAAAAAGAGCGGAATATCTAGAAAGAGTATGGGCAACCTTCCTCCAGTGAGCAATGGAGGACTTCTATATCTCCCAAAAAGAGTACAATATCTAGAAATTTTCCAAGATTGCTACACCCTAATCTTTTTGCAATAAAAAAGGACACACCACACCCTACTAATGTGAGCATGATGACAAGTGGGCCAAGACAATGAATGAGTTATGCTTATTTTTGGGCTTTCCACATGACAGGGCATATCTTACGTGATTGCCCTAACATAAAGGCAAGGTCAGTGGGAGTTAGTGCAAGCTGATGTATAACCATGTGCTCCTTAGGTCAAAGGCCAAGTATGTGCACATACACATAATACATATGTTTGCAGGTAAGAAAAGCCTTTTGGGTAGATTCTCTTCTTTGAAAATCAGGACAAGTGCACCTAGGCTCTTCTTTGATGTGCACATCATAACAACTCTCTGTCAAGACTCGAAATACTGAATTTTGCCTCTCAAGTTTCACTATCTCCTCCAAGAAGGTTGCAACCATGCAAGTAGCTGCCTCTATTCTCTTTTGTGCGTCTTTGGAAATTCCATGCCTCCACTTGTGTCTCCTCCCACTTGAACCACCCTCTGCAAAAGTAAGATGTTTTCTCTTCTCATTCTTTGATGGTGTTGCAAAGCAGGCAAACTTGAAACCATCATGTTTTAGACTGCTACACTCTTCCTTTGTTATATTTGTCCCTATATTAACTGGCCACAAAAAAGAAACTATTGGTGATACCATCACTTGTTTTTGCACAGTGTTTGTATGTGTGATGTCATGATTACAAAACCATATCCGTTGTGCAATGGTCTTGTCCTTATATGCTGCCCCACTTGTCGACTTTACACAAAAAAGAAACTATTGGTGATACTATCACTTGTTTTTGCACAGCGTTTGTATGTGTGACATCATGATTGCAAAACCATATCGATTGTGCAATGGTCTTGTCCTTATATGCTCTCTTGGACCAAAAGCATGGTCTGACTAGCCCCACTTGCCGACTTTGTAACTTGTTGCTACAACTCTTTCTACCCTCCATACCAAAACATTTTCTCACATAGTTACTCCACTTTTCACTGGCTTACCTCTTCATTCTCCTCAGCATCCTGAATATATATCTCTTCCAACTCACCATCATCAAACTGCATACTTCATGGTCTGCCCCTATTTTTACGTTGCCTTGACTCAATCACGTATCTCGGCTTGTGGAAACTTGTAGCTGCTCTAGTTTCCTTCTTTTTTCTATGCACAGTCTCCCTATCACCTTGCATTATGGGCTTCTCATACAAAGGACTGCCAGCTACAACACCTTGCAATGCATGTGCAACAGAGGCAGGATTTGGGGATTTCCTTTTGCTAGCATTAGCCATCAAAGAGTCCATCGAAGGCCTAGATCCAATATACCTACTCGTGATATAGCCCAACCTCTTTGCACATTGGATATATGCATTCAAAACATCAGTAACACATGCGCATAGAGTGATATATTTTGTTTTCCACCTTCACCTACTAACCAGCTAGCATGGATGCTTTTCGACAAGTTTATGCTTGGAATCTGAGCACGTTCCCAGGGACTTTTGTTATCCTATAGAGTCAAATCCAAGAACAAAGTTAGTAGCTATCTCCATTAGTACATTGTGTAGCAATTATTTTAATGAGCTAAGAAAAGCAGCAGACCTACATAAGATTCAATTCCTCCCCAATGGGAAATTCTTTGTTGCCACCATTTTAACCACCTATCCAAAGCCTTAATGTTATCCTTATTTACATTTTGTGACCACCAACCTCGGATAGCAGAGGTGTGAAGCGATGCATGTTGACTTGTCATTGCTAGCCTCCATGCTTCACACATTTCAATGTGATGCATTTGTTTATCTATAGTGACTAATTTCTCGGTATGCCTTTATAAACTTTGCTCCCGATGAAAAAGACAAGAGTGCTCCATTAGGGGAGTTTTGAGGTCTCGAAAATGCCTTTTAGGAGATAGAAAGAGAGTGCTCTAGACCAGTAGGAGCAAAGCCTCCGTAATGGAACTTCTATTTTAAAAAAGATAAAAAATCATTTTACAAAAAGATACATATATAATAATATTAGGAATTCGCATTATCAATATGTATTTTTAGCCTCTTTATATTTGTGATTATGATATTCTTTGCATTACTGATATACAGTCCCAGCCACTTTTATTTAATGATATGTTTGGATTAATGATAATGACAGGTTTACTCTAAATTCAAATTAGTAAAAAGCTTGGCACATATTTTTTTCCCTCCTTTCTTTTGTCCCTCTCATATTTTTCCCTCCTTTGTGGTAGCCTAGTTTTTTTCCCTCCTTTCTTTTGTCCCTCTCATATTTTTCCCTCCTTTGTGGTAGCATAGTCTCTTCTGTGTGTGTGTGTGTGTGTGTGTGTGTGTCTCTCTCTCTCTCTGTGTGCTATGGATACAGAAATTTGACCTTCAACAAGACATCCAATCTCCCAAATCACATCCATATCATCACTGTTTAACTCATTCCAAAAAGACAGAAGATGGATTCCTACAATCATTAGCAAAAGCAGTTGGATCACCATGCAACAGGCAAAACATGGAAAAAGGGGAAGATATGAGAGCTCATTCATTTCCACTTGGAAGGGTAGAAATCAGGATTTCAAGCTTGGAGTAAATAAGAATAGCATAAAAGAGGTATTGATGCAACATGTGTTTATGCATAGAGAGCTATATTTGAAACCTAGAATTTCAAATCTTCTAATGTATAGAATTGTAAGAATTTGATTCTTAAAGTCTTTCTTTTCTTGAACTTGGTTTAAGGTTTTCCATTATAACATTTGTTTGTTTGTCTTGTAGATGTCTATCCCTATGATCTTGAGGAATGGCAATCGGTCGAGTCTATTGTTGATGTTATTGATGTGATGGATGGTTTGATTGGAGAAGAAATGTACAAAGGTAGAAAGAAGATAGAGCTTGCAGAGAATGGAATATTCTTTTATGATCATTCTTATATTGTCCCCATACAGCCTAGCCAATGGGGATCAATATCCCCCCTTCCTTTGCCTGATTTTTCAAGCTTTGAGTGGCCTTTGCCAAGTCCCCAACTACTAGTGAGGGCTATAGATGTAAAATATTTTCTGAGATACAGAGAGCATTAAAACCTAATATCTCAAGTAGGCTAAGCAAAGTTACTTTGTTCATGCCTATTAATATATTTATTGACTTCTTTTCTAATGTTGAGATAAGAAGATCAACGGCCATGCTTTCAATGAAGAGAATGTCACATGATCATGTCATACAATTTGTTGATGAGGGATGGGACACTAGGACAAAAGGAAAAATTATATCTAAGATAGATCAAGACTCTATAGCCTGTAAATATATGATTGCTACTTAAAATTTCATCCTTAGCTTTTATTATAGTAGATGGCATTATGTTGGTAGTAGTTTAGTTGCTTTAGACCAAAATCTTGATAATTTTAGGCAAAGAACCTATAGTGGATCGTGATGTTTGCTAGGCTAAGCAAAGTTACTTTGTTCATGCCTATTAATATATTTATTGACTTCTTTTCTAATGTTGAGATAAGAAGATCAACGGCCATGCTTTCAATGAAGAGACTAACATATGATCATGTCATACAATTTGTTGATGAGGGATGGGACACTAGGACAAAAGGAAAATTTATATGTAAGATAGATCAAGGCTCTATAGCTTGTAAATATATGATTGCTACTCAAGATTTCAACCTTAGCTTTTATAATAGTAGATAGCATTATTTTGATAGTAGTCTGGTTGCTTTAGACCAAAATCTTGATAATTTTAGCAAAGAACCTGTAGTGGATCATGATGTTTGGTTCAATAAGGACATTATTGCAATCCTAAAGGTTAGATCATCATGTACGCTACATCAATTGAGGATGGATTTACAGAATGAAGATATTGAACTACCATGCTCATTTGTGTTCCAACTTAATAATAAACAAGTCAATTTTTATATTATATTATATTCACTTATGTATATATTTGATTCCACTTTTTGATTATTAAACATTTGCAACATTTTTTTTTGCAGATATCAACAAGGAGAGAGAATAATATACAATGCAAGGATATTGTAGAAAATATATCTTTACTATTAATATAAAATACATATATAAATTTTATGAAAAAAATTTATCAGTCATCTCCATGACTTATACACACATGGGCTTACAAGCAATGAGGCAAAGCTACTCCTTTTTTTGAGAACTTTTCTTAGGAGAAGGGACATCCTTTTTAGGAGTCCTTTTGCCTTTCTTTGATGCTTTGGTTGCCTTGGGTGTTGAAGACATAGCTTCATCTACTAAAGTTAAATGCACCTCCTCTCCTTCAATATCCAAGCCCCCACTATTGACCATTATGTACTTCATGATATTTGCTCTTATATACCAAACATGCTCACTTGTATAGCAATCCCTTGTAAACTGTCATACATTTGTAAAAAAAGATTTTTAGTTCATTGTTATTTTTTACAATGGACTATATTATTATCATCAATGGACTATTTTGCAACAAACCTTTATAAGTTTATCTTCATTGAGATAAATAAACCTAACCAATCTTCTAGCATTTGCAATTACTCTCCAACCACAAGAGTGACTATCATCTTAATGAGGACACTGCAATCAACAATATAAAGTAAAACTATGAAAGACAATAAAATTCCTCTAGCATTTCAATCAATTATTTTATAGCTATGTACCAGAAAGATAATAAAATTTAGAGTAATTACCAAAAGACCCTGAATTATATAACTTACAACTTGGTATTTCCACGACTTTCATAGAATTGATGAGGAAACATTGCCTCTCCACAAAGTCTATTCCAATTAGGCTCCAATGAGAACTGAAAGTAAAAATATTTAAATAATCTAGCAAAACAAGATCTCATAAAATCTAACAAAATATCAAATTACTTCCTTTTTATTATATGGAATTAGAAGAAGCTCCAAAGTTTCAAAGTCAATTGAATCGAACCAATGGTCAAATGCACTTGCATCAAGCTCACTCCTCATATAGTATGAGATAGATGGATCAATAACCTTAACTTTTTGTTGTATATCAAAGGGAAGCTCATGCATTACACACCTATCTCAATAGGAGGGAGCATCCCATCTCCTTTGTGACAAGGGATGGAATGCAATCCCAGACCTATTGTCTACAGCGTTGTACTCTGGCTAAGACTGCCTCCTACTGAAAAAGCTGTCTATAGAAGTCAGTGGCAATCTCCATCACCTCATCTGGGCTATATCGGTGATTTCCTTGTAAGTTTGGAAGGCTTGTAGGACTGATGGATCTTTGAAGCAAGACCTCTAGGATCAACTTTCTACTTTCTTGCATTAGCCTTAGTTCTAGCCATTTGAAAGCTCCATATTTAAATAAAAAAAAAACTCAGATTAGGAAAGATCCCCAAAATCTAATATAATGTCATTTGCAATCACTTAGTGGTAAGCAAACACTACTCAAATAATGTCAGATTAGGAAAGATCCCCAAAATCTAATATAATGTCATTTGCAATCACTTAGTGGTAAGCAAACACTACTCAAATAGTTTCAATCCCAAGACAATCATATATTCACACTTTGACAATAACTTATCTTATCAAATGATCAAATTAAACTTTAATAATTCATCAAAGTTCTGCTAACCTTCCAACTTGACTTTCTATTGAACAATACAGCCCTCTAACTTATGAAATGCGACCTGGGGCTTCTAGGTAAGGGAGACATATGCATTTTCACATTTCACACGTCACTTTTTTTGTGTGAAACTTTTGGTCAAATTTGAAAAAAATTTGAAAGATGAGTCCATAAGCAAGTAGAATATGATTTTTCTATTGAACTTGTCAAGATCTTTTAAATTTGTTGTTTCTTGAACAGAGAAGCATAGTAATCCATACATTTAGTTACTTAAACCAATCTTAGCATAAGATTGAGCTATTTTAATCAGTTGTAAAGCCCTTCCCAACGTATGAAACGTGAGATGGAAAATCTGCATGGGGGAGAGCTGTGCCTTATCATGTTTCACTTGTCAAGATTTTTTGAAGAAAATTTTTCGACAAGTTCGAAGAAGTTTTCAAAGATAATTTCGGAAAAATAAACATTGCTATTGAGCTTACTAAGAATTTTTAAGAAAATAACATTTCTGATACTTTAGCACGTTTTGTGCGAGGTAATGAAATTTTACCTTGTCCTGGAGGGGTGCTGAAGAAATTTTGGCTGTGACAAAGTCGCATTGTGCTGGTGTATCGGAGGAGGGAAAGAGCTTGATCTCTTTGAAAAAACGCTTTTGTGGTCCAAAAATTGGTTTTAAAAGGACTTTTGTTCACACCTGTGGCTGGTATAATACGCAGTTAACTTGGCACGTACACTGCATAGTCTGTTGTTGCCTTGAAACTTGTGCCACATGTCACCGATGTTTTTGGACATGATGGTGTTTTTATGGCACTGCTTTTCGGTGCAAGGTTTTTTCCTGAACAAATACATGGTAACCGTTATACAAGAACTCGAGCTCGTGTTTATGCAAATTTTTGTTCCAAGAAATTTTATTTCTCTTCTACAACCATATCCTTAGCAAGGCATTACAAGCCCAAAGCAAGTGTATTCTCAACAAGGCCCATTTATATTGAGGAAGCAATTTAATGTTCGGGTAACAAACTTATATTATCACTATTCTTCTGCAATCTTTGAAAAATAGTTCAATGAGTATTTGGAGGAATCAAAGATCATTACAATTGTCAACCTATAGAGGGCTTCGAAAACCAGTTGTTGCGTTTCATAAATCCTCTAACTAAAATAGTGCCCGCCTGATGAAACACGAAATGTTATGCCTGCTCTACTACCCAAAGGGTCAATTCACATTTCATAAGGCATTGTTATTTTATTTTGTACAATTTAACATGTATGCTACGTTATCCAAGCATTTGCAAATGTGGAGCATAATATATGGATTTAGATATCCAAGATGAATGAAATAAATTGTCATTGTGGCTCATTGTTTTAGTTTCACATTGATGTCTTGCCCAAGTTTTCTTAGTGAGCATGTCATACATAGCTTATACAAAATTTTTGGCTATGAGCAAATGTAAATTCGTATATTGTTTCTCTAAACTTGGGTTGTTGTTTCAAGATTGGGATCTATGAGTAATCAGGATGACTAAAATGAAGTTTTCTCTAGAGGGAATGGAGAAAGAGGATCTGGAGGAGGATACCTGTGATGAGAAGCTCTTTGATTTCCTCCATGCAAATGAAAATTCATTCCAATTTGTTTACATCATAGATATGCTTAATGTTCCTTTTGATTTGCAAGAGCTTTTGAAAGAACTTTAAGACAAACTAAAGGATTATAGCGAGTTTTATGATGGACATATTGAAGGCCTAGAGATTGAGGGATTTGTTCATTACAGTGATATAGTGGAAGCTACCAATGCTGCTAGAACAACTTTGTAAACAAGATTTAGCCTTATTGATGAGGAATTCAAGAAGTGGAAAGCAAATTGCCCTTTTCATCGAAATCAACATCAATGTCTTGTTGTACAGAAGGATGTTGGATTTCTTATATATCTTCAATATATGGATAGTTGTTCTTTAAACACAATACAAGAGAAGAAGATAGAGGATATTGCAAGCAAAGATAAAGAGATTGAAGAGAAGGGGGAAGTATTTCAGGAGGATGTTGAGAACCAATTAGTTCAGGGATTTGATGTTGCTTTGTTTAAAAGTGAGAACATTACAAAAGTGGAAGAAAAGGAGTTAGAGTTAAGTGTAGGGATTGAAACACATCCTCCTGAATGTGTCCCAACATTTCCTAGTTACCTCATCAACAAAAAGAGATATATATTGCTAAATGATATCCAACACCTTTTTTATCTCAGAGAAGATTACTGCTTGGCAATCCTTGCAGCATGGGGTCAAAATGATAAGAATTTTATAGGTTATGAATAGGAATTGCTAGCAAGTCTTGATGTTGAGGGAGAGAATTTTCAAGACAGCTCTGTAGCCTTGCATTCATGTATTACAAATTCAGTAGAAACTTAGTATTTATGACATGGGATATGAAGAGAAACTGAAGTTTCCATTAGATGACAAACCAAAAAGTTCAATAAATCTTTATGATGATAGTCTTCTTGAAGAAGATGAAAACCTTAAGGTATGGAAGATAATTCTAAGATATCCATTGTGGTTTATATTAGAGTATGTTATGTATTATAGACAAATATTATTGGATATTTATCTATGGACGTCTTACACTATTGTGGTTTATTGTGCAGATAGAAATTGAAGATTCATATAACTTTCTTGGAAGAGCTAAGGGCTCAAGGCCATTGAATACTTTGGCTAGTGTTTCCCAAACATTGGCTTTTTTGTTCTAAGCTTGTCCATTATTAGCATGATCCTTAACTGCATTATGCAGGGACTAACTCACTATCCAAAGAATGATTCTTTATAAATGACTCCAAGCATTGTTTCTTTGCCTTTTTATATTTCTTCTTCTCCAAAATATCTTTTGAAACTACTAAAGGAAGAAGATGATAATAAAACTGAGATGCTTTTAAAGAATCTCTTTCACTTGCATTCGGTTGAAGAAGAGACCTAAACAAAATCAACATCGCAAATCAATACAATTAATTATAAGCAAAGACATATTTAATATTTTTAAAGTGAAAAAAGTATACATTACTACTTGGATTCTTTTACCGCAACCACCTCCTTACTATTTTTAAGAGCCTTTTGTCGATTTCAAAGGCTTGAAATAGTTTTCTTTCATTGATAAGATTTGATGCGTTTCTCCAAACGAATGAATCCTCTGACAGCCCTCTAGCTTTTGTAACAACTCGTTGTTATGTTTTGTTCTCCAATCTGAGGACATATTTTTCTGCAAAAAATGTGTATAACCTAGAAACCCATTATAACCATCACCAAATGAACCTCAACAATGAAGAGCTATTATAGAAAGGTGGAGTGCTATTTTTGTATGCCATCTAACCAAAGATCAAGATTTTTCTTTTCTTCAAACCGGAGTATATGTTTCATAGACTCTGTAATAGTAATGGGTTTTGTTCTCTTCCTTATTGGTTCATACTCACTATCCAACTCAATATGAAGATGATAGAGAGGTCTTTTACTAGAGCTACAAAGATCATTGGATGACTGATCCATAGCTAAGGATGTGATTAGAAGATTGGATTGAAAAACTATGCGAATTAGAAATAAGAAGAAAAACTAAGAAGAGACTAGTAAGGATGGGAAAGAAAGAAGGGAGTGAGAATGGAGAGAAGTAATCAAACGTCGAACAAAATTCAAATTGAATATTAGTTTTCACTTTAATGAGGATGAGTAAGATCTTCATTATGACAATCTTTGTCACCTTTATGGCGGCCTAGATTTCTAGGTTTGATGGGACCACGAGAATATCACGACAATGACTTATTAATAAATTTTGATATATTTACATACAAAATATAAATATTTTTAAGAATATAAAAATGATTTTATTTCCTAAAATATTTTCTCTCTCTAGGATTGCTTACAGGGCATTTTTGAGACCTCAAAACTCCCCTAATGTCTCCCTTCCATTATATTATGCGATCCTCCATTGTATACAGCCCTTACTACCAACCAATTTGCACTTGCCTCATCAAACATGAATCCAGCAAAGTCAAGAGGATCATGACCACATCGAACCACGACGAAAGTTAGATTTTTCCAAAACAAGATTTGAGACTCTTCATCGTCCTCTTTACATTCACATATTGCAATCACTTGCAATGCTCTCATGCTAGTTGATGATTGATACATTAGCATAGTATTTGCTGGCAACAATTCAATTTTAATGTGAGCTATAATAATGTTATCACATACCCAGGATCATAAATAGAACAAGACATTGTTGCCCATCCATCAACCCTATGGATGTGATCAAAGTGCATCCATGCACTTCGTAGATATGCGGTTCCTGTTTGCCTCATATGATTCACTACGCCCACCCCCTGATGCTGGTCCCTTAGTGGAAATTTTAAACAAGAAGCACTTCTCCTTGGCATGACCTTGTCCAGGAAATCTACTTCCATGCAAAAATGGAAAGACACAAACGTCTTTGCAAAATAAGTATGTTGTCATACCCATCACCAATGATCTAAATTGGATTAGCTCTCCTTGTGAGACAATACCTTTGAACCTGTGTGTTTACTTGATGGTCATTTCAAATGCAAGGCATATAACATTAGCACAAAGTAATGATACACAAGCTTACCCTTTATTTTGCACCAGCAGCATCATTTCCTCTAAAAAATGATTAAGTTCCACCTCAGTCGCCTTTGATTCATCTTCTTTTGTCAAAGATTCAAACAACATTTGCCGAGCAACTAGCATCTGTATTTTTCGTGGGCCTCCCTTTTTTATCTTTAGGACTGTGTTGACAAGGCTCTGTACTTTTTCAATGGTTGCCCTCTTTATGCCCTGTTGAACATCGTGAGCATGCTCCCCAACATGGATCACCAATGTGTCATTGTAGGGTCTAATGGCAACACATAATAGATTGAGCATCTGTAAACAGCTATACAACTAACAACCTTTTGACAATAGTGACATGTTATCTTGCAGGATAGCCCATGCTCACATGTCTATCTAAATGGCCATGGAAAAAAACATCATTGTATCTTCTCTCAATTATGTAGTAAGGACAAGTTACCCTGGGACATTGAAGACTTCCAAGACAATAGCTCAAACGCACTGTGCACTCTATTGCCATATTTGTTTGTGAGGGCCGTGATCAAAGGTGGCCATCATATTTATGTTCCATACCCATCATTCGTTTCTTACTTTGTGTAGCTAGAAGCTCAAAAGCAATCATACCATTATACTCACTTGGGAGCTCATCCACCTTTTGCAGAGATCCACAAAGTGCTAGTAAATTTTTCAATCTACCTGGCCTAGCTTTCTCCTCAATGAAGGCCAAAATGGACTTATCATAGGAAGACACATCCTTGCTTTTGCTACCCACATGCAACTCCTCGTCAATATTTGTGTCATGCATCCCTATGTGCACACCTCTATCATTGTATTTAGCTTTTGACATTATCACTTGGTCAACATCCTTGCTATCATATGAGGGTGTATCAAGATACACTGGAGTTGACTTGCTACCAGTACCACCTTTTATTGATTCAATACTATCAGATACATGCACACAATAGTTTAAGTGCATGATGGAGTAGGTGGTTGATAGTGTGCTACTAATCATGTAGTGTGCATGCCCTTCATGATCCCATCTTGGAGACACATTGACCTTGTTTGGTCCACCTTCATGCTCTACGACAAGTTCTCCATTTCTTAATGAAGCCCTATGCTCTATGTAATCACTAGCTATTCTCCATGGCAAAATGGAAAAACTTGACATGTTGTGCTCTATGTTGGGTTGGAAATTGATGAAAAATAAGACAACTCTATATTGAGCTTACAATGTGGATTTGTTAAAGAGAAGGCAACAACTCTCAAATTTAGGAAAGTGCAAAGGAAAAAGGGCATCATAGAGGAAGTCTTA
This sequence comes from Lygodium microphyllum, assembly GCF_053477565.2. NCBI lineage: Eukaryota > Viridiplantae > Streptophyta > Polypodiopsida > Schizaeales > Lygodiaceae > Lygodium > Lygodium microphyllum. Next base: position 155,007,719 of record NC_141136.1, on the reverse strand, counting down.
AGAGGGTTTGAATAACGTAAAAGTTGTAGTGGGTGGCCATCATTGTGACTTGAGAAGACTAATTAATGAATTAGTAGAATCATCAAAATTTAAGAGCCACAGAAGGACTATCCATTTATGACACATCATAGAGAACGTTTAGTAGTGACGTATTGAGAGTGGAAAAAGACTGAATTTTTGACTAATTTTTGTTATTTTTGAGGTCTGAATGATTGATTTTTGATGGATTTAGAGTGATGTATGGTTGTTAATGGAAGTGTTTGAGAGTGTTTTGGATGATATTGATTATGTTTTGGAAGTTCATGATGATTTTTAGTGGAGATATGAAGCTCTGTGATGTTCTGATAGGTTCTGTTGAGGTTCTGATTGGTTCTGTATACCTTCTGTATAGCTTCCGTTTTGTTCTGATTTTCTTCTGTATGAAGCATGGATTGATGATCGATGAAGATTGAAATATTTTGAAAGTTTATTGAATTTTTTTTATAGTTTGGAATGGTTTTAGTATGAGTTATGAGGACTTGATGTTCTCTGATGACCTTCTGTAACCCTCTGTAAACCTTTTGTAAAGCCTCTGTCTCTACTCTGTATTTGCTCTGATACTGTACTGTACTATTCTGTAGATCTTCTGTAAGTATTTTGTAGAATGTATGTGTGACTTTGGAAAAGTTTTCTAACTTTTGGAAAGGATGAATCTAAGTTCAAAAGAGCTAAAACAAATGGAAGAAGCAGCTGCTGAAGATTGAAGAGAACACTGGAGTGACAGTGATAGTAGTGAGCTATGAAGAGATACTGTAGTGGCTCTGGTGCCTCTTCACATCAGACATACCTCTTGGGAGGTGTATCCACGACCTAAGAAGGATTATTGAGAGTCATTATTAGAGTATTATAGTGAGCAGATGATGTACTATTGAGAGAGAGAGAGAGAGAGAGAGAGAGAGAGAGAGAGAGAGAGAGAGAGAGAGAGAGAGAGAGAGAGAGCAAGAGATAGTCAATTCTATCAAAACAGTATAACTATATATGAGAGATTGAGAGAGAAAAATATGAAGACATTGAAGATGAATACTATATGATTGATTTCCATTCAAAAATGGTGTATTCATTTATGTTCCTTGTTATATTGATGGATTCTACGAAGATGTTGAAGATTATGGTTGATTCTATCAAATCCGTGGGAGATATCTACTCTGATGCTGCATGAAGATTTGCTGTTTTCTTTGTTTTGGTCATCAAAAGAATGAAATAAAAGCTTGTTGATGTTACAAGATGTATTTTCTTGTAGTAGAATCCCCTTTTCCTTGGTGTTCCTCTTGGGGCTCCATGTTTTTGGTGCGCAATTGGGAAAACTTGCCAAGCATCAGAAGAGGCTGAAAATGAAGGAAATGGCATTGGGAAGAAGAGGAGAATTCAATGGATGTTTGCAAAGTTCCTTCTTCCACTGAAGAGTTGGAGATTCTCATTATCAAAGCCATTTTCCACAAGAAGTTCATCCCACAATGGCAGAAACATATTACCATCATGATGCAAGCTCTATGTGGTGGATTGTTTCCTCTTCCTGTTGAAGCAGCAGAAACTTGCATCTTGGTGGCAAATTGTTTGGGAACAAATTGAAGAGCAGAAACAAAGAGAATGACCATCCATGGAAGATTTGACATTCATTGAGAAGTTTCCAGACATCAAGTGGGAGATTGTGAAGAAGCTTTAGGAGTCGTGGTCAATGGAGGTTCACAAAAACAAGAAGGAAAAGAGTTGGAATTTGTTCGTGGATACTCAATAGCAAGATACGTGGGATGCTTGGTGCACTGACAATCTTCTGTTTGTCCAATTAGCAACCCACTGGAAGTTGGTAGACAGAGTGTTTTTCACAACATACACTGTTGAAACCCTCAAAAGCTGGTATTATTATGATGGCACAACAATGATCCTAAGAAGAATGAGTTTCGATACTTTCAGAACTGAATATCTCCCCCTTTGTAGTGGTTTGAAAGCCGAATTTAGAGATGTTGAAAAGAAGGAAGTAGAGGAGATGTTCGCCAGAGAATCCCCTAGAGATTGAAGCCCTCTCTGATACTATTATGTTGAGTACATACCAAACTGGTTGGAGCCAATCCCCTGATGAATGACGCAATCAAGAGGCAAGCGTTAGAATGAGTCCAGAGGTACGTGAGAAGAGAGAAGGCAAAAATCAAAGCTGAGAACGAGCTCGCAGGCAGAAGCCTCCTTTGACGCCCTAAAAGCACTCTTTACAGAAGTCCCCATGGCAACTGAAGGTCCCCTTCCTAGTCAGATTCGTCCTGGAAATATTGATGACATGCCAGCAAATGTAGTCCCATTGCCAGTTTTTAAGGGAGAGTACAATGAAGACCCTGATCTTCATGTAGCAGAATTTATGGTAGCATGTGTAGCTAACAATGCCAGAACCCTTGAGCATTGGTTAGCGATATTCCCTGCCACTTTCAAAGGTGTGGCGTTTCAGTGGTATGAGAGACAAATAGCAAGAACTTTTGGCACATGGGACGACCTGAAGTTGGCCTTCCTTACTAAATTCAGGCATGAAGGTTTTGAAGAGCGGATGCGAGAGGAGTTCATGAACCTAAGTCGGTCCTCTAGAGAAAGAGTAGAAGCTTATGTCACGCGAATGGAATCCATCCTGAAGAGATGGACTAACCATCATTTGGACGAAGGTATCCAAAAAGAAGTGTTTCTCAGAGGCCTACAACCAGAAGTTCGCAAGTTCATGGAATTGAGAAGACCAGTCAATTTGCAAGCTGCAGTGGAATGTGCAAGATTGTATGACAAAGTTGAAGCAAGGCTATCAATGACTCCAGGAAGAGGAGTCTTACCTCCTCCCATGCCAGGAATGGTACCCACCAAATACAGTCCAAGGGACAATTCCCTACCCCTATCCCCAAATGCAAACAGTGCCGCAGTATAATGCACCTAATCCACTGTGGTCACCATAGACGACAATGCCTCAAATGATGGCTCAACCACAACAACAATGGCCTCAAACAATTCCTCCAATGGCAACTCAACAACAGTGGAACCCTACCAACTGGAAGCAACAATCCCAAGTCTCAACAGGAGCTCTGAATTAGAATCAGAACAGAGGACCCTCTGGATCGACCCAACCAGTGTATGCAGTAATTACAGAAGCTTCCCAAAACCCTGCTACAAGAACTTCAGGAGGTGAAAATCTGAAGGACTACTTATCCAACTCAGTTGCAAGCATCAAGAAAGAGCTTATGGATGTGATTACAGAGCAGCTACAGACGATGAAGGTGAATACCGCCAATATATCCACTCCTGCGGGAGCTGGGAGAGATGTGATGCGCTCTAATACATGGTGTGGAAAGTGTCATCAAGTGGGACATTTAGCCACTGAATGTACCCAAAAACCAACCATTCCTGGAGCCTTCTATTCCTACTGTTTGCAGAAGAACCATACAGAGGATATTCGCTCTCTGAAAGAGATGCACGAACGAAGATACAAGGATGAAAGTGCAAGATTCAACTTGCTAGAGTCCAAAATGATGACCTAGGATATTGTATCAAAGCCTAGGGAATTTGGTCCTAATTTTGGTCCAAGGAGGTTTCCCTCTCAAAGTTAGAAAGGACAACAATCTGGTGGTGGTCAGAGATCAGAGGTGGAATGTTATAGGTGTGGAGAAAAGGGTCATATCTCCCCGAATTGTCCAAACCCTGGACGATCTATGGATTGCAAGCCCTTATGCAGCCAATGCAAAGGTGAAGGCCACACTGCAAAGGACTGTCCAAGTCCAACCCCTATAAAGGCCAATGGCACAGATAGCCAAGAGAAGGCACAAGAGCCTGCCTCCAATTTGATAGAGTTGGAAGTTGCCGCTGTCACGCCCGCCAAGAAGAAGGAACCAGTTGTTCAAAATGAAAATAATTCTCCTACTAAGACTATAAATTTCAACCTATCAACAGAGGGACAGATAAGGATTGTTCCATCAACAGTGACCAAGACTAATAAGGCCCCAGAGCTTGTAAAGGAAGTAGATGTGGCTAATGCCTTCCTAGATCCTGGAACCCCAGAGATTAGTGTATGGATAGAAGGATGCTTTATTTCAGATGCATTGATTGATGGAGGCTCATTAGTAAACATAATGACGGATGTGACAATGAAGGACTTAGGGTTGCAAGGAATTCAACCTATACAGTGGCTTATTAGATTGACAGACCAAAGCAGAATTAAACCGTTGGGCATCCTCCCATACATAAAAACAACCCTTGCAGGAAGAGACTATTGGCTGGCATATTTGGTGGTCAAACCAAATTCTTATGAGACCTCATACCCTCTGCTGTTGGGAAGACCTTGGCTTGTTGAAGCAAGAGCCATGATGGACTGGTTCAAAGGAACCCTAAACCTAGGCAGAGGACCCAACAAAGTGGTGTTGAAGTTGTATGGATCGCAAAAAGGCAATGGATCCACATCCATTGAAGTCATAACTGACTCCTCCAATGAGGTAATAGATGGTACATCAGGAGATGAAGAGACTGTTAAACATATCTTTCCCAAGAAAACAAAGGTACTATCCCTAACAGTGGGCACTATAAGCCAACTGCCAAGGAAAGCAAAGTCCTTGTCCATGGGAGAATACCTCCTGCCTCAAATTGAATTGACTTCTGAAATCACCTCTGACAGTGAAATAGAAGCATGGATGTACTGTTCTCCCTGTTACATGACAGTTGCAGAGACAGAACAGAGACAGAACAAATACAGAGCAGAGACAGTCACAGATATAGAGACAGAGCAGATGCAGAACAGAGAAAGAGCAGAAATAGAGACAGAAGCAGAAGCAGAAGCAGACGCAAAGGGAGAAGATATGTTCTTCTCCTATAGAGCCTCTACTACAGAAGCAGAGATAGAGCCTCTAGAGGAAGAGGATGAAAATGATGAGGAAGAAAATGAAGCAGATTATGAAAGTGCAGATGAATAATTTTCTCTGATAGCGGATGATCTTATTGATGTCCCTATAGAGACTTCAGAGGCCGAAGATCTCAGGGTGCTGGATGGAATGACCATGGTTCCATTTGGATTGACCAATGGACCACAAGGTATGCAGAATCTGTATAAGCAATGGATTAAAAGCATAAAAATTAAGTTCACCAGTGGCTCCTATTGCCCTGACCGTTCAATCCAAAGAAAAGATGATGATGATGCCCTCTGCCAACAGAAGCCAGACAGCTATCAAAGCCTCGGCTTCGAGAAGGTCCGTGTTATGTGACATTCCTGGATGCATCCTCTGAAGATGAATACCTAAGTCTAGAAGAAATGACCACTCACATAGAAGCAAACAAAGCTTTGATACCCTTCCAGCAACCTCAACAGACAAATGAGTCATCTGTTCAGAAGGAGGACACTGGTTCTAGTGGAACATCTGACGATGTCACTACTCCCTTGAAAGAGTCAGACCTCTATCCAGAAGCAATCCGTGGAACGTTTATCCGTGAAGTGGAAGGTGAAAGACAAGTGATGTTCTTCGATATTGATGGTACCAAACATCACCTGAAAGTGGGTCTCAATCTTCTAGAAGGAGAACTAGTGGTCCTGCGAGACTTATTAAAGGAGAACTTAGATGTGTTTGCTTGGTCATATAAAGATCTAAAGGGGATTGATCCCACAGTATGCCAGCATCACATTGACCTAGAGCCGGATGCCAAACCTATAAGGCAAAGACAAAGACGTATGAATCCTAATTATTCTGCTCTGGTGAAGGCAGAATTATTAAAGCTTCTTGAAGCAGAGTTCATTTATCCCATGGCTAACAGTGAATGGGTTTTGCCCATTGTGCTAGTACCCAAGAAGAATGGGAAACTTTAAATATGTGTCGACTTTCAAAAGCTCAATTCGAAGACAAAAAATGATCATTTTCCTATCCCTTTTACAAACCAACTGTTGGACACAATGGCATGCCATGAGCTGTATTCCCTCTTGGATGGATTCAGTGGATATAAGCAAGTCCAAATTGCAGAAGAGGACCAATCCAAAACAACCTTCACCACAAAATGGGGGACCTATGCCTATAGAGTGATGCCATTTGGACTCTGTAATGCTCATGCCACCTTCCAACGAGTAATGATGGTTGCCTTCTAGAATCATTTGCATGATTTCATTGAGGTGTATCTTGATGACTTTTGTATCTATAGCTTAATTCGTGAGCACTGGGGACACCTAGACCAATGTTTTGACAGATGTCGAGAGTATGGGATTTCTCTTAACCCCAACAAATGTGTCTTTGGCATCTCATCAGGAGTTCTTCTGGGCCATATTGTCTCTGCACATGGGATTGCAACAGACGCAGTGAAGATTGAGAAGATTGCCCCTTTGACAGCACGAACAAACCTCAAGGAATTGAGAGGATTTCTTGGCCATATGGGCTACTACAGAAGATTTATTGCACATTTTGCAACTAAGGCAGCTCCTCTGCACAAGCTCCTAAGGAAATATGCTGATTTCCTTTGGACTGTTGATTGTGAAGAAGCCTTTAATACCCTAAAATAGTGTCTTATCCAAGCACCTATCTTACAGCCTCTTGACTTGATGAAGGAGTTCCATGTGCACACAGATGCATCAGTTGAAGGGCTAGGTGCTGTCCTACGTCAAAAGGGCCCCTCTAAATTAGATCAACCAATATATTATGCAAGCCGGAAGGTCATTGATAAGGAATGGAACTATACAGTGACAGAGCTTGAGTGCTTGGGAATGGTGTTTGCATTGGAGAAGTTTCGACACTATCTATTGCCAACACATTTCAAGTTCTATGTGGATCATAAAGCCCTATCATTCCTGATGAACAAAGCAGATGTTAAAGGACGACTAATGAGATGGTTGCTCCTCTTCCAAGAGTTCGACTTTGAAGTAGTCACTAATCCTGGCCATTCCCATGTCCTAGCCGATCATCTATCACAGATTCCTCAAACAGAAGAAGAGGAACAAGATGATCCAGACCGTCCTGATGTTTCCTTGTTTCTAGTTGAAACAGTTACTCCTTGGTATGCAGACATAGCCAACCTCCTGGCAACTCAACAATATCCTCCTGGCATCTCAAGCCATGAGAAGAAGAAGCTTCTGTTAGAATCAGCCCCCTACACCTTGCTAGGCGGTGCACTATACAAGAGAGGCAAAGATGAAGTATTGCGAAGATGTGTTGCAGGGAATGAAATCGGCATAGTATTGAAAGCATGCCATGACGAACCATGTGGTGGACACTTCACAGGAGAAGCGACAGCTAGGAAGGCTCTGTTAGTAGAACACTGGTGGACGACCCTCCACAAGGATGCATATGACTACTGCAAGAGATGTGATGCTTGTCAGCGAATGGAGAAACCCACCAAAACAAGTGCCATGCCACTGTAACCCATTCTTCCCCTCAAGCCGTTCGAGAAGTGGGGGATTGATTTTGTAGGTCCCATTGATCCACCTACCAGACGGAAGCAGAATAGATACATCTTAGTATGTAAAGTGGTGTGAAGCTAAAGCTTTGAAGGGGGATGATGGTAACAGCGTAGTCCTATTCATGTACGAGAATATTATCACTCGTTTTGGCAGTCCCCTCGAGCTGGTAAGTGACAGAGGTACTCATTTTCTTAACAAAATCATGGAGGAGCTGATAGAGCTGTATAAGATCCGCCATTGTAAGCCCACTCCCTATTATCCCAGGCCAAGTTGAAGTCACCAATCGCACCCTCTGCTTGATCCTGACAAGAACGATTGCCACACATCATCGCGACTAGGACGATCGATTGACAGAGGCCCTTTGGGCATACAAAATCTCCCATAAGGCAGCTGGAGGACAAACCCCTTTCCAGCTAGTGTATGGTACAGAAGCCGTCTTCCCTGTTGAGCTGGAATTGTCCTCTTTGCGAGTGGTAGTTAAAGAATGCTTGGGAGATGATGAGTTACTGCAACGCCGCCTCTTGCACTTGGAATGTTTGGATGAGATACGATGGATGGCTCTACTATGCATGGAAACCACTCAAGCGCGACGCAAAGCCTATCATCACAGTTTCATCAAGCACAAGGAGTTCAAAGAAGATGATCTTGTCCTGGCCTATGATTCGAGATTTGGCAAGTTTCCTAGCAAGCTTCAACAACGGTGGATGGGCCCGTACAAGGTACTTGTTGTCAACCCTAATGGCTCTGTTCAGGTGCAGCCCGTTGATGCCTCTGATGATCCTTTCCTGATCGATGGCTATCGTCTAAAGAAGTACTTCCCTCCTTGGGGATCTTGACAATTACAGTCGACCTACCCTCTCCCTTTTGGGCATCGCACTGTCCTTCTCATCGTGCTTTTGATAGCCCTTATGATTCTCCTCATGAGGCGGTCTCGTTCTGCTAACCCCTCGCAGATACATCTCAACCCGACCTTGTTCTCTTCTCATTTGATTCAACAATGGTGGCGAGGTTGGTCTTGACATATGGTATTTCTACCATTCTCTTTCTTTTTTAAAAAAGAAAAAATAAAAAGAAAAAAAAACAAAGAAAAAGAAAAAGAAAAACAGACAAAACTATTATGGGAGAAAAGGAAGAAATTCCCTGTTATAACAGGCCTCGTTCCAAGAAAAGGTGGCAACACCCTTGGGCGGGAAGCTAACCGTGGAAAAGGTAGTAACACCTCGTAGTTCAGGAAAGCTGACTCATCAGCAGAACCTTTCCAGCAAGTAATTTGAAGCCACCTCCCTTGGTGTGATGTCTCTGCAATATCAGTTTGTCTGTCCTTGTAACAGACGACCTTTCTTACAAATCATTGAAGTATGAGATTGATAGGCTGCCTCCCTGGGTATGCCTCGTCTTCAATATCCTGAAGATAACAATAACCGACACAATCTTCATCATCAACCCCTTGAGTGATGTGAGCTCTCATCCTAACAAGATGGGGATGTGAGTATGGGCTGCCCTCTATATCTATCAAAGAGTGAGACAGAGGGTGGGGTGAGTGACCAGTCTTTTGCTTCAAATCAAATGAGAGGTGAGATGTGTGAACGGAGTGTTGCATGCACGGGATAGGCCTCTCAATGCACAATGCACGATTTGTTCCTGTGCACTGCACCATAAGGCTCCATGGCCTTCCTTCTTACACTGTATGCCGGCACAAGGCGGGATGCATAGTTGCACCATCAAATGCGCACAAGGCATACAACCTCTACACAAGTGACAATGAGGATTACATCAATGGGGTTCAGGAAGGGCTGCCCTCTGTATCTTTCAACAAAGCGTGAGACAGAGGGTGGGCTGAGTGTGATTGGTGTTTCTTCAATCAATTATTGAGAGGTGATGATTGAGGGACGTTACAACCATTGGAGTCAGGTATGTTTCTGTTCCCTATGCACCCACGGGATGGGCCTCTGCCATCAGCACAGGATACGTCACTCTATTCTATACACTGCACTGCAAGGCTCCCTCGCCTTCTTGCTTGCGCCTATGCCAGATGGGGTTGGACGCACTGATGCACCATCAATTGTGCACCCTGGCATACTCTCTCTGTACCATTCTCTTGTCGATTCCTAAACTGGGTGTGCGATCTGGATTCCATCATTATTTCCTCGAGTGATGTTAGTAATGGGGTGCGTGACTGCTCTTTTATTCCATTTGAGTGATTGTGAGTTGAGTGCAATATCCCTCGTCGTCGACGAATTTCCTACGATTCCTTCAACCAGCTACCTCCCTGAGTGATGTCCCATGGTCCCTGCCACGAAGGACGTGAGCAGTGAAGACACCTGGGTATCTCCTACAGCCGCCAATGATACTCGGCAATATGGGCTAAGTTTTTCTAACCCTACACCTTCTGTTTTCAAATGACGATCATGTCTTAAGTGTGGGGACGTTCGTGGTTGGTCTGATGTGTGGTACTAGGTCCTTGTTGTTCGGTTTACCCTACCTGCTAAGGTTTTAAGTGTGGGGAGGCGTCCCTACGCGTCTATGTTGTATATCCCCATGCATATACCTTGCTATGATCATGCATCTATGTCATGAATTCCTATGTTCATTGGGACTCGCATCCAACCTTACAGCCCTGTTCATCCCTTCGAACTTCCCATTTTTTATTTTTTACCAACCCCCTATTTTGACAGATGGTTCTAAAGTTATTAATTTTTGAAGTAATTCTCGTAAATTGGACGATTTTTCCATGTGAATGCGTCTTTATTGCTTTGGAACCCTGATCTGATGTGACAGCCTTGTCCTACCCATTCCCCCTGATATTTTTCCTTTTTCCTCTCTGTCATTTCGATGCACGATTGGTCCGCTATTAATTTTTGTGGGTTTTCGGGCCCTTTTCGTGCCTATTTTCCACATTTTTTCATGTGAACATGCCTTATTTTCACCGAAATTCCAATTTAATTTGACAGTCGTGTCTTGCCAGCCTTTTCCCCCACTTTTTCATTTTTCCTCCCCCCTCTTTTGACTGCTGGATTTTTAGTTATTAATTTTTCCGAGTGTTTTCGGGTCTCATTTTTGGGGTTTTTTCCACGTGAACCCCTCCCAATTCCCCCTAGCCTGAGTTTTAATGCATTAGCCCTATGAATCTCTTTCTTTCGGTCATTTTTCCTATTTACTGTCCTCTATTCCGGTGCACAGTTCTTCCCGTATTAATTTTTGAGTCTATTTTCGGGTCTATTTTTTGGGTTTTTCCCATGTGAATGCGACCTATCTTGATTGGAACTATGTTTTCCGGTGACAGCGTTGTTGGACACATTGTTCTGCATATTTTTCCTTCTTTCTGTACTTCGTTCCGATGCGCAGATTTTCTGATATTAACACACGTATGTGTTTTCGGACTTGTTTTTTGCGTTTTTTCCATATGAACACCCTGATTTTGCCCCGGAACCAATGTTGCAATTTTAATCATCTTTCCCTCATCTCCCGTCACATTTCTCTTTTTTACGGTTTTTCGATCCAACTTGGGGTTTGGATTTTATTAATTTTTCTTCCTTTTTGCCGTATGTCGCGTCTCTCGTGTTGCGCGAATTGGTTTTACGTGCCTCGAGATGCCCCCATGACCTAGGTGCCTCATTGTCGTTGTCCCCGCCTCGTCTGATCTCGCCACCCGCTACAAATTTTTTTTTAGCCCCGCCCCGTGCCTGCGTGGTGCCCCAAGAGGAACACCAAGGAAAAGGGAATTCTCTTGCAAGAAAATCTATCTTGTAACATCAACAAGCTTGTTTATCATGTTTCATATGATCACAATGAAGAAAAGAACACCAGGCATAACAAATCTTCATACAACATCATGTAGATCTCCCACGGATTTACTAGAATCAACCATATTCTTCAATATCTTCATAAAATCCATCAATAGAACAAAGAAAACAAAGGAATACACCATCTTTGAATGGAAATACATCACATAGTATTCATCTTCAATATCTTCATAGTCTTCTCTCTCAATCTTCATATACAATCACTCTGTTTCAGTAGAATTGGCTATCTCTGACTCTCTCTCTCTCACTCCATCAATAATACATCATATCCTCACTACAATCTCTCAAAATCACTCTCAATAATCCCTCTTAGGTCGTGGATACCCCTCCCAAGAGGTATGTCTGATATGAAGAGTCACCAGAGCCACTACAGTGTCCTTTCATAGCTCACTACTGTCACTTCACTCTAGTCTTCACTTGAGTCTTCAGCAGCTACTTCTTCCACTTCTTTCAGCTCTTTTGCACTTGTATTCACCTCTTTCCAAGGCTAGAAAACTTTCCCAAGCTACACTCTCATCCATCAGAACACATACAGAAGCATACAGAACAGTCACAGAACAGTACCAGAACAGCTACAGTACAGAACAGAACAGAACAGAACAGAGACAGAGGCTCTACAGAAGACCTACAGAAGGTTACAGAAGATCATCAAAACCACATAACTCATTCTCAAACCATTCCAAACTCTCAAAAACTATTCAATAAACTTTCACAAGATCTCAATCTTTATCAATCAATACTCCATCCCTCTTACAGAAGACAATCAGAACAAAACAGAGCAAAACAGAGTAAAACAGAACAAAACAGAAGGTATACAGAACCTATCAGAACGTCACATAACCATCAATAAACATCATGATCTTCCAAAACCCAATCATTATCATCCAAAACACTCTCAAACCACTTTCAAATCAATCAATCATCTCATAAAATCAACCATTCAGCTCTCAAAAACAACAAAAATCAGCCAAAAAAACAAGTCATTTCAACACTCAACATATCCCCACACTTAATAAGGAAGCGTCCTCGCAACCCAGGAAAAAGGAAATACAAGTTCAGGGAAAAGCTCAATTTTGATCTTCAACATCTTCTCAAAAAGAATCCATCCACCACGACCCCAACTTATAACATGGTTCTGATATAAAAATACAAAGAAAGGAAAACCCTTATACATTAACACCGCTTAGCAAACTAAAAATCACAACAAATTTGTAAAGGATATAAGAGTTTTCTTCTTCTTCATCAGCATCAGCTTCAACTCTCCATCCACGACCCCAGCACCACAATTCTCCAAAATGTAGCTCGTACACGAAATCCAATAGGAAACCACCACGTTCGTTTGACATAAATAAACTCACAACATAAACACTAATACACAACACAACCATCTGAATGACTCCTTCAAAAAGAAAGATTTTCATTAGAAAGCTTCCACCATACATTGGAAAGGTATCAATGAAGATGATCCCTCTTGAAAGATTGATGTTGTCGGAAACGATCCATAGACAAGGATTCATCTACAAAGTTTTTGGGAGGATTTTGAAAAAACTGAAGACAACACATCCTTTCCAACAGGACCAGGTATCTGCTAGGCAAACAAAGGGCATGAAAATACAATATCTCTAGCTGCTGGGAATTAATACTCACATTGACATTCATGCACAACTTTGGAATAGGCTTGGAATCATTATGAGAGTGCCTATGCATATACGCCAAGTACCAAGCAAAGTGAGCAGTTAATCTCACTAAGGGATCTGCAGAGTGTGAATATTGCTGAGCAAAATGAACATAGTTCTGATAAGCTTGACTGGAAGCTGTCCATTCTCTTGGAATTACTGGCCAATTGATCTGAGGTCCTGTAAGGCAATCATCCGAACTCCATCCCCTTCTTCTAGAAATCTGATTATCAAACCCGTCATAGTCACTAACCAACTGAGGTGGTTGAGATATAGAAGTGTTAGGAGAGGGTAATGGAATAAGAAAGAGGGGATGTAGGGAGGGATAGGAAAAATCATAAAAAGAAGAAAATGTTAAAGAATGAGTGGCAGAAATTTGGAAGGAATCACTAAGGAAGGGTGTTAGCTGATAAATAGGAAATGTGGAGGGTACATTAATGGGTGGAGAAGGACAGGGGGGAGAAGGGGAAAATACCCTATCCTCAATAAAGGAGCAGTATGTAAAAATGGGAATTTGAGGGAAAGATGAAGGTTGGAAAAGAAGGGGTAAAATAGTGGTGGAATTAGATTGACAAAGGGAAAGATATATAGCATAGCGGTGAGCCATTTGTTGGTAATAGAGGAGGGTAGGAACAGAAGGTCCTAAGAGAGATCGTCTATGATAGGCATCAAAGAAGGTAGCATCAAATGGATTATGTTTTGAAAGATAGGCTAAGAGATCCATCCTCAGTTGATTAGTACTCTGGGCAAAGATAGGAGCTGTGTTTTGTCTTTGATTTAGGACCACAGAATCAATCATGGGATGCCACGAATTATCATGACAATCAGCTACTTTGGAGGAATAACTCTGGAACATGTCAGATATGCGCAACTCCAAATGATTGACATACAAAACAGCCTGTAAGACCACATCCCCCACATACCATGCCATATCCACCTCATCTGGAATTAACAAGTCTCCTCGTAGATACATATATGACATCAACATGGTATCTGGCGTGACAGAATCTTCAAATACCATTATGACTACCTCTGTCAACAACTCAGCAGACCAAGCCCCACTCCAGCCATCCTCTGGAAGAGGTAAATCCATCGTGGAAAGCTTCATATAGAAGACCAACTTCTGTTAGTGGTAGTGGACAAAGAAAGAATGGTCTGGTGAGACATATTCCTGAAACTGCTCAAAGGTAGACCATAATAAGTCCATTCGGGACTGCAATCTTTCCACTTTATCTTGGAATAGAGGGCACAAAGTAGCCTGTCTCTGAAGAGCAGCCAAGTCCTGCTGGGAAAGAGAAGGAATCAAGGGAACATTAGGGCTTGGAGGAACAGAGCGTGACTTTGCTAGTTGATCTTGCAACTGCTGGATTTGAGAGGCGTGGTTTGCCACTATGTCATTAGCCATCTGTAAAGCTGAAAGTTTGTCATCTAAGATAGCTCGGAATTCCTGCGCTTCTCTGGACATCCTCTCCTTCTCCTCTGAAAGGCTAGTAACCTGGGATTGAGCCTCGAGTAACTGGGTCTTCAAGGAAGAAATCTCATCGCTTTGGGTGGCAACCAGTTGGGTTTGTTGTTCCATTTGCTTGAACAAATCTGCTAGGGTATCCTTAACAGAAGCTAACTCAGATGTTGCCTTATGCAACTGGTCCTTAGACTGCATGAGTTCTTCATAAAAAGACGCGTACAGCTGTTGAACACAGGCTGTCACTGACAACTCAATGGAGCTCTGAATATCTTTACAAAGGAAAGGAATTGCATCTCCTGAGACTAGACTGTTCAGGGAGGGAACTGATATGTCCAATGATCCTTCTCGATGTGCTCGGAACAGGTTATTACAAGTGAGATACCCAGGGAGATCACTGCCAGAGGTAGCAGGGATGGGCACTGAAGGAAGTACGGAAGGAGCTTTATCCGCTACCCTCTTCAAGCGTTTGCGTTGTATGACTAGGGGAGGCGGAGAATCATCATCCTCTATGTCAATAGGTGCTGACTCTTCTGAAGGTGGAGGAGGAGGTGCTGGATCTGATGGAGGAGATGGAGGCACAGTCTTCTGTAAACCTGAATAGGTCAAGAAGGCAGACAAATATGATCCATATGTGACATTGGTAACATTACCCCTGGTGACTTTAACAAAATGCTGATCCATTTTAGTGAGGAGGTAAGTGCTCCAATCAATAGCAACTCCTTTTAACACCATCCTGGAAGCTGTAAAAAGCTCTTTGGACAAATACTGGGATGGCGTTTTGGCAGGCATAAACCTGTCCTGGAGAAACTGACAGATCGTCTTCCATACGGGATCAATGATCATAGAAAAGGAAACTCCTGAAGAGTTGATCACCTTCTTAACATCCAGCATTTCCCTTGTCTGCTTTTGCAACAGCTTTAGAATCTCTTCATTAGAGAAAAGCTGACGAGTGGTCACAAAAGGTTCACCTTTGGAGGGTAGAGACAGAGCCTTCCCTAAGCCTCGAGGTGTCAAAGTCATAGAAAGTCCCTGGACTAGGCTTGTCTTCTTGCTGTAAGAGGCCAGAAACTCTTCACATAACGACGGATCCTCTGGAAGCAATGGAAAGGAAGTAGCCACAAAAGCAGCAAGTCCCGCCTTCGTGAGAGGCTCAAAAGTAAGTAGGGAAGAGTAATCCCTACTAACTAGTGGGACGTACTGGATAGGGGGAGGAGCATGAGAAGGCGTCATTCAGATGGTTACACACACACCACAACACAGACAATCAAGGAGAATGCCTGCAAAGCAACAGACAAAAACCAAAGATAAGAGAACAACCAAACAAGAAAACATGACTCGACCAACTAACCCCAAGCAAACCACATCCTAGAAAAAATTCGACATGACCTTGAGACATATGCGATCGAAAGCTTCATACGATGCAGCAAACAAACACCCTGAACCCCGTATCAGGCAAGAAAAGAAAAAAAACTGCATACCGTACCCGTAACCGTAACAAAGACAGTAAACCAAAACAATACCACATCCGACACATATCAAGACTACATCGGTGATAAACCAGGACTGGACCAAGAAAATAACTCTAATGACTGCGCATACCCATCCCACGAAATGGTTCATTAAAAAGGGGAATTAAGTGCAATGAGGGGGAATTAATTTAATGAAGGGTTGATTTTAATAAATTATTAAGAATGGATAAAGTTTTATTAGGTGAAAAACCTTAGCAAGAAAACGGCGGTTCCTTCTTATAAATTAAATTACCAATTATTAGGTGAAGCGGTGTATTAATTCGATTCTCGGACTTCGATACCCGACTGGGTCTCTAAATGCAAGTTCATTGATTACAAATTAAGGTGATGTAGAGCACTTTTTTGCCAGCGCGTGCTCATGTGATGGCTGGTTGATTTTAATTAAAAATTAAAGTGCCTCTGTAGCGCATGTAGCGCGTGTGAAGTGAACGGTAGGTTTATTTTAATTAAAAAGTATATGTGTATGGAGGCGAATGCGCATGGAACTGTGGGTGAATTGAAGAGTTCATTTTAAGAATTAATATGTGATTAAGGGGGAAATAAAAATAAAGAAAGCTCATAAAATAAATACCTGGAAGGGGTGTGTATGTAATGCAGAAATACGCACGGAAGAGTCCCCCAAAAGAAGTGGATCTAGTAAAGGAAAAGTAAAGACCACTGACGAAACAACAAAGACAACACCTTAGCGGATGTGTTGATTTTGTTTTTTGGTTGGGTTTTTTTTAAATATTTTTTTTTTTGTAATTTGGGATTATTTATGGTGGTTGTTTTGTTAGTGAGGGTATGATGTTTTGTGGATGTGTTTGGTTGTTTTTTTTTGTTTGTGGAGTTGGTGTTGTTTTTGTTTTTATTGTTTTTTTTAAATAAATAAGAATAGGAAAATCAATATATTCACCACATGAATAGGGAGAAAATATCCACAATGGAGTGTATGCAAATAAAATAGAGAGTGTTAAGGGAAATTTTCGTTTGTTAGTTGGTTGGTTTGTTTGTTTGTTTTTTTTTTAAAATAGGGATACCATGTATGATAATTTTTTAAAGTGAAAAATAAATGAAAAATGGTCAAGGGGAAAGAGGGGAATTTTTTAGAATTTTTTTAGAATTTTTTTACTATTTTTAAATGAATTTTCTACATTTGTTGGGAATTTGGGGGATAAATTAGGAAATATTTAATTTTCAAAAATTTTTAGGGGTGGTAATTTCCAGCGGACAAACTCCCAAAAATTGGCAAAAAGCAAAGGGAATTTTTAGAAATTTTTCTGAATTATTTTGATGGGAAAATTAATTTAGAAAGTAATTAGATCATGTAAATCATGTTAATCAGATAAGTAAGTTAAAAGTAAGTCTGGTTAGTCTATGTAAGTCATGTTAATATGACTAAGTCAAGTCAGGTTAGTCAGATGGAATTAGGTGAGTCTAGGTGAAGTTAGATAAGTCAGTTAAGGCAAGTTAGTAGAAACTAACCTAAAGGGGGTTAGTTAACCTAAGGTGGGTTAGGGTTAGGGTTAGGATTAGGGTTAGGGTACTAACTAGGGGTAGTTAGAACTAACCTAACTAAGGTTAGTTATACCTAACCTAACTATGGTTAAGGGTAACTAACCTAACTAAGGTTAGTTAGGGGGTTAGTTTAAGTTAGTTAACCTAACTAATGTTAATTAGGGTAACTAATGTTAGGTTAGTTAGATGATTGTTAGGTTAGTGAAACTAACCTAACCTAGGTTAGGAAGGGAGGAGGAGGAGAAGGAAGAGGAGGAGGAGGGGAGGGTTGGTGGCGAAGGCGGTGGCTCTGGTGTTGGGCGCGGCGGCGCGGTGGCGGCGATGGCAACGCTGGAGGGCGGCGAGAACGTCGAGGACGAGGCGGGCGCAAAGGGCGAGGAGGGAGGGATTCGACGTGGGTGTCGTGAGGCAGCGGCAAGAGGCGCCAGAGGACACCGTGGCGACGGTGTCGACAGTGTGTGGCAGGGGCGCAACACGCGGGCGGCAGGAGGCCACAAAGGCGCTGGCGGCAAGGAACACGAGGCGGGCAGGGAGGCAAGGCCGAAGGAGGTGGCGCCCAGCGGCCAGCAGGAGAGCGATGGCGACAACGACAGACCACGGCGCAGGTGGTGGGGGCGCAGGCCTCTGTCGGGCGGAGAAGAAGGAGGGGGGGAGAAGGTGGAGGGGAAGAATGAGGAGGAGGAGGGGAAGAAGAGGAAGGAGATGGAGGGGAGGAGGAGCAGACGGGAGAAGGAGGGGACGCAGGGAAGAGAGAGGGAGGGGTAGTTGGAGGAGGGAAGGGGTCACGGGAGGGGAGGGATAGGAAAGGACATGGGGGGGGGGGGGGGGGGTGTGGAAAGGGTGGGAGGATATGGGCAAGGGCCCAGAGGGTGCCCAGAGGAAAGGGTAGGGTATAGGGTGCCCAAGGAAAGGATAGGGGTGGGATAGGGTAGGGTAGGGTAGGGGGTACCCAAGGAAAGGGTAGGGTAGGGGGTGCCCACGGGATGGGGGGTGCCCAAGGAAAGGGACGCGTACCCCCGTCCCGCGCACGTGTGCGGGACGGGGTAAAAACATTTGCCGTGACGAAATTGAAATGGCGTCGGGATGACGGTACGGGTCATGCGGACACAACCGGGGCGCGTGGAGACGGGTAAAATCGAAAAAGGGCGCGTTCACGTGCAAGACGGACGCGCGAATACATGTAAAAATAAAGAAAAATTAATAACTCCCAATCCGGACGTCAAAACGAAATATCGTAAAAATAAAAAGTGGGAAGGACGACAGGAGGAAAACAAGAAAAATATATGATAGAGGTTTCGGGAGGGGGAAAGGGCGGTCACATACAAAAAACCCAAAAAAGGAACCAAAAACGCAATTAAAAATTAATATCGAAAAATTCGTGCATTGGAATGAGGTGCAGAAAAAAGGAAAACTGTGTGGAAAGATATGTCCGACAATCCTATCACATCAAGACATAATTCCGACTGAGATAAGACGCGTTCGCATGGAAAAAACCCAAAAAACAAACCCGAAAATGGAATCGGAAATTAATATCGAACGGACCGTACACCGGAATGACATGCAGTAAGAAGGAAAAATGTCCACAGGAAGGAATGGCACAGGGTTATCATGTTAAACCGCAGTTCCGGTGGAAGTAGGAGGGGTTCACATGCAAAAAACTCCAAAAATACTCCCGAAAACTCATTTAAAAATTAATAAGTAAAAATCCAGAAGTCGAAAGAGGGGGGAGGAAAAAGGAAAAAGGTGGGGGAAGACACGGAGGACACGACTGTCAAATCAAATTGGAATTTCGATGCAAATAGGGCAGGTTCACATGGAAAAATGTCAAAAAGACGCATGAAAAAGTCGTAAGAAAAATCGAAAAATTAATAATGGACAAACCGTGCATCGGAATGACACTGAGTAAAAAGGAAAAAGGTCAGGGGAAAAATGCTTAGTAGGGCTATGATGGCATATCACGGTTCCGAAGCAAGCAAAGCACGTTCACATGGGAAACCGGCTAATTTGCGCAAAATGCTTCAAAAATTAATAACTCAAAAACCGTACACCGGAACAGGGGTAGGTAAAAAGGGAAAATGGTCAGTGCAAAGAGAGGAACAGGGCTATGAGGCTGGATGTGGACTTTGGGGAATGTAGAGTGCATTCACATGGCAGGACCGCAAAATCAGGGAATGAAGGAAAACTATAAGGGAACAGCCCCAAGGGTGGGTGGAACATAGCCGGGTGGGTGGGAAGGGACCCCATGAGGGTAAAAGCAAGTCATGGCAGACATGTATGAGCAGATTAAAGCATATGCAAAAGGGTATGCAATGGAGACGCGCAGGGACGCGTCCCCACACTTAAGACCTTAACGGATAGGGTTAACCGAGCAACAGGGACCTAGGACCACGCCACAGACCATCCACTAATGTCCCCACACTTAAAACATGACCAGCACTGAGAAACAAAAGTTGTAGGGTTAGAAAAACTTGGCCCATTTTGTCAAGAAGCAAGGGTGAGTGTCGATGGCACATCCAGGGTGGTTGTCGGCTTCTGGAGGTACCAAGGCCTCTTCTCGGCGCACGTCCTTCATGGCAGGGATCACACAGCAGTACCCAGGGAGGTAGTTGGTTGAAGGAATCGTAGGAAATCCGTCGATGATGAGGGCTACTACACTCAACTCGCAGTCACTCAAATGGAATGAAAGAATAGTCACTCGCCCCATGACTAATATCACTCGAGGAATAAGGAGTGAAACCCATATCGCGTACCCGGTTGAGGAATCGACAAGGGGGAAATGGTGCAGAAGGAGTATGCCAGGGTGCACAGTTGATGGTGCATTAGTGCGTCCAACCCGTCTGGCATAGGTGCAAGAAGGAAGGCAAGGGAGCCTTACAGTGCAGTGGACAAAACAGGGTGATGTGTCTTGTGATGGGGGCAAAGACCCATCTCGTGGGTGCACAGGGAAACGGGAACGTACCTGACTCCAAGTGTCGTAACGTCCCTCAATCTCACCTCTCGATATTTGATTGAAGAAACTCCAGTCACACTCAACCCACCCTCTGTCTCACTCTCGGTTGATAGATACAGAAGGGTAGCCTTTTCCTGAAACCCATTGATGTAATCCTCACGGTCACTTGTGCAAAGGTTGTATGCCTTGTGCGCATTTGATGGTACAACTGTGCATCCTGCCCTGTGCCGGCATACGGTGCGAGAAGGAAGGCCAGGGAGCCTTATGGTGCAGTGCACAGAACAATTTGTGCTTTGTGCATTGAGAGGCCCATCCCGTGCGTGCAACACTTCATTCACACTTCTCAACTCTCATTTGATTTGAAGGAAAAAGACTGGTCACTCACCCCACCCTCTGTCTCACTCTCTGTTGATAATTATAGAGGGCAACCATACTCACTTCCCCATCCGGTTAGGATGAAAGCTCACGTCACTTGATTGTTTGTCGATGAAGATCGTGTCATCAGTTGCTGAAGAGGCGTACCCAGGGAGGTAGCCACCAAACCGAACGTTGTATTGGACAGGAACATGTCGTCTGCTAGAGGACAAGTAGTCACTTTGCAGAAAGACCCAGGACACAGCGTACCAAGGGAGGTAGCGTCGGAATTGGATCCGAGGGATATCAATCAATGAATCCACTTTCTGGACTGCTGGGTGTTGCCACCTTTTCCACAGCCAGCTTCTCGCCCAAGGGTGTTTACCACCTTTTCTTGGAACGAGGCCTGCTATGACAGGGAATTGCTTCCTTTTCTCTCATAACAGTTTTTTCTTTTCTTTTCTTTTCTTTTTTCTTTTTTTTCCCCTATTCCCGAGGGTGTTTCCACCTTTTCTCGAAGAATAGGTCGGCATGACAAGGACCTAAGTCCTTTTCTTCCATGACCGATATGTATATTTTTCTTCTCTTTCTTTTCTTTTCTTTTTTTTTTCTTTCGAATTGAGCAAGGGAATGGTAGAAAGACCATTTGTCAGAACCAACCTCGCCACTGTCGCTGGTGGAAAATAGACAGGGAATTGCTTCCTTTTCTCTCATAACAGTTTTTTCTTTTCTTTTCTTTTCTTTTTTCTTTTTTTTCCCCTATTCCCGAGGGTGTTTCCACCTTTTCTCGAAGAATAGGTCGGCATGACAAGGACCTAAGTCCTTTTCTTCCATGACCGATATGTATATTTTTCTTCTCTTTCTTTTCTTTTCTTTTCTTTTTTCTTTCGAATTGAGCAAGGGAATGGTAGAAAGACCATTTGTCAGAACCAACCTCGCCACTGTCGCTGGTGGAAAATAGAGGATAAGAGATCAAGGCTGGAAGGGGGGTTTGAGGAGACAGAGGGTTGTGTCCACTTCATCAGGAGTGACTGAAGAACAGCTATCAGAAGTAGCATCATAAGAAGTACAGTGCCGCGCCAATGAGGGAAAAGATCAAGTGACCGTAATTGTCAAGATCCCCAAGGAGGGAAGTACTTCTTCAGGCGATATCCATTGATTAGAAAGGGATCATCAGAGGCATCAACGGTCTGCACTTGGACAGAGCCATTAGGGTTGACGGCAAGTACCTTATATGGGCCCATCCACCGCTGTTGAAGCTTGCCAGGAAACTTGCCAAATCGTGAATCATAGGCTAGGACCAAATCACCTTCTTTGAACTCCTTGTGCTTGATGAAGCTATCATGGTAAGCCTTACGTCGAGCTTGCGTGGCTTCCATGAACTGTAGAGCCATTCTACGAATTTCGTCCAAACATTCCAAGTGCAGGAAACGGCATTGCAGTGAATCATCGTCCCCCAAACGCTCTTTGATAGCCACTCTCAAAGAGGGTAATTCCAGTTCAACAGGAAAAACAGCTTCTGTACCATATACCAGCTGGAAGGGTGTCTGTCCTGTTGCTGCTTTATGGGAGGTTCTGTACGCCCAGAGGGCCTCTGTAAGTCGATCATCCCAATCACGACGATGTGCAGCAATTGTTCTTGTCAGAATCGAGCAAAGGATGCGATTGGTGACTTCGACTTGGCCGTTGGCTCTGGGGTAATAAGGAGTGGACTTGCAATGGCGGATCTTATACAACTCTGTCAACTCCTCCATGACTTTGTTAAGGAAATGAGTGCCTTTGTCACTTACCAGCTCTAAAGGACTGCCAAAACGGGTGATGATATTCTCGTATATGAACAGGGCCACGCTGTTACCATCGTCCCGCTTGAGGGCTTTAGCTTCACACCACTTTGTGACATAATCCGTACATATGAGGATGTATATGTTCTGTTTCCTTCTAGTGGGAGGGTCGATCGGACCTACGAAGTCAATGCCCCACTTCTCAAACGGCTTCAGGGGAAGGATAGGTTGCAATGGCATGGCACTTGTCTTCGTGGGTTTTCCCATTCTTTGACAAGCATCACATCTTTTACAGTAATCATAGGCATCCTTGTGGATGGTAGGCCACCAATATCCTGCTAGCAGAGCCTTCCTGGCTGTAGCTTCTCCTGCAAAGTGACCTCCACATGGCTCGTCATGGCAAGCCTTCAGAACAATCCCAATCTCATTTCCTGCAACACATCTTCTGAGCACTTCATCTTTGCCTTTCTTGTACAGTGCGCCACCTAGCAAGGTGTATGGGGCTGATTCTAGCATGAGCTTCTTCCTTTCCCGACTAGAAATGCCAGGAGGATATTGTTGGGTTGCCAGCAGATTGGCAATGTCTGCATACCAGGGAGTTACAGTTTCTACCAAGAATAGGGAAGCATCAGGGAGGTCTGGATCATCCTGCTCCTCGTCTGCAGTTTGTGGGATACGCGACAGATGATCAACCAGAACATGGGAACGACCGGGCTTAGTAATCACCTCAAAGTCGAACTCCTGGAATAAAAGGAGCCATCTCATCATTCGTCCTTTCACATCTGCTTTGTTCATCAAGAAGGACAGGGCCTCATGATCCACATAAAATTTAAAGTGGGTGGATAGGAGGTAATGGCGAAACTTTTCCAGGGCAAACACCATTGCCAAGCACTCCAGCTCTGTCACTGTATAGTTCCGTTCCCTATCAGTGACTTTTCGGCTTGCGTAATAGATCGGTTGATCCAACTTCGAGAAGCCCTTCTGGCAGAGGACAGCACCTAAACCTTCAATTGATGCATCAGTGTGTACATGGAACTCTTTCGACCAATCATGAGGTTGCAGAATGGGTGCCTCTATCAGACACTGCTTCAGAGTGTGAAAGGCTTTGTCATATTCTTCCATCCAAGTAAACTCTGCATCTTTCCTTAGAAGCTTGTGCACGGAGGTTGCCTTTGTTGCAAAATGGGCTATGAACCTTCTGTAGTAACCCACATGGCCTAGGAATCCCCTCAACTGTTTGAGGTTGGTGGGTGCTGTTAGAGCTGCGATCTTTTCGATCTTTGCAGGGTCTGTTGATATCCCTTGTGCAGAGAAAATGTGGCCCAACAGGACTCCAGAAGAGACCCCAAAGATGCATTTGTCGGGGTTGAGGGAAATCCCATACTCCCGGCATCGGTCAAAGCATTGTTCCAGGTGTTCCCAATGTTCACGGATCAAGCTATAGAAACAGAAGTCATCCAAATATACCTCAATGAAGTCGTATAGATGATTTTGAAATGCGGCCATCATGACTCGTTGGAAAGTAGTAGGGGCATTGCAGAGCCCAAATGGCATCACTCGGTAAGCGTAGGTCCCCCATTCTGTGGTGAAGGTTGTTTTGGATTGGTCTTCTTCTGCGATTTGGACTTGGTTGTATCCGCTGAATCCATCCAGAAGGGAATAAAGCTCATGTCCTGCCACTGTGTCCAACAGTTGGTCTGTGAAAGGGATAGGAAAGTGATCCTTCTTCGTCTTGGAATTAAGCTTTCGGAAGTCCACACATATTCGCAATTTGCCATTCTTCTTGGGTACAACCACGATGGGTGAAACCCATTCACTATTTGCCACTAGATAAATGAACTCGGATTCTTGAAGCTTCAGCAGCTCCGCTTTCACCAATGTGGAATAATTCGGGTTCATTCGCCTCTGTCGTTGCCGTACTGGCTTGGCATCAGGCTCCAAGTCAATATGATGTTGACATATTGTGGGATCAATCCCCTTTAGGTCTTTGTAAGACCATGCAAATACGTCCAAATTCTCTTTCAACAAGTTGTACAAGGTTGACAACTCCTCTTCTGGGAGACTATTACCCACCTTCAAGTGGCATTCAGTGCCTTCTGCATCCACAAAAGTTAACTGCCTTTCACCTTCTACTTCACGGATGAAGGTCCCACGGACTGCTTCTGGATACAGATCCGACTCCCTCAAGGGAGTGGTGTCCTCTTCTGATGTCCCACTAGAACCAACTTCTTCTTTTGGTGGAGACTTAGGTTGCTCCTTAAGATGTTGAAATGGAATTAGAGCCGTTCGGGGTTTGGTTTCAAAATTAATTACCTCTTGGCTTGAAGACTCCTCTTCTGAAGATGACACATCCAGGAACGTCACATAATAGGAACCCTCTAATTTCTGTTGGGTTTGTCGAACTGGTGCTTGTTGGCACGGTGCATCATCATCATCTTTCTTCGGCAAGGATGGGTTAGGACGGCATGAGCTACTGTTGAAAGACAGCTTGTTCTTCTTAATCCATTTCTTATAAGAATTTTGTATATAAGAAGATCCATTTACCAGACCAAATGGTACCATCACCATTCTGTCCCATAACATGAGCTCGTCTATTTCTGATGCTTCTGGAACTTCTTCTTCAAATGTATCCTCTTCAGGTGGGATAGATTCTTCTAGCTCACTTTCATAACCTTCTTCGTCCATATCATATCCATCCTCTTCTGTCTCTGTCTCTGTCTCTGCTTCTGTTTCTGTTTCTGCTTCTGTCTCTACTTCTGTCTCTGTCTCTGTCTCTGTAGGAGCTCTGTAACAGAAGAACAGATTCTCTGTTTCCTCTCCTGCCTCTGTCTCTGGCTCTGCTATGGCCATGTAACAGGGAGAGCAGTACATCTATGCTTCTATCTCACTATCAAAAGTGATTTCAGAAGTCATTCCCGGTTCAGGTAGGAAGTATTCACCCATTGATAATGGCTTTGCATCTTTTGGAAGTCGGCTTACAGTATCCACTGTTAAGGAATATGCCATTGTTTTCTTGGGAAGGATCTGTTTGACAGCATCTTCGTCTGCTGATGTTCCATCTGTAGCCTCATTAGGGGAGTTAGAAGATAATTCCAAGGAGGTGGATCCATGTTCTTTTTGAGAACCATACAGTTTCAGCACCACTTTGTTGGGCCCTCTACCCAAGGTCAAAGTCCCTTTGAACCAATCCGTCCTTGCTCGGGCTTCAAAAAGCCATGGCCTGCCCAGTAACAGAGGATAGGATGTACCATAAGAGTTTGGCTTCACCACCAGATAGGTTAGCCAATAATCTTTTCCAGCCACTTAGTCTTCACATATGGGAGAATGCCCAAAGGCTTGATTCTACTCTGATCCGCCAGTCTGATGAGCCATTGGGTGGGTTGCACACCTTGTAGGCCTAGATCCTTCATTGTAACATCCGTCATAATGTTCACTGATGAACCTCCATCAATCAGTGCATTTGCAATAAAGCAGCCTTCTATCCACACGCCAGTCTCTGGAGTACCCGGATCTAGGAAAGCGTTAGCCACATCCACTTCTTTGACAGGTTCTGGAGCCTTGTTGGACTTTGTCACTGTTGAGGAAGCAATCCTTAAGCCATGTCTTCTTGTCAGTATACTTTTGAACCTTTTCTGGCAACTAGGAGACAACATCAATAATTGTCAGAATGTAAGGTTTGGTTTAAAGGTATCTAGATCTCTGACCAAATCGTATTCCTTAATAGGATCCACTGGCTTCTCTAATCGGTTAGGGAATGGGGCAACACCCATTTTCATTTTCCCTCTTTCTTCCAACAGAGGCATCATGGGAACTTCTTCTTTCATTTGTGGCACTTCCTCCTCTTCTGTCTCCTGAACCTCTAGTCCTGTCTCTGTAACTGTCTCTATAACTCTCTGTGGCACTATAGTGCTCTGTACGGCACTGTTAGGCTCTGTTCTGTTCTGTTCTTTTGATGGAAGATTAAACTTCACTGTTCTGGCTAGAGGGTTATTTTCTTTCTAGACAGGTGGTTCCTTCTGCTTTGCACGCGTGATGGCAGCAACTTCCAATTCCACTAAATTGGAAGTAGGCTCTTGGGCCTTGGCTGGACTATCAGTAGCACTGTTTTTCACTGGGGCTGGGCTTGGACAATCTTTTGCAGTGTGGCCTTCTCCTTTGCATCGACTGCATAAGGGCTTGTAATCCACTGACCTTCGAGGATTTGGACAATTTGGTGAAATGTGTCCCTTTTCTCCGCATCTGTAACACTCCACTTCTGATCTCTGACCACCGCCAGACTGTCTTCCTCTGTAACTTTGAGAGGGAAATCTTCTGGGTCCAAAATTAGGACCAAACTCTCTAGGCTTGGGTCCAATATCCTGTGTTGTCATTTTGGATTCCAGCAAGTTGAATCTTGTGTCTTCTTCCTTCCTTCTCCTATCATGCATCTCCTTCAGAGAGCAAATGTCTTCTGTATGGTTCTTCCGCAAACAGTAGGAACAGAAGGCCCCAGGAATAGTTGGTTTTCGTGTACATTCAGTGGCTAAATGGCCTACTTGATGACACTTACCACACCAAGTATTTGACCGCATCACATCTCTTCCTGCTCCTGCAACGTTGGATATGCTCGCGGTGTTCACTTTCAACGTCTGTAGCTGCTCTATAATCACATCCATCAACTCCTTTTTGATATTTGCAACTGAGTTAGATAAGTAGTCCTTCAAGCTTTCTCCTCCGGACGTACTGGCAGGAGGGTTTTGAGGAGTCTCTGTAATCACTGCATAAACGGGTTGGCCTGGTACAGAGGGGTCTCTGTTCTGGTTCTGATTCAGAGCTCCTGTTTGAACTGTTGGCTGTTGGCTCCAGTTGGTAGAATTCCACCGTTGCTGCTGATTTGGTAGTGAGGAAATTGGTTGGGACCATTGTTGTTGTGGTTGAACCACCATTTGAGGCATGGATTGTGGCCACTGTGGATTTGGTGCACTGTACTGTGATATCGGGGGCATCTGTTGGTAGGGGTAGGGAACAGTCCCTGGAACTGCATTTGGTGGGTACATCATTCCTGGCATCAGGGGAGGTAGAACTCCTCTTCCTGTATTCATTGCCAATCTAGCTTCCACTTCATCATACAGTCTTGCACCTTCTGTTGCAGCTTGTAGTGTGGCTGGTCTTTGCAGCTCCACAAACTTAAGGACTTCTGGTTGTAATCCTCTGAGAAACACCCCCTTCTGAATGCCATCATCTAGATTATGGTTAGTCCATCTCTTCAGGATGGATTCCATTCGTGAGACATAAGCTTCCACTCTTTCTCCAGAAGACTGACTTAGGTTCATAAATTCCTCCCTCATCCGCTCTTCAAAACCTTCACGCCTGAATTTAGTGAGGAAGGCCAACTTCAAGTCATCCCATGTGCCAAAAGTTCCTGCTGCTTGTCTCTCATACCACTGAAACGCCACGCCCTTGAAAGTGGCGGGGAATATCGCTAACCAATGCTCACGGGTTCTAGCATTGTTAGCCACACACGCTACCATAAACTCTGCTACATGAAGATCGGGGTCTTCATTGTACTCTCCCTTAAAAACTGGCAATGGGACTACATTCACTGGCCTGTCATCAATATTTCCAGGACGGATCTGGCTTGGAAGTGGACCTCCAGCAGGAGGAGGAAGGGCTTGATGTGCCATTGGGGCTTCTGTAAAGAGTTTCGCAAGGGCATCAAAGGCGGCTTCTGCTGCGAGCTCGTTCTCAGTCTTGATTTTTGCTTTCTCTCTTCTCACGTACCTCTGGACTCGTTCTAACGCTTGCCTCTTGGAGGAAGGGCTTGATGTGCCATTGGGGCTTCTGTAAAGAGTTTCGCAAGGGCATCAAAGGCGGCTTCTGCTGCGAGCTCGTTCTCAGTCTTGATTTTTGCTTTCTCTCTTCTCACGTACCTCTGGACTCGTTCTAACGCTTGCCTCTTTATTGCATCATTCATCAGGAGGTTGGCTCCACTATGTTGTTAGTGCTCCACAGAGGGTTAACAGAAGGCTTCAGTCTCTGGAGGACTCTCTTGCCAACATTTCTTCTACTTCTTTCTTTTCAACGTCCCTAAATTCTGCTTTCATGCCACTGCACAGAGGAAGGTATTCGGTTCTGAAGGTGTCAAAATGCATCCGTCTAAGCATTGTGGTGGTGCCATCATCATAGTAATGCCAACTTCTGATGGTTTCAACAGTGTATGTTGTGAAAAGCACTCTGTCTACCAACTTCCAGTGGGTTGCTAATTGAACAAACAGAAGATTATCAGTACACCAAGCATCCCATGTATCTTGTTGTTGAGCATCCACGAACAAATTCCAACTCTTTTCCTTCTTGTCTTTGTGAACCTCTACAGACCAAGACTCCTGAAGCTTCTTGACCATCTCCCACTTGATGTTTTCTGGAAACTTCTCAATGAATGTCAAATCTTCCATGGATGGTCATTCTCTCTGTTTCTGCTCTTCAGTTTATTCCCAAACAGTTTGCCACCAAGATGCAAGTTTCTGCTGCTTCAACAGGGAGAGGAAACTGTCCACCACATAGAGCATGCATCATGATGGTGATGTGTTTCCGCCATTGTGGGATGAACTTCTTGTGGAAAGTGGCTTTGATTATGAGAAATTCCAACTCTTCAGTGGAAGAAGGAACTTTACAAACATCCATTGAATTCTTCTCTTCTTGGCAATGCCATTTCCTTCATTTTCAGCCTCTTCTGGTGCTTGTTGATGGCAAGTTTCCCCGGCTGCGCACCAAAAACATAGTGCCCCAAGAGGAACACCAAGGAAAAGGGAATTCTATTGCAAGAAAATCTATCTTGTAACATCAACAAGCTTGTTTATCATGTTTCATATGATCACAATGAAGAAAAGAACACCAGGCACAACAAATCTTCATGCAGCATCATGTAGATCTCCCACGGATTTACTAGAATCAACCATATTCTTCAATATCTTCATAAAATCCATCAATAAAACAAAGAAAACAAAGGAATACACCATCTTTGAATGGAAATACATCACATAGTATTCATCTTCAATATCTTCATAGTCTTCTCTCTCAATCTCTCATATACAATCACTCTGTTTCAGTAGAATTGGCTATCTCTGACTCTCTCTCTCTCACTCCATCAATAATACATCATATCCTCACTACAATCTCTCAAAATCACTCTCAATAATCCCTCTTAGGTCGTGGATACCCCTCCCAAGAGGTATGTCTGATATGAAGAGTCACCAGAGCCACTACAGTGTCCTTTCATAGCTCACTACTATCACTTCACTCTAGTCTTCACTTGAGTCTTCAGTAGCTACTTCTTCCACTTCTTTCAGCTCTTTTGCACTTGTATTCACCTCTTTCCAAGGCTAGAAAACTTTCCCAAGCTACACTCTCATCCATCAGAACACATACAGAAGCATACAAAACAGTCACAGAACAGTACCAGAACAGCTACAGTACAGAACAGAACAGAGACAAAGGCTCTACAGAAGACCTACAGAAGGTTACAGAAGATCATCAAAACCACATAACTCATTCTCAAACCATTCCAAACTCTCAAAAACTATTCAATAAACTTTCACAAGATCTCAATCTTCATCAATCAATACTCCATCCCTCCTTACAGAAGACAATCAGAACAAAACAGAGCAAAACAGAGCAAAACAGAACAAAACAGAAGGTATGCATAACCAATCA
Source organism: Lygodium microphyllum (assembly GCF_053477565.2). Lineage (NCBI taxonomy): Eukaryota > Viridiplantae > Streptophyta > Polypodiopsida > Schizaeales > Lygodiaceae > Lygodium > Lygodium microphyllum. The sequence continues at coordinate 154,977,555 of NC_141136.1, read as the reverse complement.
GAACCTATCAGAACATCACAGAACCATCAATAAACATCATGATCTTCCAAAACCCAATCATTATCATCCAAAACACTCTCAAACCACTTCGAAATCAATCAATCATCTCATAAAATCAACCATTCAGCTCTCAAAAACAACAAAAATCAGCCAAAAAAACAAGTCATTTCAACACTCAACACTGCGCGTGAGACGAGGGTGTACTTTTTATCCATCATAACAAAATTTTTTGTTATTAAAACAACAAAGAAAAATAAAAAAAAACAACCATTTTTTTTAAAACATAAACAAACCAACACACATTTTCAAAAAAACAAAAAAACAAAACAAACAAAACAAAAACAAAAAACAAGAAAAACAAAAACACAACAAAAAAAATCAAACACACACAACAAAAAAGCAAAAATAATTTTTTTTTAAAAATAGAAAGAAGCAAAAGAAAAAGAAAAAAGACAAAAAAAACCGGAATTTCTTCACTTAATCAAAGAACAATACAAAAACAAAAGAACAAAAACGAAAAGAGAAAAAAAAAGACAAAAGAACAAAAAACTGAGAGAAAAAAAAAACCTAACATACCTGTTCGTTGCCGATTTCTGCGCCTCCCTCCCTCCTGCTCGACTTCCTGTCACCTCTACCCTCCTCCTTCGCCGGCTCCCCCATTCTTTGTGCCTCAACGCCCCCGACTCGACTCCTCCTCTCTCTCCCTTGACTACCTCCTTGCCTCGACCCTCCGCCCGCCTTGGTGTCCCCGACTCGACTCCGCCCTAGCCCCTCCCTCTGCCTCCACCTTCTTCCTCGCCCGCAACCTTCTCCTCCTCTCACTCCTCCTCCCTCTCCCTCGCCGCCCCCGCCAGCCTTCTTCTCCTCGTCTTCCTCCAATCTCCCCACCGACATCTCCTCCCTCTCCCTTGGCCCCTCCCTCCGCCTCCGCCCCTCTTCCGCCCACGTCCTCCACCCTCCTCGCTGCCCTCGCCATAAGCCCCTCCACCACCTCTCTTCTCCTGAACCCCTCCACCACCTCTCTTCTCCTGCGCCCCTCCACAACCTTCTCCTCCTCCTCTCCTCCTCTCCTCTCCCCCCGTCGCCACCACGCCGTCCACCACTCTCCTCTTTCCCCTAGTCAATCTCAATTTACTAACCTTCCTACATTTATTTAGGTTACTAACCTAACCTAACTTACTTAGGTTACTAACCTTCCTACATTTACTTAGATTACTAACCTAACCTAACTTACTTAGGTTACTAACCTCACCTAATTAACTTAGGTTACTGAACTCACTTACTCTAACCTACTTACCTTAGGTTCCTTAACTCACTTACCTTAACCTACCTTCCTTAACTTATTCCCCTTAATTCAATTAATCACCTAAGTTCCCTACCCTAACTTAGATCCCTTCTTTCCCTCCCCTCTACTAACCATCGTTTTCTCCCGTGTTAGCCCCCGTTTCTGCCCCTTTGCCCCTCTTCCTCCTTTGTTCACCCGTCGCGCACGCACATGTTCGTCAGCTGGCTGCTAACAAACGTTCACGCGCGAGGACGCTCCTCCGACTTGTCCGTGCGGTGGTGTGTTGTAGTCAGTCGTTCACACGTAGCTCGGGTACCGACTTTTAATTTCAAAACCTGAAAAACACATAAAAACAAACATAAAATACAAAAAAACTTCAAAATTCATTTAAAATCTAAAAAATTTACAAAAAAATTCTTGAAATTTTTCAACATTGCTAAAATCATTTGTACTATTTTCTAAAGTGAAAATTCAAGAAAATAAATTACAAAAAATTTAAAATTTTAAAATTCTTCAAAAATACATCTAAAATGAGTAAAATTCATTAAAATTTGGTAAAATTTCAAAAATATTTCCAAAAATATTTCAAAAAAATTCACAAATCCCCTTACCCCTTTTGCCAATAATTTCTCAATTGAAAATGCTTCTATGAATGGTCAAAGTATTATTTGAAGCCAAAATCCTAAATTTAATACCTTACCTCATGAAAATTCATTTTAAATTCCAAAAATCAGCTTAAAAATCATGGCAAAATTCAAACACATTGTTGACACTTTTTGGATTGCTAAAATTCCACCCTTACACTTTACAACATATTTATGTGTCATATATCTCATTTTAATCATTTAAAAAAAACAAAGAAAAAATATGGGGTCTTGGGTGCCTGTTTGTTGCATCGCATGAAGTTTTCGATCGCATATGTGTAGAGGTCATGCCGAATTTTTTCTAGGATGTGGATTGTTTAGGGTAGTCAATTGGTTAGTTACGTCTGTGTGTGTACTTCTTTTGATTGATTTCTTTTTTATAGCTATTTGGTGATTTTGCAGACATTCTTTGTGATTGTTTGTGTTTGTGGTGTGTGTTTTCCATTTGAATGGCGCCTCACGCTCCTCCTCCTAGTCAGTATGTCCCGTTGATCAGTAGGGGTTGTTCTTCCCTATTGGCTTTTGAGCCTATAGCAAAAGCAAGACTTGCAACTTTCGTGGCTGCTTCACCCCCTTTGATTCCAGATGATCCATCCCTGTGTGATGAGTTTCTTGTATCATACATTAAGAAATCGGGCATGGTTCGTGGTGCTTCTGTGGTATTGACACCCCGAGGGTTAGGGAAGTCTTTGTCTCTCCCCTACAAAGGAGAACCCTTTGTTACAGCCAGACAATTATTCTCTAATGATGAGATTCTCAAGCTGTTATAGAAGCAGACCAAAGAGATTCTGGATGTTAAGAAGGTGATTAACACTTCAAGAGTGTCTTTTTCCATGATCATTGATCCTCTTTGGAAGTTAGTCTGCCAGTTCCTCCAAGACAGGTTTATGCCTGCCAAAACACCATCTCATTATTTGTCCAAAGAGCTCTTCACAACTTCTAGGATGGTGTTAAAAGGGGTGGCCATTGATTGGAGTACTTACATGCTTACGAAGATGGACCAACATTTTTTCAAAGTGACCAGAGGGAATGTCACCTATGGTTCCTATTTATATGCTTTCTTGACATACTCAGGCCTTAAGAATGGTGTGCTACCACCTCCTCCATCTGATCCAATACCTCCCCCTCCACCTTCAGAAGAGTCAAAACCTATTGACATAGAGGATCTTGATTCCCCTCCTCCATTGGTCATTTAGCGGAAGCGCCTGAAGCGTGTGGTAGATAAAACTCCCTCGGTCCTTCCTTCAGTCACAGTTCTTACTACCTCTAGAAGTGACCTCCCTGCCTACCTCACATGCAATAATTTATTCAGGGCACATCGAGAGGGTTCTTTGAAAATATCAGTTCCTTCGCTGAACAGTTTACTGTCAGGAGATGCCATTCCATTCCTTTGTAATGACATCCAGAGTTCTATTGAACTCTCAGTGACAGCTTGTGCTCAACAGTTATATGCTTCTTTCTATGAAGAATTGATGCAATCCAAAGACCAGTTGCATAAGGCAAACACAGAGTTAGCCTCTGTTAAAGACACTCTTGCAGATCTATTTAAGCAGATGGAGCAGCAGACCCAGAGATAAGAAATATCTTCTTTGAAGATTCAGTTAACAGACGCTCAATTAGAGGTCACTAGAGTCTCGGAGGAGAAAGAGAGAATGTCCAAAGAAGCTCAAGAGTTTCAGACTCTTTTAGATGTGAACATGTCAGCTTTGCAGACAGCTCATAGTACATTGGAATCACAAGCTTCCCAGATTAAGCAGTTGCAAGACCAACTCGTACAGTCACGGTCCGTTTCTCCAAGCCCCAAACATTTAAGAGGTAGGGCTTTGCTTATCATAGATATTGCGAATATTATCCCATACTCCCATGTGATCTGCTTTGTCAAAGACAACATTATAGTAGACATGCTTAGATAGTGACAAAATGATTATAGATTTATATAATTGATCCAATTTAACCCAATCCTCTTCATCAAAACATTAGGGCTTTATACCCTCATGTCTCAATGGCTTAATTAGTAATTTTCACACTAGAACCTGCCATATTTGTGCCCTTCAATAGATGTACTGGTGCCATCCAACTTCTCAATATTAAAGATAGCATTGTCATTCAATCCACTAGCCATAATGCAAGAAATTAAAGCATAGTACAAGACAAACATGTTGTTGTAAATGATAGCAAAACAACCCCAAAATCACAGCTAGAGAAAGAGAAATTGCCAAAAGGATGAGCTATCCACTAGTTGTAATTAAGTAATTGTCAAATTAAGTGACTGCCCTCAAATAGAATGCATTGAAATGACATAGTACTGTAATCAATTGCAACAATATGCCAACAACCAAGGGTGAGCAATCAAGAAAGAAAGACCGAGAACAATAGACACTAAAGGTTGTCACAACTACAGTGTGTTAGTAACCATACACGCGGTAGGCATAGCCATCATCCACATAGGAGATATCATGGAAAATAGAGGAGAGCTGCCAAATATATAACTCACTGAGCAAAGCTCAATATATAACCTAGAAGCATTCAAACATCACTACAACATATTGATAGAATAAGTGTCAAGTCCAGAGTAAGTGATCAAATTAGCCCAATGTAGGATAACTACATCCAATAAAAATCAAGAGAACATGTACATCAAGTAAGTGTCCCAACTGTCTTGGTAAAAGTAAGCTCAAGCTCAACTATATAAATCCAAAGCTCAAAATATCAAGTACATGACATCCGAGTATCCAAGATACATGAAGTATAAGCTGGGAGCATAAAACCTGATAGATTCTTCAAGCTTGTAACTGCTTAAGCTACTAAAATGACCAAGGCATGTAACCATAGGATAGATAAATGTTACTAACCTCAAAACTAAGGCTCAAGAGCATCCCATTGCATTTTCAAGTGCGTAGAGTAATGATAAGCATCAATACATTGATATGAAGCATCCAAATGATATCTAAGAGCAATAGGCATTTGTTTCTTCCTGATAAGAGCTTGCTATCCATGGTAAAATAGTGAAATCTTTACTAAAACTTAGCCAATGCAAGCTCAAATCCAACGACTAGTAGCTCAAGACATTTTCCAAGCATCCCAACATCAACGCATATGCATACGAGCATCAATAGACATAAAGAAGAGCTCCAAACGCTAAGAGTATGCGATCCTACATGTTATTATGGCAAATTGTATTATATGATAGTCAAGGACTGAAGTATGGGAGCTCAAATCCAATGCCACATGCTCAATACCAATATTGGGGTTGTCAATAATGAATGCCGAGTACATAGGAGCTTTAGGAACTAATTGATGGTCAAATTGATTAGGGACATGGGTCTGAGAAATAGGCACAATACATGTTTAACTGCTATTGATGTCTGCTACTATTGCTGTTGGGAAGAATGAGGCACAAGGGGAGCTCCAATAGATCCCAAAGAAGCCCTAGAACAAGCCTCAAGTGAAGGAGCTCAGCTCAATGCGTACTCCGGGTGAAGGAGGCATGGTTGCCGTTGTTAAAGAACTGAAGCTTTTCAAATCTAGGTTGAAATAAACTGAAGAAGAAGCTCCTCAATCTCAACTTTGATACCACTGGAAGGGAGAAGCCTCGAGTGGAAGCCTGCAAGTGGAAATTAGAGCTATGGTAGAAGAAGCAAGAGAGCAAGTATAAGAGATAGTGGATGTGGGAACCTCAACAATCACAATGCGTGATTGGCCTTCCCTTATTCAAATGTCATCGAAAGAATAAAGAATGAAGTGATAGTGATAGACACCCGCCACTTGTAGTGTATAGGTATGCGAGTATTATCAATGTAATGAATACATGCCATCTGCAGTGTATAGGCATGTCAATACTTCCAATGTAATGAATACATAGATGGTTAGGCACAAGTGCCTTTACCCCCAACAACACCTGCACATGTGGCCTTGAGGATGTTTCTATGACATTAGGATGACAAGTATAGAGTTACTATTGAGTTCCATGAGAAGTAGATTCATGATCATGATGTAAGTCCACCAATGTTAAATTCTAAATAAATTAAGGCCTATTGAATATAAAGTGATGTAATTATCCATGTAGTGTTCATAGAATATAGTGTAGTTATTCTCATGCCTATCCACATATCCATGATTGGATAAATCAACTTAAAGCGGTGTAATGATCTCATGCACATCTAGATATACATGATTGGATAAATCGACTTTTAAATTGTGTAAGAAAATTTTGTGTGTGTGTGTGAACATTTTTCAATTCATTCAAACAACTAGTCACGAAAGGAAACCATCATAAATGAAGATGAATATGACGAAGGGCAACTGGAAAAGAAACTTTGAAAATGACTTCTAGTGTTAGTATAATTAGCACATTTTGCTAGCACAATGTTTTGATGGATCCATGAGCTCCTATAATTTAATCATGCAAAAAAATAACGGAGAACTCTAACTGAGAGGATCCCTTAGTCAAAAAGGGGTCAACCCACTTTATATAGGCACATAAAAAATTCCCTCTTTTAACAAAAAAGATTGATAATCAACTTATAATCATACAATCTTGATCACCTTTGCATATTTGATGAGCAACTTAGCTAGCAACTCATTGAATCATCTATGCACAACATTCATGTCTTGTGAGACTTAGTTGTGCATGTTGGACACCATTTGATTATCACACTTTTATAATAACCATGATAAGGACCTAGTTTTTGGGGAATGGGGAGAGAGAATGCCACTATGTAGATGTCCCACCCAAGTATGTAGAGTGGCTCTTGTTAGTAGGACTTTATAAGCACATGCAAAACAGAAGGGATTTATGAGCACTTGCAAAATAGAAGGTGCTTGCCTATATATTCAAATTGCTACAAATGAGAACAAATATTAGATGCAAAACATAGCTTTTATATCTCATTCTTATTAGCATGGTTGAATTTGTGCATTAAATGTTAGTCTAATTCCTTGTCCCACTAGAAAGCATATTTTGGTATCCTAGATTCAATATAGCCTTACAAATATTGGGTTTGAAGGGTCTTTGCCATAATCATACTTATGTATACCTTATGTATACTCTCTCTCTTTCCTTCTCTCATGTGTGCTTTAACACATGACAACTAGAATGACAAAGTGAACATAATCATTCTTCTACAGCTGGCATCATATCATGATTGTTGAATGTTTCAACTGAGGGTGATGGCTATCTTTTTGACATTTGTGTGTAGTGATAAACTCATCAAGTATGGAGTCTGCGACAACCTAGTCATCTGCTTGTTTATGATGTGAGTAAGGTTACTATAGAAAAACACACCAACTTCCTTAAATAACAATCCTAATATTGAATGATTCAATCAATGCTAGGTGTTGATAATGCCTACTTAGCTAAACATTCTTGGACTTTGTTATGCTTTGACTGATTTAGCTTTTGGAGCATGAATTGACTAATCTTTCAACTTTTTTGGGCCATTAAAAGTTTATAAAATAAGGGAAAATACCAATTAGCAACTTAACACCAAAAGACTTCGATAAAAGAAACATCAACTCTCTCACATAACACAAATCAAAGAAATATGTAACTAGTGACAAGTTCATGTTTCCAAGAAGATCTTTGAGTGCATATGTCTGTGTACATCGACATCTTTGGGTGGAAAGAGAAAAGGCTATATTAATGCCTTCAAAAAGGCTAAAATTGTCTTCTGAGGCCCTAAATATTACATGCATATTCATGAGTGCTACCTTCATCAAGTGATACAAAATGGATCTAACTGGCTTGGCCAAGCTAGACCTGCTAACCGATTGGCATAATTGCAAATCTAGCGAGGCTATGCCTCAATGCTACAAATAGCATGCTTCACACATAGCAAACTCTATGCTCTATGGATGATAATGCATATTCTAAATCTACTTGAAGTTATGATATAAACTCTTAAACATTGAATGTAGGCCTTATGCAAGTCAAATAATTCATAATTTTTTGTTCATTTTTTTGTAGAAGCTTCAAATGGAACCTTTAGTATCCCTCTATTGGCTCCTGATTGCCAATTAAGCTTTGTGTAGAAATGCATCATTGTGAAGATCACTAGGCTATTTCTTCTTAGATTCACATTTTGAGTAGCACAAATTTCTCCTTTTGCTAGCAAAATAGGAAGCTTGGTGCATCTCACATTGTGGTTCACATGCATATTTTGGCTAGATGAATAAACATTAGCAACTTGAGTGAAAATTTAGTCCTAGAAAGTGTTTTCATGTAGTATAAAAGAACCCCCACTGAGAAGCTCCACCTACAACCTTTTGCCATAAGCATTGGTGCACACACACACACACACACACACACACACACACACACACACACACACACACACACACACACACACACACACACACACACACACACACACACACACACACACACACACACACACACACACACACACACACACACACACACACACACACACACACACACACACACACACACACACACACACACACACACACACACACACACACACACACACACACACACACACACACACCCACCCACATCCCCACGCACCCGCACCCGCATGCCCCCGCACGCGCACGCGCACGCGCACACGCACACGCACACGCACACGCACACGCACACGCACACGCACACGCACACGCACACGCACACACACACACACACACACACTAGTGGACTACACATCAATAGGCATGTAGTGGAGAAGATTGATAAGCTGAAGTGTTGAAGATTGATAGACCATGCTTAAGGTTTACTATATTGTGTGCTTTATCATTACAATATTGCACATACTCTTGCTCACACTACTCCATTTAAAGTAGTTTTGCACATACATTCCACACTAGACCACATTGCAAAGTCAATTGCTCAAGCACGGCAACCACTGCTACTATGTAGCTACCATCAGTGATGCATTAAACACTATACTATGATTAAAATATCAAGCTTGAACCATCAAATAGTGAAAAATAGTATTGAATGTTGAATGTCACTAGTCAAACATAATGCTTTGATTAAAGTATGACATTGCACACAAACTCTTAACAAAGAAAAGTATTTGTAATGATATTGGTCAACCGTAATACTAGTATTATTGAACATAATAAGAGTTAGACACAATGTTTATCAATCTTACTAAACATAATTGTTAAACTTAATGTTAATCATAATGTTATTGATGTTTAAAAAACACTACTTTATTTTGTATCCTTTTCCATTATACAAATATTATCGATTTGTATTGTGATTGATATTACAAACCACACTTTCTTTATAGGAAATTTGATAATGATATTTGGGTTGATAAAAATGTTCATTAAAGGTTTTTTATAAATATAATTATTTCTATGGTCTTTGATAGAGATTGTGTATGGTGTCAATATCTTTGAATTCTCTCTATGCATCATTATGATCTTTTGATTCATGATCATCTCTCTCACCAACATGCAATCCCCCATGCAAAAATGAGCTCAACATTTTGACTATGAGCATAATCTTATGTGCTTGACTAGCGTGGCTCATTTTTGTCATCTAATAGTGTCCTCTCACCTAGCTCCCTAGGACCATATCCACTTCGAACTGTGGTACATAAAACCATGTTGCATTCACTAGGGGCCAAAACTATAATTTCTAGTGCATGGAGGATCACAATCATTTCCAATCTTTATCTCACATACCACCAAGTTGGTCTAGCAATACACATGAGTCATTATTGAAAATGAAAGATGCCATGTGAAGATTATTTGTTATGATGTGAACGAACTACTTTGTTGTATTTTTCCTAATCACACCTACTTTGGCTAAATTTATGGTGTTAAACACTATCGTATGATTAAAGTATTGATTTGGAACCATCAAATAGTAAACAAACATAACTAGTTAAACATAATGCTTTGACTAAAGTATTGGTTAACATTGCACACAAGCTCTTAACATGAAAATAATAGCATTCAAAAAAATACTAGTTAACCCTAATACTAGAATTATTAAAAATATTAGTAGTTAAACATAATGTTTATTGATCTTATTATACATAATAGTTAAATGTAAAGTTAAGTGTAAGTTATTGATGTTGAAAAATACTCCTTTGTTTTCTATCATTTCATATTATATTAACATTATCATTTAATATCATGATTGATACTACAAACCATGCTTTCTTCATAAGTTTTTTTTGAAAAAGATAATTGGGCTGATAAATTTATCTATTAAAGGTTTTTTATAAATATATTTATTTGTATGGTCTTTGATAGAGAGTGTATGGTGTCAACATTTTTCAACCCTTAACTTTTGGATCGAGGTTGTTGATGAGTGCGTGCCTTATGTTGCAGGTATAAGGTTACCTTAATTATGGAGGACCCCTTGCCTATAATTCTCTTTGCTTCATTATGATCTTTCAATTTATGATCATCTCTCTCACCAACATGTAGTCCTAGGCCATCGACTTAGGCTTTCATGGATGATTTTGATGTGCACAATTGAGCTCAACATTTTGACTATGAGCATCATCTTATGTTCTTGACTAGCATGGCTCATTTTTGTCATCTAATATTGTCCTCTCACCTAGCTCCTTGGGATGATATCCACGTCAAATTGTGGTACATAAAACCATGCAACATTCACTAGGGGCCAAACTATCATTTCTAGTGCATGGAGGATCACAATCATTTCCAATTTTTATCTCGCATACCACCAAGTTGGTCTAGTTAAATAGTATTCTTGCTCACACCTTCTTTGTGTGAAGGTAATACACATGAGTCATTATTGAAAATGAAAGAGGGTGTTTTTTCATTGTGGAAAAAAGTTGCAATTTCCCTTCTCCACCTTGCAATAGGTTGTTCTTACATACTTGTTTCAAAGTAATTTGGCTATGGATTACCCACAATGTCTAAAATTCTATAGAGGGCCCAAGACGACTCACAACACAAAGATTTTGGAGTTGATAAGAGGTACCATGTATGTTATTGGTGTGGAAACGCTAAATGTAGATACAAAAATTGCATATGAGGTTAAGTTTATGGAGCTTGATAATTACTATCTAGATTTATATAAGGTGCAATCAACAAAGATAATGGAGGCCAGAAGACTACTCAACACAAAGATTTTGGAGCTGATAAGACATCCCATATATGTTATTGGCATGGAAACCTTGAAGGTGGATATAAAAAATGCATATGAGATTAAGTGTATAGAGCTCAATAATCACTACACAGATCCATATAATGTGTAGTGGGCAATGGTGATATCTTACAATATAACTATTGAAGAATGTGGTGGTGAATTGCAAGTTATCATCAAATTTAATAAAAGTGAGATTATCGATGGAGTAATGCTCAAAAGAGGTAGTATCACTTTGATGATAGAGCCTTAGAATTTGACAAAAACAATCTAAGGAATCATAGTGCTTAATTAGAATACCATGTTTGGTGGCTTACTACATTTGTAGTTCCTAAGGAAAAATTGGAGGCACTACAACTCTTCTTTACGCACATAAGTATTCCAAACATCATTGTTTACCAAGAACATGGTGAGATGCTCTCAATTGAAGGGTATGGTAATTACCTAGTTGGATGAAATCTTGCAAGACACTTGAAAACTTTAAAATCTATGTAAGTATTGTACCAGCAGGTGTACCAACAGGTGATAAAGAAGATTCCACATGAAAGTCCATCTTCAACATTCCATTAGATCATGTTTAGATTTGTTTGTTGCATGCTTTTGTTAGGATGGTGGAGACATTTAAGTATGAATATATTTGCTTTGCTCATAGAATGCAACCAAAAAAGGAAGCCATTACAACATGTAAGAATGTTGAGCGAACACTATCAAGGATTGGGCTACACAAGCATCAAGCAAAGATTGAAAAGCATGAGAAGAGAATAAGAAAATTAGGTAACTTTGCTAAAGAAACTTTTCTTTGGAGAAACCAAGGCCGTAAATTTTCTTTTATCATCTATCAATGAGGAAAGGAATGTCCTAGTTTGCAAGCCATAAGACTATGATGGGTGGAAAACATTGCATGCTGTGGTTGTTGATCGAAGTAGTGGAGTAAAAACAAGGCTACCAAAATCCAAGGTTTGGATTAATCTCAATAAATTGGTTCCCTTACTTTAAAAGATAGTGTTTGATGATGAAGATAAGAAAGAGTTCATTGATGTTGTACATAGCTTCTACGAAAACATGGTGCAAGCATGGGGTAAAAGTTCTATCACACATCACATGGTATGTACTAAGTCAAGATTCTAGAAGTATATGAATTGTATAAGTTATTTAGGATATTTTCATTCATGCATGACATGTGCTTGTGTAGTATATCCCTGAGACACATGGGCCATACATTGCATAAAAGGAAAGCATCAAAGTTTTATCTACCCAAGATAGGGAAAATTCACATTAGATGGCATGTGGTGCATACCAAAGAAAAATTGATATGGCAAAGAGATAGACCATAGTAATCTAATGATCCAACTCCTATCATGGTACATGATCATAGTGGCAGATGATGCTAAACTCTTGCAAAAAGAAAGCAAATGAGAGTGCTAATGAATCGGCTACAAATAAGATCAAACCATGTTCTGCTACTAAAAGAGCATAAATGTATCAAGTACTAAAGAAAACTATAGCAAAGGGTTAGAAACAAGGCTTTGAGAATATGGAAGATGAATTCAAAGAGAGCTAAGATAGTAAGATGAAGAATGTAATCAATGTGAATGCAAATTTATTGAGAGAGAGAGAGAGAGAGAGAGAGAGAGAGAGAGAGAGAGAGAGAGAGAGAGAGAGAGAGAGAGAGAGAGAGAGAGAGAGAGAGAGAGAGAGAGATTTAAGCACTATTACTCAATAAGATTTCAAATCTCTTGCTCTGTAGGAAAGATGGCTAGGATAGCTACAAAGAAGCTTCCCCTCAAAGCCCCATATTGTGTTTAGCTCAATAAAGCATCTACTAACTCAAATGCATTCTTTAACAATGGCACTTCTCAGCTTGCCAATGGACCATCCCATTCTCAATCTAACCCAACTTCCTCAAGCTGCCCTAAGAGGGATCCTCCCTAGTATCTCGACAATGAATGCATGTGCACGCCAGGTAGTATAGTGGCCGTGAGAGAAATCTAGAATTACCAACTCTTCATAAAAGAATGTCTTCAAGCTCTAGAGGGGGCAGTAGAGGATTTTTTGGTAGACTTAATGAGTGATGTTCAATGTTGTGTAATACAAGCAAAGTGCATTATTTTAACCCTCTTGGACTTTCAACCTTGCAAGGAATCTTTAAGATCTAAAGGATGAATTTGTTCCAATGGAATGAATATTATTTGTAATGTTACCTTTTTGGATAAGTGTCTACATGCATAGGACATGTGATTTTATCATACTGTAAACTACCGTACTAGCTTTAAAGTATGAATGAAGTTTTGTATATGACATGTGACTTTGTTTGATTGTAAACTATTGTACTAGTTTTCAAGTATGAATGAAGTTTTTGCTTTCAAACTTCACTTTCAACTTTGATGTGAGTCTTCTTGTTCTATTTTTGACTACTTAATTACATTATTTGTTATGATGATTATCTATTTCAACATGAAAAATATATGGAAAGTTTTCATGTATTGTTATGATTTACTATTGATGCCTTAATAGAGTTTATGTGGTATGAAAATTTTTAAAGATTAGTAATTGCAACATTAGTTTTTCAATTATCAATCCATCCATAAATTTTAATATATCTCATTGCAATAAGACTTAACATGCGCACCTGTTAAGTTTTGTTGCATTCCTATATGATTAGGTATTTATCAAACTCTATTGCATCACATGTATTCTCTCTCTCTCTCTCTCTCTCTCTCTCTCTCTCTCTCTCTCTCTCTCTCTCTCTCTCTCTCTCTCTCTCTCTCTCTCTCTCTCTCTCTCTCTCTCTCTCTCTCTCTCTCTCTCTCTCTCTCTCTCTCTCTCTCTCTCTCTCTCTCTCTCTCTCTCTCTCTCTCTAAGTTGCCAAGGATTTTAAAATGGGAGGTATAAAACGGTTTTCATAGGTTTTACATTAGTTTTCTAAAATATTAGAAACAAGTTTCATTTGATATGGATGGAAATTATCAAGAAACTTTCTAGATGTAGAGTATGACTTATACAATAGAGTTTATCATAATTGAAGACCCTATACAATGCAAATGGAGATTGAATATAGCATTAACATATACATGCAACATGGTCCATTTCCCATGACAATATTAGCTTTAATTATAGAAGGATCCATCAATTTATACATGCATCATAAACAACAAATCAAGAAAAATTCTTACAAGCAATGTCTGTGTGTCAAATGAATCTATGAAAAATATTAACTACAAAAGTTTAAATATATTTTTAAGGGAACAGATTTTATGGAAATTAAATAGATGTTTCATGGGTTTTTGAAACACCCAAGTATGAAATAAGTTTCCTAACCTTATGAAATGCATTCAATTGCAACTATGCTCTCTCTCTCTCTCTCTCTCTCTCTCTCTCTCTCTCTCTCTCTCTCTCTCTCTCTCTCTCTCTCTCTCTCTCTCTCTCTCTCTCTCTCTCTCTCTCTCTCTCTCTCTCTCTCTCTCTCTCTCTCTCTCTCTCTCTCTCTCTCTCTCTCTCTCTCTCTCTCTCTCTCTCTCTCTCTATGATGATGCTCATGTAAATTTGACTCTCTTCTTTGTAGGTGTCTCTCGACTAAGTTTCTCCCCCTTAACAACATCTTCCCAAAGTCTAGAGATGAGATCAAAAGGATGATGACATAGCTTGTCTATACTACAACATGATTCATGCATGTATCCGTGATTGGATATTGTTTCTAGTTGAGTACAAACATTATACTATTTGTTCAAAGTTCTCTACTCACAAGTGAAATTCTCAACCTTTTGTTGGTGGAAAGTGTGGACTCTATGGTTGATAGTTTTGACAGAGATCTAGGAATTCAAACACCTTCTCTTGGCTAGATTTAATGCACCAAAATTTTTATGATTATACTCTAGTTGAAATACTTATTCTCTCCTTCATTTTAAGTTAGTAGTGTGCTAGATAGCCACCTAAAATCCTCAAAGAAAAACAATGAACATTACCAATAAATTTGTTTCCTTTACTCTCTCTCTCTCTCTCTCTCTCTCTCTCTCTCTCTCTCTCTCTCTCTCTCTCTCTCTCTCTCTCTCTCTCTCTCTCTCTCTCTCTCTCTCTCTCTCTCTCTCTCTCTCTCTCTCTCTCTCTCTCTCTCTCTCTCTCTCTCTCTCTCTCTCTCATTCCTCACTATCATAGATGACAAGTTGCTTTTGTGCTCAAAATAGTAGCATGCATTCCTTTTTAGCTTTTTCTTTTCCTAGCTTCAACAATTGCTTTTGTTCAATAATTCCTAGGGCCTATCTAATTATTATTAACGCCTTAGAAGTATAATTATGTTGTTCAAAGGCTATAATAGAAGGGTTACAACAATAATAAGTTATTCAACACATAAGTGCATAAATAGATATGCACAATAGTAGCGATTAAATTAATAATGATCATGTACACTAAAATATGTGCTAGTGATAAATAAAAATAACTACATTTTTATAACTTTGTCTACTAATCAACTCACTAGAAATGCAAGACATATTAGTTCCCTAATATTTATCTAATAGGCACAATGTGACCAGTGTAATGCATAGCACTACACAAAGCAAGTCACTATTATGTGGAAAATGAATAAATAATATACTGTAATATATTTATAAAAATAAATTAATAGAATCAACTATTATAACATCGCTTAGGAGTTAAAAAGTAATTGTCCTTAGTTGATGAAGAACAAATAAAATTAGCTACATGCAAATATTGCCTCATGAAACAAATGTACACCAAAACAATGAGGTAATCTAGGATGCATATGTATTGCCTCATGCAATGAATCTCTACATAACTTATGAAAATAAGGTACTCATGGAATTTTTTAACACTATCTCACATAGTAAATTTGTGCCTATTTGGATGTAATGTAACTATGAGTGGTATGCAAATATTAGATAATTATAAGTTAGAGTTAGTGAGGACATCTAAAGCCATTGGGATTCTTTAACACAATGATTTTTCTACTTAAATAAATTCCTACGATATCGAGTGCCTATGTGAGTAGTAATCTAGTCGTGATCAAGGTAATTCTAGGTATACTAATATTTTAGTACAATTGTTGAGTAATGGAGAATCATTCCAAATATGAAACAAATAATATCTAGCTAATATAAATAAATATATAAACTTAACACTATACTAGACAATATATAAAAAGCTACATTTATTGAAAAAAGTGTGTCCTGAATGGGATTGTGCTAATATAGATGGGCATCATGATGGTAATTGAGATTTGAGACATAGAAAGAGGTTGTTGCCTCGAGAAGATGCCATTTAGGTGAGATTAAAGGTTAGAAAAGAGAGCAAAACAAATCTTGAAATGATGGCTTTCGATATTTTTAAAGCATGTTATTTCTGATTGTTATGATGGTTTGTCAAAGATCCTGATTCTTCCAAGGAGCTCTCCTTTGTGCAAGATGATAGATGATCAAAGGTTACATTGTAGCCAACAAGCTCTAATATCACAATCATGAAGTTGACCATATGGCAACTTAGCATCTTAGACCTCAAATAATATACATCATGAAATGTAAAGGAAATTACATACTTGATATATAAAGGAAAAATAAATAGAACATGCACACTAGGATCCAATCTCACCATGACAAAATTCGTGGTTTG
Source organism: Lygodium microphyllum (assembly GCF_053477565.2). Taxonomy (NCBI): domain Eukaryota; kingdom Viridiplantae; phylum Streptophyta; class Polypodiopsida; order Schizaeales; family Lygodiaceae; genus Lygodium; species Lygodium microphyllum. The sequence goes on along the minus strand of NC_141136.1, from coordinate 154,960,907 downwards.
CCATCCTCCATTGTGGAATATTGAGCTATATAGATATCTACATTCATATCTCATGCTTACATATAAAGATAATACAAATGCCAATCAGAATATGAAGTTTTATGTATCTCCTGAAGGTTGTTGCAATAATTGTAGATCTTTTTATGTGCCGGACCTCCATATTTTCATATCACTAATGCATTTGGAGCATGCCAAAATTCTTGAAATAACTCTCAAAGCTCTAAAATTTGAGTTCAAATGGGGGAAATGCAACAAATTTATTGTTTTCCATGTTCTAATCTTATGCAATCATGTTGTTTTTGTGTTCAAAATAGTAATATTCTTCCTTTTTGGGATCTTGCTTTTCCTAGCAAATGAGGGAAATGCTTTCTTTTATCTAGTAATTCATCATGTCTATCTACTTATTGCTAAGGCCTAAGTCATAATTCATATAATTATATTGTCCCAAGGCCATTACACAAGGGTTACCACAATAATAAAAAATTCCACATGTAAGTGCATAAATAAATCCACACAATAGCAATACTCATAATAATAATAATATACACCCCAAATGTGGTATTGATAAATTTTAAAAATAAATGTATATTTATACTATTTATTAATTTGCTAACTAGAAATATAAGACACATTTGTTCCCAAACATCTAATGACTAGGTACAACACGACTAGCATGTACCACATACATATGACAAGTCAATATTATGTGGTAAACAAACAAATGAAAATCCACAATATAAATAAATAAAGAACATATTATTTTCACGGCAGTAATTTAATAAGGAAGTCATAACATGAGGAGGAAGAGTAGAGGGAGGAGAAGTAGGGGGAATGCTAATGAGAGATGGAGGAGAAGGAGGAAGAGGAGGTGGAGATGGAGAAGTCTTCACACACACACACACACACACACACACACACACACACACACACATAGAGTAACGTGCCCGCTTGTCCACTTGCAGGACACGTCTTAGTAGCCCATCGGGAGGAGGGTCTAGAAGGCTCCGCTTGGCACTCGCAAGGAATGACACAGGGTTTGCAATCTAGGGTTCCTTTCCTATCAGCAAAGTCTCTGGGAAGAAGCTAGCGTCGAGCTCCAATTGTACCACCTTTCGTAGGAATAACAAAGACGAAGCGGTTTCAAGCTGCACTTGGCTCATGGAGAATGGGAAATGAGAGGGATGTGAAGCTTAACCTCTTTGTTGTACGGCATAGTCCCATTCCTTTCCCCTAAAACAGAATAAATCGGAAATTATTATCTCAACATTTGAGAAAAGTTCCCAACTAACCGGGACCACCCTTCCATAGAACAGACCTAAGTCACGTCCACTGCACTTTCCTCAGTTTGCTTTAGTTATCTAATTACCTAACACGTTACGTATTGACATGCAAAATCGGCTTCCTTAATTAAACAAATTAATCACGAGTTCCTTCACGTAACTTAGGCACTAACACAAAAACAATACCAAGCAAGTTTCTTTTTCTCTAATAACTGCTCTTTATTTATAAAAATCCTGGAGTACATCCAATATCACACCCAAAGGATATCCCAGCAATCTACAGGATTGCTCCTCCAAGTTCCACCCGTTGACTAGTACATGGGCCTCGAGATCCCATCTTGAGTCACGTTAGCCTCTTTTGCGGGATCCGGAGGCAAGGGATTTACAGTCAGAGCCTCCCTTGGCACCCAAGCGTCCTCCCGCTCCAACAAGAAACACCCACGGAGAGACCTCTCACAGCGGGTTAGGTTCATATACCCGGCGCGGCTAACAACCCCCTTGGATAGGGCCAGACAAACAGTCGGAGGTAACTGTTCCTACCTCTCCCTCCAGGCTTTCAACCTAAAGCATTAAGTGTTTTCCTTGAATTAGTTCCTTGAGCAAAGAGATCAAATAATATACCTAAGTACAAGCACGAACATTTTGGAGGTCGTTTGCACGACCGACTGCTAAGGTGTGACTCCTTTTTTCCCCGGACGCTCCCAACATCCGATCTTGGGTCTTTCCGCGACTTGGTGAGAACCCAATAATTTCAAACAAGATTACGCAAGTAAATGGTCTTGGTAAGTCGACTTATACTTGCCCTTTTTCCTTTGGATTTTACCTTAGGGTATCTTAGTCCCTAACTCAAGCATTAGCTAGTCAGTCAAGGCAACGGACATGCCTTATTTGAAACCCAACCAAGATTCTTTTAATCTCTAATTCCAACCAAGCTCAGTTAACATACATGGCAACACCTGATTCTTCATTTAGACCTTCAAGATGCAGTCTAGATGCATGCGATCCTTCCAATTTTCTTAGTGTGGTTCTATGCAGGATTCCCCAATCAACCTTTACCATCATGCACATTGTGCGTTTTGGTATAGTTGTACCTCCTAAACGACTTTTATCTTTCTTTATTTCCGGCAATGAGTACTTATTTCCAATGCACCGGATCACATGTGACTTACGTATATGAAGTCTAGGGTTTTGTCTAACATTGCGAGTGCATCTCATGAACAGAAATCATTTCATGTGTTTCTTTTAACCATGATTGCAAAACGTGAATTCTAAATGACTATTCATGCACTGAAATAGTTAAAAAGCTATCATTTTGTGTGAAGTAAGGCAATAATCTTATCATTTTATGTGAGTAACATCTATCATTTCATGCTTAAAATCTTATGTGAATTCCAAACTCTACCGTTTCGAGCATGCATCCTAGTACTTAGAGTAAACAGAACCTTAAGACTCATTCTTGTTCCATGCACATCATCAATCCTTTCATCCCTTCCACGAGAAATAATTCCTAATTAATTTTAACAATTAGAACCTGTTCTTGATTCGTGTGTGCTGCATTGGTCGTTCCGCTCTCCCCTCCAGCATTACCGGTGGCTTGGGTGCATACGCTTCCCACGACTTTCTTATTGGGATCCATTCGCCTTGCGGAGATTGGGCAGTCTGGACCTTGATGGGTTTCGGGTTGGCATGTTCGAAGGAAAAGACCGCTAGATGGGGTCCTTTGCTGAGAGAGTGGTTTGGGTGTGGCTTGTTGCGGTTACCAACTCCCACTCCCTCTCCTACTTTCTTTCTCCCTCTCTCTCTTCTTCTTCTTTCCACTTATTCTCCTATTCTCTCTCTCTCTCTCCCTCTCTTCTTCTCCTTCTCCCACTTCTTTTCTCCTTTTGCTCCTTCCCACTCTCTCTTCCTCTTCTATTTTTTTCTCCTTCTACTCTTCTCCTTCTTCTTCTTCTTCTACTTCTCTCCTCTTTGCTTCTACCTCTTCCTCTACCTCTCTCCTTCTCTCTCCCTCTTCCTCCTCTTCTCTCTCTTCTCACCTTCTCCTTCTCTCCCTCTTCTCTCCCCCACTTCTTCTTCTCTCTCCTCACTCCTTCTCTCCAACTACTTCCCTTTTCTCTCCCACTCATTCTTCTCTCCTTCGCTCTTCCACCTCTTCTCTCTCTCCCTCCTACTTTCTCTTCTCTCCTTCTCCTTCTCTCCCTCTTCTCTCCCCCACTCCTTCTTCTTCTTCTTCTTCTTCTTCTTCTTCTTCTTCTCTCTCTCTCTCTCTCTCTCTCTCTCTCTCTCTCTCTCTCTCTCTCTCTCTCTCTCTCTCTCTCTCTCTCTCTCTCTCTCTCTCTCTCTCTCTCTCTCTCTCTCTCTCTCACGGCCCGAACTGGATGACAACCAGGGGGGAGGCAGCTTGTTTGGAGGGCCCAAGGAGGGACCTGCAGCATCAGTAAACGAGGGAGGGGGGGTTGACTATAGTCGAAGGACCTAGGTGGCCTTGCATAGCGCAGAGGGGGGGTGACATGAGGAAGGCTTAGTGGCGGAGCAGCATGTCAGCTAGGGGCTGCCATTGCAGCAAATCGCAAGGGGGGACTTCGATAGAACGGCCAGGGGGTGGTACGACAGCTGACGGGGGGAAGGGTGGCAATGTAGCCTTCTCCCTCTACCTGGGGAGGGGAGAAGCCTCCCTTTGTATAGGGGAGGGGAGGAGGTAGGTGGCATGGCCACCCCTCCCATGTGGGGTGTTGCACGCCCCCCAGCACCTTCACTCCCTCTCTGTCTCTCCCCGACGTGATGTCGGTGGGGAGAGAGGGGGGAGTAAAAAATTTTGAACTTATGAAAAAAAAAATTCCTTTTCTTTTAAAATTCCAGGGAGAGGGTTCCTATGGCCCGTTACATTCTCTCCCCCTTAGAGGAATCGAGATGTCCTCATCTCAAGAGTACCTGAGGGTATTGTTGGTTGAGAGTATCTTCGTCCATCCAGGTAGCATCCTCTTTAGGATAATCTTTCCACTGGACAAGGTATTCTCTCAAGGTCCTTGACCTAAAATGCCTCTCCCTGACATCTAGAACTCTATCAGGTCGTAGCTCAAGGACTCCTTGGCTAGGCATTACAATTTGTTGATCATCAAGTACATGATTCGGATTAGGTAGATACTTTTTCAATAGGCTAACGTGGAATACATTATGAACCTTTAGGGTTGTGGGCAGCTGTAGTCTGTAAGCATTAGGTCCTAGGCACTTAGTGATCTTATAAGGTCCACAATACCTTGGACTTAGCTTCTTTTATTCTCCCAAGGACAGTGAACTCTTTTTAGGGCATACGCGGATGAAGACCATATCACCTTCAACGAAGGATCTATCTTGCCGTTTCAAGTCCATGTAAGCCTTCTGTCTATACTTGGCAGCTTGAATGTCTTGTCTTATTGACTTGATTTGATCATCCATGTCTTCCAGCATCTACCTTGAAGCTTCTACCCTCAAGGTTGGATCCGAGAAGCTCAAAGGAGTACGACAATCATGCCCATACAATGCTTGAAAAGGGGTCATTTGAATACTTTGTTGGTAAGAAGCATTGTAGGCAAACTCAACCAGTGGCAAATATTGAATCCACTTTTTCGGTTCGCGACAGTAGTATGCCCTAAGCATATCTTCAATGACTTGGTTGACTCATTCCGTTTGACCATCAGTTTGGGGATGGTAAGCTGTACTGAAACAAAGTTGAGTCCCAATGGCCTCGAAGATAGCCCTCCAGAAGTGTGATGTGAAGAGAGAGTCACGATCACTAATGATTCTTCTGGGTAACCCATGCAGTTTGAATATTTCCTTGATGAATAATCTTGTGATGTTTGAGGCTTTATAGTTTGTCTTGACAGGGATGAGATGTGCAACCTTGGTGAGCATATCTACTACAACCATAATAGATTTGTATCCTCCCTGAACTTGGGGTAGGCCAACAACAAAGTACATACTAATGAATTCCCATTTCATTTGGGGAATGTCAAGTGGTTGCAATTTCCCTGGCATTTTGACATGTTCTGCCTTAATGTGTTGATAAGACAAACATTCCGTGACATATTTGAGGACGTCACCCTTGAGCCTATCCCAATAATAGCTCTTCCTGACCGCATTAAGGGTCTTGGCATAGCCAAGATGTCCTGAGAAAGGGGAGTCATGGGCTTCCCAAAGTATCTTCTGCTTGAGAGATTGGCTTGCGAGGATACATAATCTTGTTCTAAAGTAGACAAGTCCACCACTGACAGAGAATTCTTGATACTTTGTCTTTAGCTTCAGGTCTTGATCCTTGATGGGAATCTCCCTTAGCAATTTTTGATAGACTGGGTCATGACATGCCTCTTCTCTAGCTAGCTCAAGAATTGGGTTGTTTGGCATTGATATCTTTGTGGCTAGAAATCTTGCTGTTGATGGATCTTGCAAAATAAGAGAATTTAGAAATGCCTTGCGACTGAGCGCATCGGCAACTACATTCTCTTTTCCAGGCCTGTATTTGATTTCAAAATCATATTCTTCCAGCACTTCGATTCATTGACGTTACCTCATGTTAAGCTCATTCTAGGTAAAGATCCATTTAAGGCTCTTGTGGTCTGTCACTAAGGCAAATTTGTTACCCAGCAAGTAAAGTCTCCAAAGTTTGAGAGCATGGATGACAACCAACAGCTCCAGATCGTGGGTAGCATAATTCCTTTCATGGCTCTTCACTTTCCTTGAAGAATATGCTATGGGATGACCTTCTTGCATAAGCACACATCCTAAGGCAAGTGCGCTAGCATCAGTTACCACTTCAAATTCCTTACTAAGATCAAGAAGTTTCAGGATGGGTGTTGATACTAAGCTTTGCTTTAGCTTGTCAAAGCTGGTCTGTTTGGTAGGTGACCATACAATTGCTACTTGCTTCTTTAGTAGATTAGTCAGAGGCACTGCAATCAAAGCATAATCTTTGATGAAGATCCTGTACCATCCTGTCAATCCAAGAAAGCTACGTATCTCTTTGACAGAAGTTGGTGTTGGCCATTGACTAATATATTAATAACGAGGGCATGTTTAAGTGTTTGAAATTATTTTGGTGGCATTCTAAGTTTGGTGGTTCATTAGGGCTCCTTATAACATTTTATTAATGCAATGATTAGCATGAAGTTTCCTATTGATCAAGATTTGAGGCTTTAGCAACCTATTGGTAATCCATAGATTCTTGCAGTTAGGCCTTCACCCTCTCCTCTTAGTTGGCTCTGCAAGGTCATTAAGCCTCTATCACTTTCCAACATGCATTAATTGCATACATGAACTCCTACCAAGTGTTGCAAGAAAGTGCCTTAGCTACTCTTCCTCTCATGCCACCATAGTTCACATGTTCCCCTTATATATCAAACATTCAAAATTTCTATTGACTTATTGTGAATGTGAAAGAAATAGTACAAAATTGGGTCATGTGTAAACTAAAGCATAAATACAATTTAGAATTTTTATCCATGTTCTAAGTGAAGTTATAAACTATGCTAGTAAACTATAAAATGCATAAGATCTCTCCATCATTAGAATGGCAAGCTCAACCCTCAAAATACATGAAGAACATTTTAATGGGGAGGAGAGGTTTCACAATGGTCAACAAAAATGACATTCCTTCTCATGCATAAACATATTTGGGATGTAGTCAATTGGCAATCACCAAGTGCCATCACATCAAATTGGGCAAAAAAACCAACAAGCATTATCTTTCATAGGGTTACATTTGGCCCGTAGTTTAATTTGTCACATCAATGAAGCCTTAAGGCACAAACATTTGGGTTTTGTAGTGTGAAAATAGAAGTCTATGTACACATGATGGAGTTTAAGAATCAATTGTAGAACATGTGAGTAAAATGAGAAGCATAATGAAAACAAGATGGATTAATGCCACTATCCATGAAAAGGATGGCATAGCAATGATTACCAGTGGAATATAAATCTACCAAAGATAGTTTAAAGGATATGCCTTAGTGGCATTAGAGCATTGTATCTTTTCCTTGCTATATAAAGAAAATGATTTCAAGGGATGACTAGAAATCAATTTAACTAGGGATAATTTCTTCTACTCCAAAAATTTAAGAGGATTGGGAGCATATCATTAAAGAGAATGAAAATGCTTAATTGTTTGTACTATATTCTACTCTTTGGCTATAAGTGTTTTGATTCTTGTATTCATTTTCTTTATGGCAGATAGACTCATAATTTTCATAATAAGTCTGGCATGACGCGCATGGGTGAGCCTTTGGCTCTTTTCATTTTGATGTTTGTGGAACTATGACTTGCAAGTCATTAGGTGATATGAAGTATTTAATTACTTTCATTGATAATTACTCGCATAAGGTTTAGGCATACCCCATAAAGTAGAAGCCAGAAGTCTTTGCTACCTTTTAGTGTTGGCTTGCTTTTGTTAAGAACCAGTCTAGGTATACACTGAAATACTTATGATCTAACAATACCCTAAAGCTAGCAAATCCAATGTCCCTACGGGAATGGCAATAGGTTGCACCATAACAATGACCAAATTTCTTGTAGGCATTTGTTACAATGTGACTACAACTCCACTTGAAGTGGGCTGACTTATTGGGAGAAGGGGAGCACTAGAGCTTCCTCCTCCTCCTAACAAACTATTTGTGCTACTAGGGTCACTAAGACCTCTCCCATGAAGGGGTATTGGGCTAACAAATTGTTTGTGCTACTAGGGTCACTACGACCTCTTTCGCATAAGGGTGTCAAGCTGGACAAGTATGTATTGTTATATATGCTCAATGCCCCACCCTCATAAGGTGCCACCAATGATCCATCGTGGTCAAAGTTGTAAGGCCCCCATTATGAGGAGAAACCATATCTGAGCCCGGATATTGGTTGAGTCCTGACTTGTATGTTAGATGAGGTCTATGTGACCGGATGGCAAAAAGGTGACCGTTGTGAATCTAATCTTTGGGTTAGATAGAGTAGTTAAGCCGGTAGTAACTCGAGGCACATTGCATCGAGTTGCATGGTAAGGGAGTTATCAAGGGCCCTAGCCAACGATAAAGGGAATATTCCTTGGAATATTTCCTAGCCAACTAGTGGAGATGCACATGGAAGGTCAATAGACACATGTGTACATGGAAGGCCAACAAACACATGTGCACATGGAAAGTCAACAGATAGGTGCTTATGGAAGGTCATCCATCATGACCCCCTTCACAGTTTTCATGAGCTATCTTTCACCCAGTCAGAGTTGTTCCAGCTAGCCTTAAGCTCTTCACCTATCTTCTGTCTAAATCACCATCTAAGCTTCATAGTGGAAGCACATGGATGGATAGAGCCATCTTTGTATCAATTGTTTGGAGCTAAAGAAATATTTTTATTCTCCTCTTATATGTTGTGAACTCTTTATCTCTTTCTCAGATTCTGTTCGTTGCACCGTGTAACTTTTACATGGTATCAGAGCCCATGGAGCTCTAGGGATCAAAGAGTGCACAAGAGCCAAAGGCTTCAATAGCAAAGAGGAATGATGTCATATTTCAAAAGCGGTTCTGGCACATAAGGAAGCAATGCAGGAGATGGTGCTACTGTATTGGCTATTCAAAAATTGAGGATTCGTCCACCAACCTTCAGTGAAGGCAAGTTAGATGGTACAAACTACACCTTGTGGAAGTTCAAAATTACAACTATCCTTGATTCTTATGAGCTTTTGGAGACTATGCTAGGGACTAATGCAAAACCACAGCCTACCCCCCCCCCCTCGTCGACCCAACAAATTCTAGTGTGATGATTCCTCCGAATGCAGATCTTCTTCGAGCTTGGAAATGAAGGAATGCAGATGTATTATGTGCCTTAGTTACAAGCTATTCTGATAGTATTCTAACTTTGATTCACCATACAACCAAAACATCATAGGCTTGGAATGTACTGTGGAGTCAGTATGAAACGCAAAACCAAACAAGGATTCAAAACTTGGAGAATCAACTAGCAGTGGAGAAGTTTGTTGAAGGAGAGACGGCTGAAGCATTCATCACTTGAATTAAGAATCTATACGACCAGATGGCTGGTGCTAGGATAGAAATGACTAGCGAGGAGCTAGTTCAGAGGTGTCTTTGGATTTGTCCACAAAAGTTTGATGGACTAGTAACTGCCCTTAATACTCAGATGATACCTCAAGCTTTGAATTTTTAGGAGTTTTGTGCATTATTGATGGAGGAGGAATTGAGGCTGAAAGCCCAAGAAGGAAGCAACAATGGAGATGTTGCATTCTCTGCCAATGCAAAAGGCAAAGGTGGTTCCTCCACCAAAAATGGTGGTGACAAAAAGAAGAAGGGCGGTAAGAAGAAGTTTCAATGAGAGTGCTTCTATTGCAGGAAGAAAGGACATGCAATCGCAGATTGTCGTGTCAAGAAGGCAGATGAAAAGAATGATACCCTTAAAAGTAAAGGGAAAGAGACAGCCAATACGGCTAAAATAGAGTTGGAGTTATTCATGGGGACGACCATTGAGGAAGTGTGCTCCTTAGCGCAAGAAGAATCTACCACTAACTCATGGGTGTTGGATTGTGGGGCCTCCCCTCGTCACATGACCAACAAGAAATGTCTATATAGCTCTGTGCAGCCTTTACAAGAATCCATCATTGTGATGGTTGGAAATGATGCAAAATGCCTTGTTGCGGCAGGCATAGGTACTATTTCTTTTGTTGCTGCAAATGGTGAAGTCAAAAAGCTTTCAAACGTGTTGTATACTCTCCGAAATTAGGAGAAATTTGTTATCAGCTGTTGTTGCTATAACTGATCTTGGTCATGAAGTGAGGTTCAAGAAGATAGGTGTAGAAATTCTCGACAGTACTAGCAAAGTTGTTGGCAAAGGAGAAAGAAGGAACAACTTGTATGAGCTAATTGCTCTTACAGCCACCGCTAGAGTGGGCACAAGTAAGCTTTGTCATGAAAGGTTTGGACCCATCCGATTTGCATTGTTGAAGGAGATGCACAAGCAAGGTATGGTTACTCACCTACTTGCAGTGATGACTGAATTGAAGGAACCATGTGAAGCTTGTATGATGGGCAAGTAACAGAGAAAGGCATTTCCACAGGATAGCAAGAATAGAGTATAGGCTCCTCTAGAGTTGGTGCGTGTTGACTTGTTTGGTAAGATGCCTACACAGGCCTTGGGGGGATCTTCTTATTTTATGTTGATTGTCGACGACTACAGTAGGAAGATGTGGGTGTACTTACTTCGTGATAAGACTCAAGCTTTTGGTAAGTTTAAAGAATGGCTAAAACTTATTGAGAATGAAACAGGGAAAAGTGTGAAGAAATTTAGAACAGATGGTGGTGGTGAGTTTAACTCAAAGGAGTTTGAAGACTTTTGCAAAAGCAAAGGGATCAAGCGCCAATTGACGTTTCCTCGCACATCTTAGTAGAACGATGTTGTGGAATGCAAGAATCGCACCACTGTGGAGATGGCAAGATGCATGCTAAAGGGCAAGAGATTGCCTAACCGTTTTTGGACTGAAGCTATTAATACTACAATCTACATTCTAAATCAGAGCTACACAAAGGCTCTCAAGGGAAAAACACCTCATGAGGCTTACACTAGTAAGAAACAATCTATCTCACATTTCAAAATTTTTGGATGTGAATGTTATGCACATGTTCCAAATGAGAAGAGAAACAAGTTAAAACCAAAAAGCATAAAATGTATCTTCTTGGGTTACAGTGATGAGCAGAAGGCTTACAAATTATATGACCAAGATGCAAAGAAGATCATCGCTAGCCATGATGTGGTGTTCAAGGAGCAGCCGCATACAATGGAGGAGGAGAAGGCAAGTTCTTCCACTTTATTATCAAGTGAAGAAGTACTCCACTATGAACCTATCCCAAGAGCTATCCCTTTCCTTAGGGAGGAGGAAGTATCATCTTCAGATAATGAGGAAAAAGTTAACCAACTTGACACCACCCCACCGAAAAAGCCATTGCCGCATTGGGTGAAGCAGCTCTATGACCACAATAATCCTATGCCTACATCTATTGAGGATAAGGCAGACAGACCAAGAAGGTCTCAGAGAATAGAGGAGCAAAGGAGGGCTTCTACTCACATAGTTAATATGGCCTTGATGGCTGAGATTATGAGAGAAGTAAAGGAACCAACTGACTTAGAAGACGCACTTGTAGATCCTGCATGGAAGACAACTATCTAAGCCGAGTATGATAGCATAATGAAGAATGACACTTGGGAGCTAGTGGATTGACCAGCAAAGTGGAAGGTTATTGGCACCAAGTGGATCTGGAAGGTAAAGTACAATGCTAATGGTACCTTAGAAAAGTACAAAGCTAGAATGGTTGCACAAGGATTTTCACAGGTTGAAGGGTTTGATTTTCAAGAGTCATTTGCCCCAACTACCAAAATGACCACTATTCGCACAGTACTTGTAGTGGCTGCCCACAAGCAGTGACCAGTTTACCAAATGGATGTTAAGTTAGTGTTCTTAAATGGTGACCTCAAGGAGGAGGTGTATGTGGCTCAGCCACCAGGGTTTGAGGCCCCTCATTCTAAGAACAAAGTGTGTAAGCTGAAGAAGGCATTGTATGGTCTGAAACAAGCCCCCAAAGCATGGTATCAACAGATAGATAAGTTCTTTTTAAGCTTAAACTTCAAAAGATGTGCCTTAGATGCTAACTTGTATGTTTACAGGGATGGTGAAAAGTCTGTAGTGATTTTCCTATATGTGGATGACCAACCTTCTTATTACAGCAGGTGACTATGAAGATATGATCAACCAAACTCGAAAGGCTTTGAGTTCTGAGTTTGAAATTATAGACTTGGGCTTGCTACACTATTGTTCGGGGATTGAAGTGGCAAGAGCCAGGAAAGATCGTCATCTCTCAGAAGAAGTATGCATGGGAGATCTTGAAGGCATTTGGCATAATCGAGTACAAGGAGATAGCTACACCTATGGAGGTGAATGCAAAGTTATCTATTGTGGATACATAAGCACTAGCAGACATTGGGAGGTACAGGAGGTTGGTCGGTAGTCTAATCTACTTGTGTAACACCAAACCGGATATTAGTTTTATTGTTGGTGTTTTGAGCAGGTTCTCGAACAACCCGCATGAGAGTCATTGGAAAGTTGAGGTGCAGGTGCTTAGATACTTGAAGGAAACTCTTGACTATGGTATCACATACAGTTTCAAAACTTTTCTTGTGGGGAACTATGACTCGGATTGGGCAGGAGACAGTGATTCCGGGAAGTCAGATTCTAGTTATTGTTTCTCTTTGGATTCAGTAATTCTCTCTTGGATTAGTAAGAAGTAGCCAACAGTGGCATTGTCTTCTACCAAAGCAAAGTACAAGGCAACTTGTTTTGCTGCATGTGAAGCAATATGGTTGAGAAGGATCCTATGGCATATGGGAGTGCAGGATGAAGAACCAACTGTGCTGAGATGTGACAATCAGAGTTGCATCACCATTGCCAAAAATCTAGCATTTCATACGCGCACAAAACATATAGAGATCCAATATCACTATGTGCATGATTTGATCGAGGATGGGAGGGTGGAACTGGTCTACTGTCCAATAGAGAAGAATGGAGCGGATATCTTCACCAAAGAACTTACGAAGGATCTGCTTCAAGTTCATCTTTAAAGACTCCTGAGGAGATAGTTCACCTATGGTAGGTGGACATTAAGGGGGGGTGTTAGATATGCTCCAATGCCCCACCCTCATAAGGTACAACTAATGATCCAATGTGCTCAAAGTTGTAAGGGAGAAGCCATATGTGAGCCCGGATTGAGTCCTGACTTGTATGTTAGATGAGGTCTATGTGATCATATGGCAAAAAGGTGACCGTTGTGGGTCTTATCTTTGGGTTAAATGGAGTAGTTAAGTTGGTAGCAACTCAAGGGACATTGCATCGAGTTGCAGAGTAAGGGAGTTATCAAGGGCCCTAGCAAACGGTAAAGAGAATATTCCCTAGCCAACTAGTGGAGATGCACATGGAAGGTCAACAGACACATGCATATGGAAGGTCAACAGACACATGTGCACATGGAAGGTCAACAGACACGTGCACATGGAAAGTCAATAGACTCAGGTGCTTATGGAAGGTCATCCATCATGACCCCCTTCACAGGCTATAAAAGGTAGACCCCTTCACAATTTTCATGATCTATCTTTCACCTAGTCAGAGTTGTTCCAGCTAGCCTTAAGCTCTTCACCTATCTTCTATCTAGATCACCATCTAAGCTTCACAGTGGAAGTGCACGAGTGGACAAATCCATCTTTGTATCAATTTGGAGCTAAAGAATTTTTTTTAATTCTCCTCTTATCTGTTGTGTATTCTCTATCTCTTTCTCGGATTTTGTTTGCTACACCATGTGTAATTTTTACAGGTATCTAAAGCCTTTGAGTAATTTTGTGATAAGAGGGATATTAAGAATTAGTTGGCCACCCTATACACCACACTCCAAAATGGTATGGTAGAGTGCATGAATAGGATGATTCAAGAGTGAGTATATAGTATGCTTAGTGAAGTAGGCTTATCGCATCACTTTTGGATTGAGGCAGTTGCTACTACCGTGCATATGATTAACCGATTCTCATGCATTGCCCTTGATTATTAGGTTTCAATAAGAGGTGTATTAAGCATCAATTGACCGCATTATACACCCCACCCCAAAACGGTATGACTGAGTGCATGAATAAGATAATTCAAGAGCCAATTCATAGTATGCTTATCCAAGGAAGCTTATCGCAGCACTTTTGGATTGAGATAGTTACTACTATTGCACATATGACTAACCAATCCCCATGCACTACTCTTGATTATTAGGTTGCAAAGGATATATGGTCTAAAATTTTGCCATCATATGCTCATTTGCATCTATTTAGTTGTGAGGCTTTCTACCATGTTCCCAAGGATAAGTGCAATAAGTTTGATCATGTCTATGAAAAGCATCTTTCTTGGTTATGGGGATGCAAGTGAGATGGGTTATCACCTATGGGACCCATAGGCTCAAAAGGTCATCCATAGCCATGTTGTTGTTTTCCATGAGGAGAAAATGTATAAATACTTTGAGCAAGTCATTGAGGTACACAGAGTAATATTTTAGGAGCAGCCTCCTATTACTATACAGCCAACCAGACAAACCTGTAGTAACTAATACTCTAGTGGCTCAAGACTATAATGTTAGACTAGATATACATGTCCCACACCCTGCTTTGCGGTAGTCTACTAGAGATAGACATCAGCCTGATTGGTGTGCACCCTCTATGGTCTATGCTATGATGACAGATGCCTACCACATGTATAGTTACTAATACACTACAATTGTGACAACTTTCAGTGCCAATTGTTCATGGTTTTTCTTTGTTGGTTGCTCATACTTGGTTATTGGCAGATTGCTGCAATTTATTATAATAGCTTGTCATTTCAATGCATTTTATCAAAGGGCAGTCACTTGAATTTGATAGTTACTTGCTTACAATTTGGATGGCTCATCCTTTTGGTAGTTTCTCTTGCTTTGGCTGTGATTTTGGGGCTATTTTGCTATCATTATAGCAACCTATTTGTTTTGAACTATGCTTTCATTTCATGCATTATAGCTAGTTTATTGAATGACAATGCTATCTTTAACATTGAAAAGTTGGATGGAACCAATTACAACTATTGAAAGGCACAAATCAAGCAGGTTCTAGTGGAGAAATTGCAGACTAAGCCATTGAGACATGAGGGTGTAAAGCCCGAAGGTTTTTATGTAGAGAATTGGGCTGAACTAGATGACTTATGTAAATCTACAATCATTTGGTTACTCTTTAAGCATGTCTACTATTATGTTATCCCTAATGGGCAGCCACATGGGAGCTATGGAATAAGGTTTGCAATGTCTATGATAAGCAAAGCCCTACCTCTGAGATGTATTTGCTAAAGCAACTCATGGACCTTTGAATTGAAGGGACTTTCATATTCACCCACTTAAATGAGTTTCATTCCATTTTCACCCACTTTTGTACTACTATGTGTGCATATATGCCTTTTGATGGGTTGAAATTGAAGGATGTGAAGGGTGCACTCTTGAATGAAGAGGTTAACAGAAAGAATATAGACCCTTCTAAAAAACCTCTCATGCTTTGATAATCAGAGGCAATAATAGTAGGAGTGGTAATGGCCGCCATAGGAGAAACTCTCAAAAGTCTTGTTCTCAGACACATGGACAGTCTCGTAGTAAGTCCCATGGCCGTAAGTCCGCATTAACTTGTTAGTATTATGAGAAGTAGGGTCATATTTGGCCACAGTACCATAAAATGCATGATGACAAACATAAGGAAAAGTGCAAGAAAAGAATGATGATCACAGCATAGAGTCCAACATCAAGATTGAAGAGATTAATGTCGTACACACTTATTTTGATGATAACTACATACTTGCAACTTCTTCTCTTGATGTTTTGCATTTGACTAATGCCTCATCTACCCATGCTCAGTGTTGGCTGCTTAATTCAGGGGCTTCATTTCATGTCATCCCTCGTCGAGAGTGATTCCACTCTTATCACAATATGACAAGATATGTCAAATTGGATAATGACTTGGCATTGGATATCGTTGGTATTGGAGATGTCCAATTGTAGTTTCCTTTAGGTAGTGTATTTCCTTTGCATGATGTATGCCATGTTCTAACTTTGACTAACAGGTTGCTTTTGGTTGGACAGTTGGATGATGCAAGTTATGTTGTATCTTTTGGTGAAGTCTCATGAAAGCTTCCTCATGCAAATCTTGTCCCGACATGAGGCGCCAAGTCTAGCACTCTTTATCCCTTACTTGTATATAGGTCTATCGACTATGTTTTGGCAGGGCTGCAATACCACACGTATTATAGCATCATCGCCTTGGGCACATGTCATTAAAGAGAATGAAAATGCTTGCCTATTTGCAATATATTCTGCTCCTTGTCTATATGTGTTTTAATTCTTGTAATCATTATCGTTATGGCAAGTAGACTCATAATTTGCATAAGAAGTCTAGCATCACATGCATGGGTCTCTAGTTCTTGTTCATTTTGATGTTTGTGGATCTATGCCTTACAAGTTGTTAGGTGGTGTAAAGTATTTCATTACTTTCATTAATGATTTCTCGCATTTGGTATGGGCATACTCCATAAAGTAGAATTAGAACCCTTAGCTACCTTTTAGCATCTGCTTGCTTTTGTTGAGAAGCAATCTAGGTATAGGTTGAAATGCTTACAATCTGATAATGGGAATGACTATGTATCTAAACACTTTGAACAATTTTGTGTTAAGAGAGGTATTAAGCATCAATTGAATGCCTTGTACACCCCACCCCAAAATGGTATGACTAAGTGCATGAGTAGAACGATTCAAGAGTGAGTTTGTAGTATGCTTATCCAGACAAGCTTACCATAGCACTTTTGGGCTAAGGCAATTATTACTACTGTACATTTGATTAACCGATCCCCATGCACTGCTCTTGATTATTAGGTTGTAGAGGAGATATAGTCTAGAAAATTGCCATCATATGCTCATTTGTGTGTCCTTGGTTGTAATGACCCCATTACTTAGTTTATTTTAATGTGCGTATACATTTCAAAGAAATTTGATTTATGTTACATATTTTTTAAAAAATACTAGCTCTAATTATGAAACTGGCTCTCATTATGAAGATAATTATTATTATTAATGAGGTATTATATGCCAGTTCATGGAAGAAAGACTTGGGAGACCCTCCCAAGACTAGCTTATTAAAACTATGTTTGTAGTATAGAACAATTAAAAAAAACTAGACTAGTGGATAGTCACTTGGCAGTTAAGCGCACTTGGGTGACGACACTACCGGGATGGGTGACCTCCTAGGAAGTTTTTCTTATAAGCTAGTGGGAGCTTCTCGTGCGTAGCCAATGGTGCCAACAAAGCCTTCGTAGCCCGTTACCAAGTATGCCAAGGTCTATGCCTTGGTCACTACCTTAGAGTGATGGCTGCATGATGCACCACGCGGTGCTCACCCATATATTTGTCAATTTTTATCTTTGTGCTATAAAAATGGAGCTCCCTCTCTGACATCGTCGATGATGTCATCAGAAACGCTAAAAGAAAGCGTTCTCTATTTGCCATCGATGATGTCATCAAAAAATGTAAAAAAAGCGAGCGTCCTCTCTTTTACGTCCCCCCCTTGAAAAACTATAAATTAAGGGCTTGGGGATGACCAAGAAGAGGAACAAGAGCAATCTTGACGAGGATGAGACGCTATTTGAGAAGGAGGAAACTCTATTCCACGAGACGAAGAGACATCATTCCATTCAAACCAAGGAAGGGGATATGCAAAAGGTTTCTCATCCTCTTCTAGAAAAGACACTAAAGAACTTTATCCTATTCTATCAATCCGGTTAGAAGTCATACCTCTACTCTCATCCCTATTCCGTCTACTAGAGAGAGAAAAATATTGCTCTCCACAAGGCAAGAAGAACCATCCGCGAGGCCTACATCATTGAATCCCGCAATAACCATCATCATCATCATCGAGAGTCTTACACCTTGCCAAATGGTATTATTGCTGTGTTCTTTTTCTTCTATGAATCATATTTCCATCATGGCCCTGAAGAAAATGAATTCAAAAGAAGAAATCGTGAATGACCCTACTAACATGGAAGTAACAGTTGGAGTTGCGAGCACAAGAGTCACTAACGGAGTCACGGGTGCGGATAACAACCTTTTACCTATCGCAATACCACATGTTTTTCTAAAATTTTCTATCCAAATTCAATAGAAATAAAATAAGTCTCTTGAGAAATACTGCGATCTTTGAGTATTCACTTGGTAAATTATTAGAACATCTTATAGGCTAGAAACTATTAGGGGAATATGAAAATGTAGAACTCAAGAGAAATCATGAGGAATTTTAATATTAACCCCATAGAAAAGAAAACTAGTGAATTCAATACGAATTTACTAAGAACGAAACCCTGAAGAAACTAGCCAAGGATATAGTTTTGATCTAGAAGCTTTAAGAGAAGATTATTTTTTTTAAAAACGGAACTAACTCTAAGTTAAAGAAACTAACTTAAGGCCAAGAAACTTGGTTACAAGAATAAACCTTAAACTGGAAAGTTAGAGACCCCAAAATCTAGATACCCCTAGTTAAATTCCAAGGGGAAGAGTTCATTATGTGAAATTCAAGTACCGATTGCTACTAGATTAATCATCACTTGAAAGTTGCATGATTGACTAAAGTCATAACTACTTGAAGACATCAATCTCGTTTTGTGATTTTCTAGATTAGATCCTAATTGAATTAAGTACTAGAACATATAAAAATTGAGGAGCCCTATACCTCCCCCAAGGTGCTAAATCCCCATACCAAGAGGGGATGTTTTTACCGTTGGGGAAGCATGGACCGGCTCCAATGGTGAGAGGTCTCTTAGTAGGGATCATATTAAGTAGGAGGTGGATAGTGCTAAGGGAGCTCTGGTTAGTAAATCCTTTACGCACCTAGGAACTACTTGGTCCCCTGTATGGCCCAAGTTCTACTTGGGACACCTAAAAACGCTAGCTATAGGTGGAATTGATCTTGGTGACGTGCAGATGCACCGGATAAGGCAGCATGTGAAATTGTAATTTTTCTCCTATATGGGTAGGAGAACACACATTATGGAACATAATCAATGAATCTGTTTTATTCTGATTGTATGTCTATGAGTAAATTACGCAAACGAACAACTATGCATAGAAGGATTCTTTTTAATTAACGAAGCTGTTTTAATATGTTTCACATAATGTGGTAGGTAATTAGGTAACTAAGAACTTCCATAGAGGGAAGTGGGTGGATGGATTCTCGATGAATCCAATCCTATGGCAGGGTGGTCTTAGTTAGCCGAGAGGTTTCCCCAAAAACAAACGTTAGGAAGAAACTCTAGGAAGGACCGATTCGCTAACTTACCTAGGGTTTGGTCTCAAAACCTGAACTGTAAATTATCTTAGGGAAAAGGTACGACGGCTATGCTAGAGCACTGCGAGGGATTTCATAAATCCTTAGTCTGCTACTGGAAAAAAAATGTTGTACTCCATGAACCAAGGATAATGGCAATCACTCCTTCCGGACAATAAGCCTCTCGAAGGATACCTCCAGATGTGAGCTAGTTGTTGACAAGTGACTGTTAGGTCAATTAGGAACCTTTAGGTTGGTCCTCCGTGGGTAAGGGCAAGACGCTTCCCTTGCAAGGTAGACCTAGGGTTAACTAGCCGATCATTCTGGTTAGAGTACAGATGGCAACGCATGAAGGTAAACTTTGGGCAACTACTAAAACATTATCCGTCACATAATCAAGGTCGGGTAGGTTACATTGGTTGTGAGGCTTTCTGTTATGTTCCCAAGGACAAGCACAATAAGCTAGATCCTAAGTCCATGAAATACATATTTCTTGATTATTGGGATGCATGTGAGATGGGCTATCGTCTATGGGATGTAGAGACTCACAAGGTCATTCGTAGACATGATGTTGTTTTCGAAGAAAATGCATAAGTAGCTTGAGCAGGTCATTAAGGTATGCAAGGTAATATTTTAGGAGGAGCCTCCTATTATTGTATAGCCAGCTAGACAACCTGTAGTAGCTAATGTTCCATAGGCTCAAGACTATGATGTTAAACTAGAGGTATAGGCCTCATAGCTTACTTTGTGCCGATCTACTAGAGATAGATATCAGCTTGAATCTTATGGTGATAGATACTAGTGAGCCTCTTACTTATGATGATGCCATGTGCAAAGGTGACAGTTACTCTTAAGAGAGGGCTATGAAGTCAAAGTATGACTCACTACTAAAAACTCATCTATAGGATTTGGTTCCTTTGCCCAAAGAAAAGCATGCTTTGCCATGCAAGTGGATGTACAAGTTGAAAAGCACCACTAAACATCCTAAGCCAAACTATGAGGCCAAATTGGTTGCTAAGGGTTTTAAGCAGGAGCATGGTGTTGACCTCGATGAAGTCTTCTCTCTTCTAGTCAAGATGACAACAATGCGCTTGATATTGGCCTTAGTTGCGTAACTAGATCTGGACTTCTATCAAATGGATGTCAAGATGACTTTCTTACATGGGGACTTGCATGATGATATTTATATACAACAACCTCATGACTTTGAGGAAAAAGGCAAGGCATACCTAGTATGCAAGTTAAGAAATAGCCTTTATGACCTTAAGTAGGCATCCAGGGAATGATACCACAAGTTTGATGCTTTCATACACTCATATGGATATACCCGTAGTGATATGGATCTATGTTTATACATGAAGAAGGCCCATGATGGTATCTTATGATTTTGGTACTCTATGGATGATATACTGATTGCTATGAGTGCTCATTGATAAGTTGAATGCCTTGAAAGGTCAACTCAAGAATATCTCTAAGATTAAGGATATGGGGCAAGCCTCACATATTCTCAAGATGATGTGCATCATGGACGATTGCTTAAAGGAGCTCCTTTAATTGTCGCAAAAGGAGTACATCTAGAAGGTCCTTGAACGATTTCATGTGCATGATGTTAAGCCTATTGGATGTCCTTTACCTTATTATGTGAAGGTTAGTTCAAGATGATTGTCCACAATTTGATCATCAAAAGGGCGAGATGGCCAAAATTCCTTATGCATCTGTAATGGGCATTTTGATGTATGACGTGATATACACTTGTCCTGACATAGTATTTGTAGTGGGAGTTGTGGCATGCTATATGGCTACACTTAGTAGGCGGCATTGGGATACCATAAAGGGTATCACAATATACCTTAAGTGCACTACAAATATGTGCATATATTATTGTGGCTAGGATACAGAAGTCATGGGATGCATTGACTCTGATTATGTAGGACATGGGAACACTAGGAAGCCCACCTCTAGCTATATCTTTACCAGGTGTTGTTTCTTGGATATCCATGGTACAAAAATGCATGGTCCTATCCAACACAAAGGCAGAGTATATTGCAACCATTGAGGCTTGCAAGGAGGCTCTTCGGTTAGGCCATTTGGTCGCAAATCTTGGTATTTCTAAGGTGGTCCCTACCCTACATTTGGATTCTATAAATGCTACTCAGTTGGCTAAGAATCCAATCTTCCATGCGAAGACAAAGTACATTGAGGTGTGTTACCACTTTATTCAAGAGGTCATTGAGGACAAGTCCATTCAACCTGTCAAAATCTCAATTGACCAAAATCCTATAGATTACTCACTAAAAGTCTCTCAATGGAGAATTTTGTATTAGGAAGTTGATGGGCATTGGATGAGATTATGTATTTTCTCATCCTATTGCACTTTATGTACTTTTGTACTTGTCACTTTTTTCTTATTCTCTCCTCACTAGGGGCACATTTTCCTTTAAGTGGGAGATTGTTATGGGTAAAGGCACCTATGCCTAACTACACTTGTATTCATTATACTGATAGTATCCACACACCTATATACTGCAGGTGGCATATATTCATTACACTGACAATACCGCATACTTGTATACTACAGGTGGTGGGCACCCATCACTATCACTTCATTATTTATTCTTTCAGTGACACTTGAATAAAGGAAGGTCGATCACACATTGTGATTGTTGGCGTTCCCACATCTTGTGTCTCTTAATCTTGCTCTCTTACCTCTTTTATCATAGCTCTTGCTTCTACTTGCGGGCTTCCTCCCTTGGTGAAAAATAGATGCATGCATACAAGTGTATACATGCATGTATGCACATGTAATGACACGTGTGTGTGTGTGTGCGCGCGCGCGCGCGTGCACATGTGTGTTGGAGGGGGAGACGTGCAAGTGTGCATATGTAGAAAAAAAGAGCATGTGTGTAGCTGCACATGTAATACTTCTTTCAATCATTTAAGAACTTACATCTACAATGACTAACTTACAAACAAGCATTAACTAGCATATTTAGAGTGCATAATGTTAAGAAATGAGAGCATGATTAATCAATGATTCAGACCATACCTACTTTCTGGCTCCAAACCCTGGTTTGGTCTTACCCATTACTTCCACATTTTAACCAAGTTACATATCTACAATGACCAATAATTTACATGACTCTTAGAAAATTATCCTTTCTACAATAAATAATTTATGAACAAAGCACATTTATAGTGCATAAAGTCACAAAATGAGATCATGATAGATCAATGACTCAAATCATGCCTCCTCTAAAACATCCCAAGGATGTTTTCATCTTACATATTACTTATTACCACAACATTTTGAGAGGAGCATAATACTTTTTCACATTATTTTCTCTACTTGTTATATTTCTCCCCCTATGTATGGCAAATATTGTACCAACCTTCGGCTCTTGTTTTACATTAGGGTCTATTTTATATAATTGGTGGGTCATACCTTAAGTTTGAGAGTGTATATGTTGTCTTATAGAGGCATTTTCAATCTTTGATACTTCATTTGTTGACTCTCAATTTCATCTCAAATGGTTACACCCAAAATACAAACTGGGAACTTTGCACATACATCACAATATGGTAGCATGAACCACAAGTACATTCTTATGGTGGGCACCTGATCCATATGTTAAAATGAGAGCCCACAAAATCATTTGAGGATAAACTTAGCTCATAAAGAGAGAGACAATTGTACAACAAAGAGTAAGCATGGTACATTAATTTCATAATATCCCATAAATAAGCAAGTCATTGAGGAATCAAATAACCATATTAATGATATATTCTAAATAAAGTGCATGAGAGTCATTCAACAATGGAGACAGTTTTGAAAAGCACCATTAGATTGTTTTAAGGCAAGTTTTGAGTTTGTCCTTTGATATCAACATCATTGCAAAGTATCTGGCCCAATTCTTGCCCTTTGACATTGCTATAGCATCCAAGAGCCACAATATAGAAAAGTTTGTCCTTATATCTAGGTTAGAAATCTTGCCTTTTCATGTTCATAGATTACAAATGTTACTTA
This sequence comes from Lygodium microphyllum, assembly GCF_053477565.2. Lineage (NCBI taxonomy): Eukaryota > Viridiplantae > Streptophyta > Polypodiopsida > Schizaeales > Lygodiaceae > Lygodium > Lygodium microphyllum. The sequence continues at coordinate 154,937,687 of NC_141136.1, read as the reverse complement.
GTTAATTCACAAAATTTAAGCTTACAAAGGAACCTTATCTAGTTGAGTACAATCTAATAGATGATTGATATATTGTCTTCCTTATAGTGCTCAAGGGTCCTTTCCTAATATAGTAAAGGAGAGTGTGGTCACATAGGAGTAAACGAGCATATACACATCTAAACTTTGGTTGTTCATTACTAAGAAGATAAAATACTTCAAATGAGGTTGGTAGAGTATCCTTCAATGCATTGTAATGATAAGGAAATTTGACTACTTTTGGGTAATCGAACCATAGTTTCTACATTTAAGCTTGAAACAATATACCTTCATGATAACTGATGTGATCTATGTATTCAAAAGAAAGTAAAGTTTGAATGATTTAATAGTTTTTCTTCATCCATCTATGCCTTTAGACCTTAAACCTTGGCAATCTAATGTTAGAAACTCAATGCATTACTATATAATGTGCATGTGTGCACATGCATGCACACTCATGCCATGCATGTGCAATTGTGATGAGTGTTTTGATGTTGATGTTATGAGAGAGAGAGAGAGAGAGAGAGAGAGAGAGAGAGAGAGAGAGAGAGAGAGAGAGAGAGAGAGAGAGAGAGAGAGAGAGAGAGAGAGAGAGAGAGAGAGAGAGAGAGAGAGAGTGTGTGTGTGTGTGTGTGTGTGTGTGTGTGTGTGTGTGTGTGTGACATAAGTGCCCAAATAGTGTTAGAGGGCCTTTCATGACTTGCATGAACAAAGTGAATTAATTGATGCTACAACAAATCTATTTGAACAAAGGTAAGTGTGGATTGCTTGAAGATTGCATAGTAATGGATGTTGTGTTGGAAAATAATATGTTTAGTATTAAATAATGTATTCTTTAGATGTTGTGCCAATATGGGATCTTTTACTTTGGAACTCAAAGTGAAATTTGATTATACTTGGCAACAAAATGTATTTGGTGCTTGCTTGTAATAGAAATGATCTCAAATTGGAGAACATAATGTCTACATTTCTTCAAAAGGAAAGGAACTTGGAAAATGTAGTAAAATAAATCATGATACATGGAAGTAATCAATGTGTCCAAATTTGTAGATTAAGAAAGGGAAATTTACCTCTCTTTGGCTCTTAGCTCATTGAAACACTCCATAGTCTAGGTGTTATGTGCCTAGAAGCACTAGTGTTAGGATAGATGGGATGTATTGGACCCTAAGCCACACTTTGCACATCAACAATAGGTAAGAGCATTGTTAGATATAGATATTCCACGCGTAGGATGCATGATGTTATATTACAAAGATAGGCCATGCTCCATCCAACACTATGAAAATCAAGTGCAATTCATGCCCTAATCCATGCTTCATTTGCACACCATGTTTAATCTCTCCTCTACATATTGACCATAATAACCATTTCCTTGAACCTACAAAATAAATTGATTACGTTACATAAGCCTTTGGGTATCAAACCATCTATTTAACACATGTAATGGATCCATGTGTTGAATAATTCCCATGTCTTTTTGGTAATGATAATGTTCTTTCAACCTACAAAATACATTGACTGTCAGGGTAGAAAATTTCACAAAATTTATATAGATGTGTTCTAAATGACTATGCCTATTTCTTTAACTAAATTGTTGTGTAGAAAGGTTAATTTCCCATTACTAATGTTTAAAAGTCATATTGAAAAAGTTAATGTTCTTGATTGTCCCAAAGGTATCTATTTGTACAATCTTGGTTGATTGCATGGTGTGCAACCTTATGCCAATAAATTTAGAAGCCATAGAAAGCCTTGTTACTCCAACTCTCACAATCAAACAACCTTATGGCTATTAGCAAGAGGTAAAGATAGTGCCCCTAAGAGGATGCAATGTATACATGGATGCTATGGTGCCCTTGAAAGGATTTAAGTACAAATGCTTGTTGCTTTGGTCAAGGAATTATATATATTACACATTCCAACATTAAAAACATGGTTGGAGAGATGGCTTGGAATGCTATATTGATTGGGTGGGGCTATGGATTAAACAAACTTATAGACTTGTTGCCATCCCACTAAGTGCTAGCCTATCTAATATGTTAATTTAATTTTTTCTTGGTTAATCAAAATTATGCAATTAGCAAATTTATGGTGAATTTGAGCCATGAAATTCTCTTAGTCTAGATAATCTAAACTTGTCTCCACAATGTGTCTAGGCACTTCTCTTGGCCCTACAAAGTTGCCAAAGTATGACAATAAGTAATTCTGCCACATGGCAAAAGTGCTAAGAAGATTTTGTTAATAGTATGGTCATAATTACATGAAGCGGTGGCAACCAAAATTTATCACGGTTTGCCACCTCATGATATGTGTAAAAAAGTAAAGGATAATGCATTTGATAAAGGTATATGTCAAAATGTCCTAGTAGAAGGACTAAGTGTCGTGACACATAGAGGCCTAGTAGAATTTCTAATACTCTAAGAAGTAATGATAACTTATAAAATAGAAGGAGAGAACAAAGTTGGAACGCCCTTGCTAGTGGAGGACTAAACACATAGTGCACATTGTCCCTACATGCTAAGGATTTCCCTTGCTAAAGAGTCCATTGGGGAGATCAAGCAGGCAAGTGCTGGTGAAAAGAAGGAAGAGAAAAGAAGCACGCTCTCATGCCAACCAACAAGCAACGTTTAGGAGAAAAAGGAATAGCCTCCTAAAGGTAAAGAAGTTAGCCTTATTAAGAAAGGGGGAATTGAGATTAAGAATAGTAATTGGGGTGCCAATACTAGGGCAAGATCACATACATTTTCTAACAAAGAGAACAACCCACCCAAAAAGTGTTGTTCTAATAAGAATAAGAAGAAGAAGAAGAAGAAGAAGAAGAAGAATAAGGTGTCACTCAAGAAGCTTGCATGCAAGCCATTGGTTGACAATAAATACTTTGCCATTTTGGATGAGGATGATGATGGAGAAGAAGAGCTCTTCATCTACAAATAGGTATGTTATGCGTAGATGATCACGTGGAATGTCAAGAGTTAGGGAAGAGTCCAAAAGAGATGCATGCATGTCTATCATCAAAAGGAGAAAGCCCAACATCATGGCTTTGTAAGAGGTTAAGTTGGGGGCAAAAGAAGCACATCATTTTTTGGTTAAGGTGTATATAAAGCCTTTGGCCTACTAAAACCAAGGCAAGAGAAGGACTATGTTACTAGTTCAAGAAGTGCTTAGTGTAATAGTATAGTGGAGCAAAGGACATGGTTACGTGATCACTATCCCAACATATTGTGGGGGGTAGAAGATTGTAGTAGTCTTGGTCTATGATCCAAACTATTCTCTAGATAGAGCTAGTTTGTGGGAAGATACGAATGATAGGCTTAATAATGAGAATTCTATACTACTAGGTCGCTAGAACATGACCCTAATTGATGAAGTCCACTCACATGGGAGAGGATGCATATGATAGCTTATGAAAGGAAAAGTTGGAATGATCTATGGTTTTACACAAGTTGATTGACATCATTAATTCCTTCAATTGCAAAAAGAAGCTTTCTTACACATGGCACAACACAAAGGGATGCCAGATTGGATCAGATCTACCTTGATAATGGAGCATGGTGGGTGATGCCTAATGTCAAATGGTTGATGCTATTCGAGGTTCCCTTGTTTGACCACATTCCTACCCTTTGTACCTTGAGGATGGGAGGAGGTAAGAGTGATGATGGTGGGCCCCCACTATTTGAGAGTAACATATCTTACTTGGAGAAGAAGCCCTATTGTCAGTAGCTTAGTGACAACTTGGAAGAAAGTGAGAAAGTCTAGTAACCATCCTACAAATAATAGTTGGATGAACTGCATTATTGCTATTACAAAGGTAGCTAAAGAGTATGACAAGGATCAAGCTAGAGTCTAGAAGAAGTATGCTTAATACTATCAATGCTTTAGGGAATGCATTCTTATGGCTCTTTTGTTCATCACCCCATTGAACATTTTTTGCATCATCTCCTCAAAGGAGTGGAGCATTTCCTTAACGACATGCAAAAGTGTAAATTTGAATATATAAAGATATAGCTAAAGGTCATTGCTATTTGGTGGGGGACACCCCAAATACTTTCTTTTTTAAGTCTCTACATGTTAAGGAGATGTAGGAAACAATCTCAATGATTGAAGATGGAGAGGGGAGATTGCTCAAGGATAACAAAGACATGGCGTAAGACTTCACACAACATTTGTCTCCAATTGTGGGTGCTAAGGGAGTGACTCCTCTTGACTTTAAGAAGAACTTGAATGACTCCTTGATCACCCCTTCTCGATTAAAGAGCTAGGATATGTTGTCAACAAGATGAAAAGATGAAAGTTGGTGGGCATAAATAGCATCCTAATCAAAGTTTATCAAGTGCTATGGGATGTTTGGTTCACTAATTTATTATAGGTTACTCAACAAAATTCAGGTGGAAGGCCAATTTCCAAAGGATCTTAATTAGAGTAGAAGATTAAATGTAAGATCGACAGATGGAAGGGTACTCCAGTTAGCTTTCAAGGTAAAGTAGTTGTCATAAAAGTTATGTTAGCATCCATGATCACCTTCATTGTCATGGTGCTTAACTTTAGTCAAGGCACTAAGGCTAGCATTGAGAGGGAATTTTTAGCTATGTTATGGAATCATGCCGCAAGAAAAAGAGGGTGGAGAACTCTTGCTTGGACACTAATCACAACATCTACAAAGGATGGTGGGTCAGGTCTACCCAGTTGGCAATTAAAGCTAGAGCTTTGACATTCAATTGCTTAAAGATGGGGGAAAGTCTGCCTTAGTCACTAATTTTGAGGACATGGATTGCCAAAGGACACATAAGGAGTGAATGCACCCAACATGCATTGGATGGATCCACTACTCTCTAGTCAAAGGATCAAAGTCAAGTAGTGTGGTTGGTAGAGGCATGGTAAGAGGTACTCAAAGAAGCCTACAAAGTGTGGAGTTCACGATAGAAGAGGTGATTCTTCTCTTCTGGGAATCATATGGATGTGTACTTATGCCTTTGGTTTCCCTTTCAAACTATTGAACATAACATGACAAAGGCTATCAAAGAAGGGTCTCATTTTGTGGTAGGATTTGTGGGTCAAAGGAGTATGGATTTTATGGAGATCAATAGGATTAGGGAGCAATTCAACCTAATTGAATGGGAAGTAGACTTTGGGCATCATCAACTCAATAGACTCAAACCCAATTGGCCTTCTTCCAAACTCTTCAGCAATGCCAATCCAAGTAAGTTCCTACTTGCCTCTAGTTGAAAGCTCCTTTGGTGCTATAGCATAGTCAAGGGTTTTAGTAATAAGATTATGGATTTTATGAGTTACACAAAGCCTATTGGCGAATGTGGCATTTGTAGTTGAAGATGAGGACGTAGGCAAGGAGATCGAGAAGAGTATGGATTGCAACGCCCTCAAGAAAACTTAACTTTATCCTTTGGCAAGTGGTAACGAAAATCAAGTAAAGTCTACTAGACACATTCTCGAGGGGATGGGGGAGGGGGGGGTAGGGAGATTCAAAAAGTTTGGAAGAATGTTAAATTGTGGCTTGGAAAGGTTGGCCCTCCAAAAGCTACGACTGCAATTTAATCCTTTTTGTGGACAGGGGAGGATGAGGTCACTATCAAGCTTTGCAACACCAAATAGAGAAGTTATTTAGTTCCAAGGCTTTTTGCAGAGTCATTTGGCATCTCCCTAATAAGGGTAGGAGCCGATGTGACAACTTTCTACATATTGATGCTTGTGGGCCTATTCTGCAACAATATCTGAAAGGTCATACTCACATTATCCTCATGATGGCACTGGATAATTCGTAGCTTACGTTTAAGCACAAGATCACAAACGTGTTGTTTTTGACAAAATTGTGTGAACATAATCCATATGAGGACATGTTTTGCTTGCTCTCCTGCTCTCTCTTGGGCGAGTTATGTTAAAGAAAGTTGTCACACTTAAGGCTTTGATTTCATGCTGGTTCTTGCAAGTAGGTTTCTTGTCCATGAAAATTTACCCAGTGTTGTCAACAAGAAATACCACTTACTACAAACATTTTTCCATTCTCTGAACAATCCATATTAGTTGGTCATTGAACATTTTTCCATTCTATGAACAATCCATATTAGTTGGTCGTTGAACATGTGTAGTAGTGCTGGCCTCCGTGTAAGGATTCACATGTGTGAATGGATGCTTGTGAAGATGATTGATACAAGAGAATGCCACATGTTGAAATCTTAGAAATCCCAAAATTGCTAAGTGTCACCATCTTACAAGTTCCTTCTAATTGGAAAGGCCTTTTGATCAAGCCACTTCTTCCTTAATTCACCCTCGTACCCTATCATGATGTGGCATGAAGCTTTGCTTTTCGCCTTATGAATCTCTCTCAACTTTGAGTCCTTCTCCTTGCGTGTAAAGTTCTCGTTTGTCCTCTCTCTTTTGAATCTTGGCGTCTCCCAGTCAACGCCTTGTGTTTTCCCATCGTTGTCTAGGGTTCTCTGAGCTCTCTCTCTCTCTCCCTGTCTCTGTGCCCCCGCTCCCCAAATTGGGTCCAAACCCAACAGTCCTGCAACTACCGGAAGACACAAGTGACAAAATTGTCTTCGATTTGGGCCACTATCGGATCAAAGAAAACATTTGCCAAGTCGCATCGCCGCTTCACACACACGCGCACACACACACACACACACACTCTCTCTCTCTCTCTCTCTCTCTCTCGCCCGCGTCCCCCCCCCCGCCCCCTCTTTCTTCTCCCCCCTGCGTTTCAACTCGGCTATCCTGTCTCTCCTCTTGTAACTTCCTCTGTTTCGACCATCTCCCTCGCCCCGCTCCATAGATCAAACCGATTCGCATCTCAGACCGCCTTGACCTGCCTTCTCTATGCTACCTGATTTGCTCAATCCCACCAAGCGCCTTCTGGCTTGCAGCCCAACAGAAAACTGGCAGAGCCTTTGATTTGGGCGCAGATCTGTCCATGCAGGCATTGACGGAGATTCTCGTGAGACCATGTGGCAAAATGCAGGATCGTCGCGTGCTCCCATGAGGATGGTTTTAGCATGAGGTACTCCATCTGCTCTTTGTAACATAGGGGATCTTCTGCACTGTTCAAGTGGTAACTCAATCCACATACAATTACAGATGTTTTGGAACTGTGGCAAGCTTGTTACTGGTGCAGCAAGCTCTGGACTGAAATGACACGTGTCTAGGAGTGATTGGGTGCACGTGTGTGTATATACATATGGTATTCCTCTCCCGATTCATCTTCGAATATCTGTAATCGTAGCTAGCAGTGCGGTTGTTTCTGATGAAATGAAGAAGCTAACAAAGTTGTGGTCGCTGCTGCAACAGAAAATTGTCCTCATCAAGGATACCTCTGTGTGCTTGTGTGTTCCATTTTGGTACTGACCACTGCCAGGGAAATTATGAACCTTTGAGCTAAGCATTCTTCGGCAAATACTCTCGAGGACTCGGCTACACCAGGGAGCATGGACGATTTCTTTGAGCAAATGCTGTCACCCTGGGTTGAGGGAGCTGCTCTGGCCTCCGTTAATGGAATGACTGTTGACTCAGTTGGGGCGATGCAGGCTCTTTCAAAGATGTCTTCTAGCCATTTGGGTGGGGTTATTGAAAACCCAGGCTCCTTGCATGATGGGAGTGAGGGTGGGATCACTGGGGAGAACTTACAATTTGCTTCTACCAAATCAACATCGTCTCCTCAAACGGGCCAGACACACCAGGCTTCACTGCAGCCCAGCAGTGGCACCTCACAGGCTATGCTTGCAGTTGGAGGTCCGGAAAGTGCATCTCTGGCATTCAGATTCAATATGTTTGATAGTTCGGGAATTTCTCAGGGGTCTCCCAACTTGCAGTCACCACCTCCACTAATGGCTCCAACATGGAGAGCACCGTTTCCTGCCGCAATGTCCCCAGTGCCTGCTGCTTTAGGTCAGGGCAAGTCTGAAGTTTTTTCTCCTCTCAAAGATGGCATGCCTGGTGAACTGCATGCAGGCAAGAGACCAAGAGATGATGAAGACATGGTGGGTGGGAACATGGTGAGGCAGCTGGTTCAGCTAAGACGTTGGGCTATTTTGCTTTTTGAAGTTTATGCAAGAACAATGTGTTTGGTAAAATTTTTGCAGGATAATGTGTCAGCTCTAGGCTTTTCTGCAGAATAGTATGAAAGCCTAGTTTTGATCAGTTTATGTATACATTGTCTGAAATCCATACCTAGAAGTGCTGACAGCTGATCACAAGAAGGTCTGTTGAATCCAAGGGTTGTTTTTTAAGGCTGAAATTGCTAGTACTTTGGTGCAGGTGCATGCTGCACAACCTCAAGGGATCCATCCAGGGCATGGGGATGGGGATCAGTTTCCTTTTGAACAAGGTCCTAGTGGAACTATAAGGCCTCGTGTAAGGGCACGCCGTGGTCAAGCCACAGATCCACACAGCATTGCTGAGCGGGTGAGAATCGACAGTGCATGCTTGTACTGCCTCCTGAATTGGTCATTACTATTAATAAAAGCTGAGGGCTAGTCTTAATTAATTCTCTCTCATGGCAGAATCGAAGAGAGCGAATCGCTGAGAGAATGAAAGCCCTTCAAGAGCTGGTACCTGATTCTAATAAGGTGCTACTTTGCGTAGTCAAATTATTCATACACATGAAAGTCTTCTATGGGATTTATACAATGAAAGGCTTTCACTTAGAATCAGGATGACTTCTCCAGGTTTTCTGGAACTCAGTGATTAATTACCTAGTTGTCTTCATGTATCTTCCCCAGGTTTCCTGGTGTTCAGTAAAAATAATTACTTAGTCGTCTTCTCATGTTTATGTAAAACACAGTATCTAGCAAAGAAAAGGTCATGGCTATGAGCCTGATCTACTACCAGCTCAGATATAACTGATGTCGGTGCTTTCCTCTGCGCAGACAGATAAAGCATCGATGTTGGATGAGATCATCAGTTATGTGAAGTTTCTGCAGATGCAAGTGAAGGTAGCAAATATGTGTACATGCAATTTAATAATGGATTAAGGTTTTCTTTTTGTAACCTGTATAATGAGGTATTGCATTTCTTCTTCCAGTGCTTAAGCATGTGCAGGCTTGGTGGTGCTGGGGCAGCCACTCCACTTTTGGCTGATCTTCCTGCAGAGGTAATTAAACGATTGCTTAAAAGTGTTTCCAATATATTTAGTGAAGTTGTACAGCGCATAAGCTCTTGTGGTTTCATTTCTTAATCAGGGAGCTGCTAGCTTCATAGCAGCAAATCTTGTACAAGCCAATGGGGCACCAGGTCCTTCCCAAGATGGTATTGCCTTTGCAGAGCGTCAAGTGGCGAGGCTCATGGACGAAGATATGAGTGCCGCCATGCAATATCTGCAAAGCAAGGGTCTTTGTTTGATGCCTATCTCTCTAGCTACTGCAATCTCGAGCACTGGTGCTAGGCAGCCCACACCTGCGAAGGGTCCAGATATCAGTGGAGCTGAAAAACGAGCTCTGGACATGACGGCAGTAGCTGTGTCTGGTAGCACTAGCGCACCTCCTAATGATCTCACAAGTGCAACAGATGGACTGAATGAGGCAGGAAGTAGTATGCCACCACTTAGGGATGAAACTGCAGCTTGTGCTTTACCGCCTGGCTTGTCATCAAGTTCAAAGAAGGGGTTGAAGAGTAGGGAAGAGTTACAAAGATGAAGCTTACTTGAGGACTGCTCAGAAGCTTGTACAGAAAACAAATAGTGGTGTCACAATTTCTCTCAGCTGAGATGATCTAACATTCATTCATAACTCCTATCATGCGAAGCAAGCTAAGGTCGATGTATTGCATACAACTGAGCATTAGTATGGGATGCATCCAATGAGGGGAACTGTCTATACAAGTGGAATCTTGTCTATCGTTGGTTATTTTTCATGACATCAAGTCTCAATTCATAATATAGACCTAATCCACAGAATTGTAAATATGAGAGGTTGAGAGGCCTTACATGATTTGAAGAAGGCACATTATAAGCAATGCCCATTGATCACAATTGTCAATAAAGTGCTTTGTGGGCATCGCTTTTCATGTCTGATATGCTTGTCTCAGCTTTTTTTTAATGATGTGATTATATTGATATAGATATGTACATCAACCTTAGAGGCGATGCAGCATAGTCATCTTGACTATTTTCTCTTCAAAGCTTTAAAGACAGCCTTAAACACAGTCCTTCTTTCCAACTTTACAAGCAATCAAAACTTCCTCTTTACAGGTTGCCAAGTTAAGAAGAGTGAATCTAGAGGTTTTATAAAAATTTCTTGTATTCCTATGTTTCCATATACGCCTAATGACCACTGCTTTAATAGCATTCCCCATAACCTAAGAGATCCTTGATTGAGAACTGCATCAGCTCTCAATAGGACACATTTGCCTTTGTCCATTCTATTTTTTTCCACACCTCCCCTTATCTGCAGCCCCAGACCATATGAGAAACTGTTTTCTCTTCCCTTTGGCACACCAGACATAATGGGGAGATCTTCATACATTTGTGTTATCTCTCCCTAATTGCGAATTTATCAGTCAGCACTTTCTACAGGATTTAGGATTAAGTCTGTTAGATGGTGTGATCTTCCAACTCTCCTCAGCCTCCTCCAAGTCTTCAACCTGGTTATAGGATCTCTTTCTGCAGTACTCCATCATCTTGATTAAAATTCTGCCCTGAAATGCTTGGAAGTCACTTCTCTTCTTGCAGTCAGCCAAGACTTTTGAGTATTTATGAGCAGTCACTTTAGTAGAGGGATGCTCCTTGGGATGTAGGAGGTTGGCCACTGCTTCTTTTTCTTCTTAAAACACTAGTTGTAGCCACTCCCTTTCCTTGTTGCTGAGTGACCAATGTTGCATAGCCTCAACTATGCTCATGAATTTGAGCTATACTTTGTGCCAAACATCAATTGATCTGTGGATTCCGTTCTCATGAACTGCTTCATAAAGCTTTGCTTTGGCAGAGACGCAGAGACTGGAGCAAAATTGTCTTCATATTCTTTATCACAGAGCCAAACAGATTGCAACAATGAGGCATTTCCTTTCTGTCCATGCTTGGAGCCTTGCGAACTCTCGATCTCCATACCCCAACAACTTTGTTGATCACTTATGAAATTTTGATATTGACCTTAGTTGCTTTACTGATGATCAATCCTCCCATGCAGGAGTTGGTCATAAACCTCCTTGTATGGGGCTGTGAGTGATTGACTGCATGCCTACTAATCTTGGCCCAAGGTTGATTAGAGTTCATTCTTCCTATTAGCCTTAGTAGCACCCTATCAGCTCTATCTTTGAAGGGCTTGAGACCAAAGCCGCCTTCTTTTCTGTCGGTTGTTATCACATCCCATGAGACTGAATGCCATAATTGGCTATCATTCTTGGACCACTAAAATGCTCCAATCACAGCAGCAATCAACATAGAGTTAAGCACAATCATCTTACCACTCATTGTGACCGTCTTTGCTTTCCATCTTTGCAACTTTGCTGTGATATGACTTGTCCTTTAGCCAGTTGAAGTGTTAACTTGGAGAAATACCTATTGTGACAGTCTTTGCCTTCCATCTTTGCAGTGTTTCTGTCCTTTAGCTAGTTGAAGTGCTAACTTGGAAAAATATGAAGTCCTAAAGGGCAGCGGAGACATCTATATATCTCCCCTTTGTTGACTATTTTCATTCCATAGACACAGAGCCAGCTAGGGGGGTCATCTAACAGCAAGTACAGCACCTCTGTTTTAGGTTTGCTGATGGTGGATCTTGAGAGGTCGGAGAATAGCTGAAAGCTCTCAAATAGTGTATCCAGCTGGTTTTACTGAGCCGTGATAATGTTGGAATTATCGTCAGCAAAAATTTTCCCTACTACCATCTGGCATGCTCAAACCTTTAAGCATGCCCTTCTGAATCAATCGATCCAATCTCTTTAATAGAGGGTTTGTTGCAATTGCAAAAAGAAGTGCTTTTGGGCAACTGTGTGGCACACCATTGATGCACATGCTTCTGCACCTGAAAAAAGAGCTCTGATCACACTTGAGCATTTCTTTCCAAACTCCATTGCCTCCAAATGAGGATAATGAGATCCTATGACATACAATCATAAGCCATTTTGAAGCCCATGGTTAGTAGCAGATATTTTTGTTGCTTGCTATTGCCCAATCTATTGCTGTTGCTAGATTGAGTATTGCATCTTGAATTCTCCTATCATGAATGAATCCATATTGTTGTGGATGTATGAACTTGGAGAGCAGTACTTTGATTCTGAAGGCTAAAACCTCGGCAGCTAACTCATAGGACATGTTTAACATGGTCAGGGGGTGCCAATGGGTTGCCTTAATTCTAGTAGCACTCTTTGGAATAACTTTGATCAGCCTCGTGTTTGCTGCCTTGGGAAACTTACCTATTCTGAAGCAATGGTTAATAAACCTGGTAAAATCTGCTCCACAGTCCTCCCAGATCGCTTTAAACATTTTTGCTGGCATCCTTTCTAGGCTGGGGGGGTTTCCCATCCTTCATTTTCATCAAGGCAAGGTGAACCTTGTCCTCGGTGAATGGCCTACAGAGGGCATCTCATCCTAATGGGTTATGGCCTTCGTAGAATTCTGTTATCTTCTGCTCATAGTTATGACATCTTTGATATTATTCTCCCATATGCTTTAATAGTAAAATTTAAAAACTAAAAACTATTTTGTAAGTAATCAAAGTTCAAATGATGAGAGAAACCTTGCAGTCCGGGGAGCACCACCAACCTCCTTGATTCGCATACTAGGAGAGCGAGGTCTTGTGACCTCTGCACATCCTGCAACGCACTCCACCACTCCCTCTCTTGTCTGACGAAACTTCCACCTGAGACTGGTCGCCTAGGCCCAAAGTCATGTTCTAGTCTCCCATCACCAATGTGGGCTCGTGACCGAGCTGTGATCCCACGTACGACCACTGTCCTCCCTTTGGCAGAAATACTATCCGCATACACATACACCATCATGACTTTGCTTCCTGCTAGTTTGATTGATGCTGCGATGATTGATTAGTCCTCTGTTGCCCACTCAAAGTTAGGCTCCAATTCTGCTTTGCTAATAAGCATAGTGCCCCCACGTCCTCTGATGCATCCCTTCCTTAGCAGAGATAGAGTACCCCCATATGGTCATGCTATTAGTCTTCTGCCCTCCTACCTTGATCACTTGCAATGCCAACACTCTAGGTTTTCTTTCCTTGATGATGGAGTATATGACTTCTTTCCTCTTAATAGAACACGTCTCCATCACATTCCACGAGATCACAATTGTCTTCTTACATCCAAATGGCATTTCAATATATGGAGTCCTCAACAGTTTCCTCCATGCCATCAATTGCTACCTAAAAGTTTCTATCCACAAGCGATGTATGAGCTTGTGATAAAGGGACAACTTGTGTCTATCCTTCTTGGGCTTGGTTTTATCAGCTTTAGGGTTGATGGTTACCTTGTTATCTCATATATCCATGGAAGACTCTTTGGCATGGCCTTATTGATCTACGTGCTTGAGGAAGCTTTATTAATCTCATTAGGGGAGTTTTTTGAGGTATTAAAAATGCCTTTTAGGACGTAGAGAGAGAGAGTACTTTAGATTAACAAGAGTAAAGCTTTCGTAATAAACTTTTATTTTTGAATTTAAAAAATAAATAAATATAACATTTATAATTACAAATTTTCACTTCGAATATTTGTTTTTTATCCCTTGTATTGTAATTATGACGTCCTTTGTATTAATGACATAGAGTCTTGTCCACTTCATATTTTTGGCATGATCATGATTGCATGATAATCATATTAAATCTAAATTCAAATCACAAAATGTTGGGTGCTTCAAACTTTTCACTGGTCTTTTCCCCCCCTTATTTGGCTTCTCACACACACACACACACACACACACACACACACACACACACACACACACACACACACACACATTTATGGATGGAGAAATTCGACGTTCAACAAGGCGCTCAAGCTCTTAGACTACATTTGTACTAGTATTTAATTAATTTCAAAATGATGAAAAATGAATTCATATAACTTCTTTGATGACAAACATTTGTGTTAAAAAGTTTTGTATATATCAAAGAGGAGAAGAAGAGTGTACAATGTAAAGATATTAAAGAAAATCTCTCTTCACTTTCATTACATTTTAATGTATTGATATTGAAGCAAATATCTTTACTTTCATCATAAGTACATACAAAAGTATTTACAAGGTAATTAGAAAAGCTATTGGTTTTTATGAGGACTTTTTCTAGAAGACACTTCCTTTTTAAGAGTCCTTTAGGCTTTCTTTGATATTTTAGTTGCAAAAGGTGTTGAGAATATGGCTTCATTTTGCTACAATCTTAGAAAGATCTTCCTTTCCCATTTTTACACTCTTCGAGGTTTCATTGCCTATTTGGTCAACATCCTTCTTAATATCTTTTTAAACCTTGTTCTTGCCTTGATTATATTTTTCTTATTGTAGTTGGATATAACTGATAACCATATGCTTTAATAGTAAAATTTAAAAACTAAAAACTATTTTGTAAGTAATCAAAGTTCAAATGATGAGAGAAACCTTGAATCATTGCACTCACACCTTGATATTCTATGGGATTCCTTCAAAGAATTAATGAAATAATATTGCTTTGTTTATCCTAGAAAGTTTGGTTGGCTTTAAGGCCTGATGGATCTGCTAAGATAGTTATCTAGGATTATACTTTACCTCCTAGTAGTTAATTTTATTCTTTACCATACCGACGGTGATTTATAAAACTATTTAAAAAGTTGCATGATTACTAGATCCATTGTCATTGATTGCTTCACAAAAATTCCAATGCTAATGATGGTAAAAATAATTTGAATCTATAGTATCACATTACTAGTTTACAAATTTGAATCTGTTAAAAAAATATTTAAGACTTAAATTTTTTTCTTTTGATCACAAATTTGAGCTCAAAAGGCCCAAAAACCATAAAAATCGACTGACTGTAAACATGACCTATTTGAGCTCTAGATAAAGTTTCAAGGCTGCAATTTTACACTGTCTTATGAAAAAAAAAATACTAAAGAAGAAAAAGCGGTGCAAGCTACCATATTCGTGTTTCATAAGACGGTGATTGGTGAAGAAAGACAATGTGTCTTATGAAACATGAAACAGTAAAGAAGTTGAAGTGGTGGTACAAGCTACCATATTTATGTTTCATAAGACAATGGTGAAGAAGGACAATATGTCATATGCAACATGAAATACTAAGAAGAAGAAGTAGTACAAGCTATAATATTCGTATTTCATAAGACATTGGTGAAGAAGAACACAAAATTAGATGGTTTAATCCTATAATATATCTTATAAAAAGGGAAATATTAAGAAGAAAAGTAGTATAAACCATCATATTTTCATTTCATAAGACAATGGTGAAGAATGACACAAAATTAGAAGACAATGGTGAAGAAGGATACAAAATTAGATACTTCAATCCTACAATGTGTCTCATGAAAAGTGAAGTGCTAACAAGGAAAAGTAGTACAAGCCATTATATTTGTGTTTCACAAGACAATGATAAAGAATGACATAAGATTATATACATTAGCCCTCATTCGTTATGCATTGTTTGACTTAGTAGGCCACTTTCTTTTATGTTGTATCTTATCTATACTTTGTGTACATTGTAAAGTGTGTGGAAGAAGAAGAAGAAACCAGCAAGAAAACGTTTTGGCCTCCATCTTTCTTCTTGTCTCTTGAGTGAGCTTCTCCTTGTGCATTCTGTGTGTGTTCGGCGTAGCATCTTGAGCAACTCCCCCCACCACGCGATTCTTGACATGGTATCAGAGCCACACCACTGAGAGAGGCTGATTTCGAAGGTTGAGGCGAAGGAGAAGAAGCAAGGTTCGAGCAAGCAAGCCACGGGTAAGAAGCTCTCCCATTCTTCCACTCTCTCTCTTGGATAGTGCCTGTGGAGGCACCCGAAGCAGGCCAGAGCAAAAATCTCAGATTGCAGTGAGATTTGGTGTGCACGAAGAGCGCTGAATATTCTGCAGAAAAGGCCTTTAGGGGTTATCCGCAGTTATTTTGGGCATCTGAGGCCGTTTCAAGGCCCTTTTTAGAGCTGCAAGGTCAATATCAAAGTTCCATAAAAGATTGGGAGATGGAGATTAGACCCAGAGATTTTGGTCTGTCTCAATGTTTGATATCTTCCAAGAGCTATTCACTTTCCAAAACTAAATTTCTTCTCATAAAAAATAGGTTTGGAATGCAATGAACGATGTCCTTGTAAATGTCTTGTTTGGAATAGGAAGCTCTTTTATATAGGACTTCTCAAAAGGTGGTCAATCGGCCTAGATTTTTTAAAAACAATAATATATTCAAAACATTACATACTTTTCAAGGCTAAAACAACTCTTTTCCTATTTTGGAGTCCCTTTGTAAATCCTTTATTTAAAAAATAATAATATATTAAAAACATTACATACTTTTCAAGGCTAAAACAACTCTTTTCCTATTTTGGAGTCCCTTTGTAAATCCTTTATTTTTATTCTCAACTCATTTTTTCATATACTTAAAAAACATAACTGTGTGTACATACTCAAGACGTTAGATCTAAATGTAAGATTTCCTCTCAAATGTGCATATTTGCTCTTTTGAGATATTATGAAATAAGGTTTACTTCTTTTTTAGATAGATTAAAATAAATATTTTCATATTGAACTACAAGAAGATATGTTTTGTTGCAATGTGTGTTTGAAACTAATATTGAGAAATTTCTCGTGTAAATATTTTTTAAAATATTTAGATTCAAATAAAAACTTGGTTTTTCATAAAATACAAAGTATAATTGTCCCGACTAATAGTGTAAATTAAATGCAATTTTAGTTCATGACTCTATTGTTTATCTCTAAGAAATTTATATTTCTTACCGACAGTCTAACTTTTTCTCTTTTATCTTATGAAATACAATTTTAGTTCATGACTTTATAGTCTATCTCCAAGAAATCTGTGTTTCTTATAATAGTCTTACTTTTTGCATGAGTTTTGTTTTGAATAGAGAAAAAGTACATACAAGTATTTGTGATAAATGTTGACAAAAAAGAGGCTATTATCTGAAGGAATGAATTGATTGAGGAGATAAGTAATTATATGTTTTTTTTTTGTTTTTTTTCACAAAGAGATAAATTTATCTAAGTTCAAGGATACTAAGGCAATATTGAATGTTCCTTGAAACACAATATTAGTGAGTTTGGGAATCTCCCAATTCCCATTTTTTGAATACTAAAAGGTTACACCTGGATAACATGCCCATAAGTTTCTCAAAACCATATGATGTGACCTATCATTGGAAAGCACTTGAAAAATGGAATCTATTGAGCTATAGACTGCTCAATTTGGAGTTATAGTGTTCAAGTTATGACAAATCCAAACATTTGACCATGTGTCCCAAACTTATGGGAAATTCCCATTTTCCCCAATATGGTGTTTTGATTTGATCTATTCAATACTTGAAGTCTAGTTTTTCTCCCTTGTCTTATGGAATGCGATTTTACTTTATGACTATAGTTTATCTCCAGGAACTTCACATTTCTTACAACAATCTTACTTTTTTTCCATTGTCGTATGAAATGTGATTTTAGTTCATGACTCTGTAGTCTATATGCTATCCTTTGAAGGAATGAATCAATTGAGGAGATAAGTAATTGTATACTTTTTGCTTTTTTCACAAAGAAATAAATTCATTCAGGATATAACATTTTATCCAAGTAAAGATCAAGTTTATTTTCCTTCAAATTAGGCAACCATTGTCACACACACACACACACTCTCTCTCTCAGTTCAAGCAACTAGGCCTTTTGTCTATCTCGTAGAAACACAAGGATGGACAGAAGTTTGATGGAATAAAGGTAAAGTAAAGTAGGCTCATATGCTCATAATACTTGTTTATCCTTCTTCTTCTTTGTACGACCCCCTTCATACGTATTCGTGTCGCTGAGGCAAGTCCTCTAAAGCACTTGCTTCTTAGGTTCCTATTTCCACCAAGGACCCATATCTGCCTCCACATAGTTGTTGCCATGACAACATGCTCGTGATTCTCCAGGTCCATGGGCTTTTGACGCGGTCGATTGAGCCATCACTTCATGGGATCACCAATATCCAAGTTCTACTACCCACCTTGCAGATGGACCTTCCCCTCACAAATAGACCATAAGAGGTCTAATCCCTTTGCAGCTCTAGGAGACTTCCTAAAAAATGGTGTATTGGAAACATTGGCAGTGAAAGCCCAAGCTCACGTAGCCAAATCCCATCAA
Source organism: Lygodium microphyllum (assembly GCF_053477565.2). Classification (NCBI taxonomy): domain Eukaryota; kingdom Viridiplantae; phylum Streptophyta; class Polypodiopsida; order Schizaeales; family Lygodiaceae; genus Lygodium; species Lygodium microphyllum. Next base: position 154,919,417 of record NC_141136.1, on the reverse strand, counting down.
CACTCTTGATCCTTTCTTTTTGTCTAGTCCCGAGATGCCTTTTGCACCTTATGAATCCATTATATTTATTTCATATATAGTAATCTTGATATCTTGTACTTTTTTGTGATTAATATAATTACCCATTACAAAAAAACGTGAGAGAGAGAGAGAGAGAGAGAGGGGGGGGGGGGGGGGGCAAAATGGAATCTATTCTATATATTATTGAGAGCTTTGCCTTATAGATCCCGAATTAACCAAAACGATCCTAAGATTATGTGGCACAATCTATCCTATATATTATTGAGAGCTTTGCCTTGGGGATCCTGAACCAGTCAGAAGGCTCCCGAGCCTATGTAGCATAAGGAGGAGGATTTTGGTATTCATGAAATAAATATGGTTTTTCTTAAAGAATAAGTGGGAGTTATATTTATTTTCTATCTCCCCCACCCAATTAAACACACATATACACACATGCTCTCTCTCTTTCTCTTTTTTAGAAAAAATTGTATGTAGCTCTCTTTCTCTCTCTAGAGAGAGATGGACATATTTTTTAATTAAACATATGAAATGATATGATATTTTAATGGTTGAATATGTTCATGCAATGTATACATACTCTAAAACCACACACAAATGCACCTAGACTATAAAAAGACATGAATAATATGTGCATATATACAGATGTACATGTGCAAACACACACACACACATGTAATATATGCAAACATGCTCATACACACGTAAATATATATATGTAAGAATATATATATATATATATATATATATATATATATATATATATATATATAGAGAGAGAGAGAGAGAGAGAGGAAGTAGAAGAGAGAATGGATATGCACTTATGATATACACATGAATATGCACACACACATGCACATATGCAAACATACACATCCATACACAAGCATATACAATATGCATATACATACAATGCATACAAAAATGTGTATACACATCTATACAGTTGTGTACACATGCATATATATGAGATAAAGAAAGATGAGATACATTAGGAAGAAAAATAAAGGAGAAAAAATAAAAATGATGAGAGGAAAAAAGAAAACATATATGTATGAGATCACACAAATAAATACGCATGTATTAAACACACATATACAAACATATATATATACACACACGTATATGCACACACACGTGTGAAAGGGAAGTGGAACCCAGGAGGAAGAATCTTGGCAGTGAGAGCTATGGCAGATGGAGGGCAAGAGCCAAGAGAGAGAGAGACTCAAAAAAAGTGGGAACTCCAACAACCACAATGTGTGGCTGGGCCTTCCTTTATTCAAACTGTCACTAAAAGAATAAAGAATAAGTGAATGTGACGAGCGCCTGCCACCTGCAGTGTGCAATGGCGGGTACTGTTAGTGTAGTAATACACGGGCGGCTAGGTGGAGGCGCCTTTACCCCCAACAACGTGCACACACATATAATGCACAGAAATAATAAGAACGGGCAAAAAGGGAAAAATGTGTCAGCCATACCCTCACACATATTGATTATGTATTAATCGTTAACTATTAACTATTATGATATAAATCATGCTTAACCTATAATCAATACAAATATGTATTTTGTGTGTGTGTGTGTGTGTGTGTGTGTTATAACTCTATATATATTGGTAATAATTATTTGTTATATTTATATAATCTAAGTAATATTTATTAATATATTAATTAATTATTAATTAATATTTTACAATATACATGTATATAATAATTAATAAATAAGTGCATATATATGTATTATGTGTCATATATATACATTAATATGTGTAGTCAAATTTGTGTGACGTTGTTGGCTTAGTATGTGAGGATAATATGCATGCCATGATAGGCTTAATGTGAATAGAAATCACCATTAACGTGTTTGTCTTTGAGAAATGGTCTTAAGATTTCATTGGAGATACAGTTTAGGCTTGATCCCGTTAATGTTGGCCTTTCACTCCATATACATTAGTGAGTGCCACATCTCCATGTATTGCATTTTTGTATATTTAACACTATATTAGTCTAATTTTCCAAAGCTTTTGAAGTTTGGATTATGTTTCTCATATCAGCTTTCCATGAACCTTACCACATGAAATGTGCTTTCAAACCCTAGTATGAAGCACTTGGAGAATCTAGGGATGCTCCCTTATCATAGGGTACAATCAAATTATGATTAGTAACCAAATCAAACAATAAACTAAAAAGATCTTTGGTTATAGAAAGGGCTAAAAAACTAAAAGGTTGAAAGAAATAAATGAATCCTAAAAGTCAAGTCAAAATAAGATATTGCTATGACTCATCTAAATATGTATTTCATAAAATAGAAAATTGTATTGTGGTTGTTTCTAATAGCAAGCAATAGTCAATTGAGTTTGTCCTTAGGAGAATTCAATACTCACTTAGGATCTTGTAAGATATTCTCATTTTTTTAAATTTCTCTAACCTTCAAATATAAAAAATAAAAAATCTCAACTTTAAAAAATTGTGTATGGATGAAAAATAATTTGGGAATAGTAAATCTCAAGGGAATAAAGGTAGGCTTTCATAGAATGTCCTCTTTGTTTAAGAATTTAAGATGAGCTCCAACAAGTCTTAACGGAAGTTTCTTAACTTCAACCTTTAATTAATTTGATTTTATTTTGTATATCTTGAGGGTAAGATTAATATAAAGAAGTGGCAATGAGAATGGAAATCATTTTCATGACCTCTTACATAGCAATGGTTGCATGCAACTAAGCTTTGAATACATATTTATTCTGTAGTCAAATACTTGAGCTATAACAACCTATAATGCAAAAATGGAAAACAAAGAGTCTATACCCAATCAGTTTGCTAGTGTTGATGTATACAAGTATCTTTACCAACATGATATATATGAGAAAGAATAGAAGATTAATGAATGCATGCAACTCAAAGAATAACTTTAGCAAGAGATTCAAAAGCATAAGAAGACATTTTAAAAATGTGAAATAATCAAGGAATAAAGCTTCCTCATTTGGAGATAGACAAGAAAAAGGAACATTTGAGCTAAAGCCTGTTAATGAAGGGTACAAGCATAGAGTCTAATAAGGTAAGATGATTCATTAATTCATAAAGAGATTGAAGAATACGCAAGGTAAGAGGCTCTATTGATTCACAAAAGAATTGAACTATAACCCAATTGACAAAATTATTTTTGTTTTGAAACTCTTTTAAAACCTAATAAGAAGAATATTCCATCCAACCATTAGAATCAAAAGTGAGACTAAGTTGTGATAGGATTTGACCAATTTCTTAGTCATGAACTAACTAGACTAAAAAGGAAAGAAGCCCATCTCATTAATTGCTTGTTTTACTCTAACTTAATAGCTGTGTTAGCATTATTTAATGATGAGATCTCTCTCTTTTCTCTTTGTTCCCTTTTCTTTCATCATTAATAGACCCATCCAAAAGAAATTTATTAGAAACCTCAAAAAGTAAAATTTTAGAGTTTCTAACTCTATAGTTAGATCTCAATGTTATTGTTGTTCCTTCAATACATTCCTTTTTGCATGTATGCTTGTTCTTCCTTTTCATCTTTATGTTTTCTCTCTTCTCACGCATTCTCTTCTCTATATTTTGATATCAATGTTATTGTTGTTCCTTCAATACATTCCTTTTTGCATGTATGCTTGTTCTTCCTTTTCTTCTTTATGTTTTCTCTCTTCTCACACATTCTCTTTCTCCTTTTGTGCATTTGTAGATAAAAGGGGGGAAGAAGGCCGCCTCATTAATTGCTCATTTATCTCTAACTTTAGGGCCACATTTGCATTAAATAATGACAACGTCTTTCTCTTTTCTCTATGTTCCCTTTCCTTTCGCCTTTAATAGGACCTCAAGAAGTAAATTTTAAAAACATTTTCTTTCTTTTTTTTTGCTTCATATTCTTTCTCTTCTCACTCTTTCTCTTTTTTCCCATTGTGTATTCATGTGTGTTATTGCAAGAAGCTTAAGGTGTCATCTACATTGTAAGAAGTAAGAAAATATTCAATTTATTGTCCAGAATACTAGGAGTACTCTTTCTCTTTGTATCTGCATTTGTAGTAGTCTTAAAAGTACCCATGGACTTATATTGAATGTTGTTGTTGTTGTTGGGGGGGGGGGGGGGGGGGGGGGGGTGTGTGTGTGTGTGTGTGTGTGTGTTGTTAACCCTAGTGCAAAGAAAATTAAAAAGACCTAGGACAAATTGAAAAAATGTGGCCCGACCGAAGAAATAGGAGGAAAAAAGGCCAAAAGCGCAAGGGAAACCTTAAAAGTTTAGGGCAAGCACAAAAGAGAAAGGAGCATTTTAAATGCAAAGACACACCCTAAATTTTTATAAAAGAGCACTAGGCTCTCTCTTGTGCAATTTATAAATGTAGACGGGCATGCATGAAGGCATAATGTAAATAGGAAGGGAATAGGAAAAGAGGCCCTAGAAATGGCCGGTCATGTAAAAAAGGATGGGTGCCCAAAGGGGATTAGGGCTTGTATAAAAGGCAAAAATTAATTGAAGAAGCTCATTCTTGTGTGTGGCCAAAACTAGCTCTCTTCTTCTCTTTTTTTTCTTGTTTTTGCTTGTGCTTGTGCTTGAGAGAGAAAGAGTGACGGAGTGAGTGTGTGAGGGTGAGGGACCATAGTGGAGGAGTTCTCCATCTTCTCCTTTTTTGTTCTTCTTCTCTTCTCTTCTCTCACGTGTGGCAATGGAATTTGGAGGTTGAGGATTGATCTTGCTTGGGCTTGCACCTTGGATCGTGGAGATACAGGAGTGCTTAAGGGAGGAGACAACTCGATTAAGCATGGAGGTAAGCTCACTACACTTGTGGATCAGTGCACACAGTTATGTGAGAGGTAGCCATTGCAATAAGTAATCCGTGGGTCTTGGCAATTGAGCAAGAGCTCCCACATTTTGGTTTAGTTGTCAAACCAATGTATTCAAGCTTTGAGTGCTTGCACGCTCCAAATCAAGTATTGAAGTAGGTTTTGCTTGAACCAGTGCTTGAGATAAGTAGGAAAAGCAAGGGGGTTGAAGAGATATTCAATCTCCTTTTTTATAAGTTTTTTGGTTTTTTGGATTTTGGTAAGTATGTTGGATTAGTATAAGTGGTTGCTTGTGATTTGAATGCATTTAGGTAAGGAAAAAACAAGAGAAACACATAATAGGGATTTTGCTGTAATAGTAGGTCTACAGGGGAAAAAGAGGGAGAAGGGATCTTCGAGGCATTAAGACGGCAAAGAGCTCAGGGGGAGGCAAAATACTAAGCAAAGATGGGTTTAAGAATCCACGAAGACAAGGGGAGAGCTCATTTGTCATTTCTAAGTTGAGAGAGAGAGAGAGAGAGAGAGAGAGAGAGAGAGAGAGAGAGAGAGAGAGAGAGAGAGAGAGAGAGAGAGAGAGAGAGAGAGAGAGAGAGAGAGAGAGAGAGAGAGAGCTACAAGGCTAGAAACCATTTCATGCTTGGCAATCTTCACTACGGCACCTTCAAGCCTTGCAAGTAAGCTTTGAGTGTGCCCTCATGTTGATGATTGCTTCCAGGATTATAGTTGAGAGATTGATCAAGGCGAATGTGAGATTCGACACGATTTTGACCATTCTAGAACTTTGGGTGCTGCACTCAGATGGAGTCACAGTCATCCGAGTCTCGCTACCACTCTCGGACAATCCGAGTCGTCAGTCTACTTAGAAGAACCATACCAGTCAGAGTCATAGACTCATACTCAAATAAGACACTCAGCCTCAGATTAGCCACTAGGCCTCGAATGGTTAACATCGATCTCTATTAAACAAGGTGGAAAATCCGAAAAATCTATAGCGAAAGACAAGGCCAAAGCAAAAGCGAAATGGAAGACGAAGGTGCGCCAAGAAAAATATGGAAACACAAGAAGTGCAAAAAAGTCCTAAATCAAGGAGAAAGGTGCACAAGAAAAAGTGCAAGTCATTACTTTAAAAGGGCATGAGGTGCATCATGATTTATTTTAAGAGCACTGAGCTCTCACCCATGCAAATTGTAAAGGTAGATGGGTGGTAGGATGGAAGCTAGGAAGATAGGAGGACAATGGGAAAAAGGGAGGCCACAGCCGCCATGCAAAAAATGGGATAAGGGAATGACCACCCAAAAAGGGCTTTAGGGTTTTGTATATAAAGTTGAAAAGTGAATGAGAAGCTCATTCTTGTGTGTGGCCAAAAGTGGCTCTCTTCTTCTTCTTGCTTGCTTGCATGCATGCTTGCTTGCTTGCTTGAGCTTGTGCTTGAGAGAGGGAGTGTGAGAGTGTGTAGGAGTGAGTGTGTGAGGGTGAGGGACCATGGTGCAGAAGCTCTCCATCTTCTCCTCTCTTCTTCTCTTCTCTTATCTTGCTCGCAGAAATGGAGCTTGGAGCATGGAGCTTGAGAATGGAGCTGGCTTGAAGCTTGCACTTGGATCGTGGAGCTATCGGAGTGCTCAGGAGAGGAGGAAACTCGATCGGGCATGGAGTGAGCTCGCTACACTCGTAGAGAGAGATAGCGCATCAGCTATGTGAGAGGTAGCCATTAGTGCTCGGCTTGGAACTCTTGAATAATAAGTGAGGTCCGTGGGTCTTGGCCGTTGATTGCCTCTACATTTTCGTTCCGTTGCCGAGACCAATGGATTCAAGCCTTGAGCGCTTGCATGCTTCGAATAGAGTATTGAAGTAGGATTTTCCCTGAACCAATGTTTCAGATAGATAGGTAGGAAGCGAGGGAGTTTGAAGAGGTATTCGATCTCCTTAGCAAGTAGGTTTTTTGGTTTTTTAGATTTGGAAAAGCAGATTGGATTAGTGTCGGTGTTTGCTTTGTAATTTGGATGCATTAGGGTAGGAAAAAACAAAGAAAAAAAAGGAAAATTATGCATTACGGTTTCTGCTGTCATAACAGATCAAGAGGGTTTGATTTGTTTACCAATTTGTGTTTTCGAGTTTATTTGCTATTCCAAGTATACACAATCCTTCATTAGGGTCTATTCTTACATTCTGGAAGTTTGTGCGACCCCTCATAACCCAAATCATTAGAAACGAGTGATGTTCGTCATCGCTGAAAACTTGTCCGTAGGAATCAAATACTGTTAGCAGAGTTTGATTCCCAAAATCGGACTTGGACGTCCGATTTTTGGACTCAAACCAACCCATCCTATCCAATCGGACATACTCTGCCCGATTTTAAAAATTGGACCATCCAAAATCAGACACTTCAAATTGGATACCTGTCAAATTAGAGGTCCAATTGCTAGAATCAGACACTGGACGCACGAGGACTGGACACATGAAAATCGGACATCCCATAATCAGACATTTGATTCCTAGAATCAAACTCCCAAAATCGAGCGCAAGAAAATTGGACCACCAGAATCAAGACCAACTTAGAATCTGACCACTCGGACTCAGAGCCATCCGATCAGTCGATTGGACCAACCCAAAATTGAATGTCCGATTCTGATAATTGGACCTCTAAGAATCGGATAGAAAACTGTCAAAATTGGGTAGGTGAATAGAATTCAGATTTGACACATCTAAGCCATGAAACTGACCCAGAGGCCGTATAGAGCCGAAAGCACATCATAGATCCATTAGCAAGCTGAAATCTAGAGTAACTAGTTCAAAACTTAGCTACAAATGGTCCTTCAAATCGCACATGGTATTTACCGTAAGGGCTCTGCCAGCCCGGGGAGACTGCCCTCGAGACCCCCGCAGAGGAGGCTCTACCCTCTCTGCACCTCCCCCAAGTAGGCAAGAGAGAAAGCGCGTGCCGTGATAGGTCCTCCAAATTAGATCCTAATGTAGTAATGGATCTACACAAGCATGGATTCTCACTTGCAAAACAGTAACCAAAAGTCCATACCCGAACAAATACAAACAGAGACCCTAGAACCTCAATAGGCCAATCTAGCCAACAAGGACAAAAAGGCCACACCGCAAAAATACGTATGTGTTGCATGCAAATTGCATCTAGTCAAGGCAGAATGCAACAACATCAAGCTACAACTGCGAGGATGGCTAGACCTGATAGTCCTGATGATACATGCACCTTGAACGGCACTGCCTAGATGACCCAAGACATCAGTAGAGAATCCACATCTGGTTGTGCAATTGGGGACTCAAAGGCATGTATCAAAAGGCTTGAATTTATAAGCCAAGACCTTGAAGATGAAGACATAGTACCGCCTGCTTACCTTAGAGTCAAACTCACCACAAAAAGAGAGCATAGTGTTGATGCTCTCATCGATGAAGAAGCTGATTTTAATATCTTAACCTATGAAGCATGGACCCTACTAAGCCAACCAAAGCTAACACCAACTAATGCAACTCTTAATCCTTACGGTGGACACCCACAAGCACTTATAGGAAAGTGCAAAATCCTTATAACTATTGAAACTGAAAGCTTGCCTATCCTATTCCATGTTCCTCCAAATAGTGCTAATTGTGGAAAGGAAACCCTCCTAGGACAACCCTTCAAAAGGGCGACGAAGTGTGTGGCTGATTATGTAGCACAAAGGATACACTTGATGCTATACCGAGAGTGAGGATAATCACAACCTTTAGTAAGGGTGATGTTAACCCTTTGATGAACAAGGTGGAAAATCCAAAAAATCTAAAGCAGAAGACAAGGCCAAGGCAAAAGTAAAATGAAAGACGAAGGCGCGCCAAGAAAAATATGGAAACATAAGAAGTGCTAAAAAGTCCTAAATCAAGGAGAAAGGTGCACAAGAAAAAGTACAAGTCAATACTTTTGTAAAAGAGCGCAAGGCGCACCATGATTTATTTTAAGAGTGTCGGGTGCAAATTGTAAAAGTAGTTGGGTAGTAGGAAAGAAGCTAGGAAGATAGGAGGACAATGGGAAAAAGGGCCTAGGCCACGGACCTGGCCATGTAAAAAAGGAGATAAGGGGATGACCGCCCAAAAGGAATTGAGAGCTTTGTATATAAAGTTGAAAGGGAATGAGAAGCTCATTCTTATGTGTGGTTAAAAGTAGCTCTCTTCTTCTTCTTCTTTTTCTTCGCTTGAGCTTGTACTTGAGAGAAGGAGTGTGAGAGTGTGAGGTGAGTGTGTGAGGGTGAGGGATTGTGGTGGAGAAGCTCTCCATCTTCTCCTCTCTTCTTCTCTTCTCTTCTCTTTTCTTGTCTTGCTCGAGGCAATGGAGCCTGGAGCATGGAGCTTGAGGATGGAGCTCACTTGAAGCTTGCACTTGGATCATGGAGCTACAGAGTCCTCGGGAGAGGAGGCAACTCGATCGGGCATGGAGGTAAGCTCACTACACTTGTAGAGATGGATAGTGCGTCGGCTATGTGAGAGGTAGCCATTAATGCTCGGCTTAGAACGCTTGAACAATAAGCGGTTCGTGGGTCTTGGCGATTAATCACCTCTACATTTTGGTTCCATTTTCGGGACCAATAGAATCAAGCCTTGAGTAGTTGTGTGCTTCAAATTGAGCATAGAAATAGGGTTTTCTCCGAATGGGTGCTTGAGGTGGATATTAGGAAGTAAGGGAGTTTGAAGAGGTATTCAATCTCCTTAGCAAGTAGGTTTTTGGTTTTTTTGGATTTGGAAACGTAGATTAGAGTAGTGTAGATATTTTCTTTGTGATTTGGATGCATTAGGGTAGGATAAAATGAAGAAAACAAAGGAAAATAGGCATTGAAGTTTCTACTGTCATAACAGGGCAAGAGGGTTTGATTTGCTTGTCGATGTGTATTTTGGAGTTTATTTGCTATTCCAAGTATATACAATCCTTCATTAGGATCTATTCTTACATTTTGGAAGTTGGTATGACCCCTCAACTGAAATCATTAGAATCGAGTTCACTTTCAGCATCCTGAAAACTTGTCCACATGAATCGGACACTGTTACCAGAGTCTGATTTCCAAAATTGGACTCCGACAGTCCGATTTTTAGAATCGGACCAACCCATCCTGTCCGATTGAACATACCCTTTCTGATTTTGAAAATCGAACATCCCATAATCAGACACACAAAAATTAGACCATCCAAAATCGGACGCTCAAAATTGGACTACTGAGAATCAAACACTCCAAAATTGAACATCTATCAAATTGGACACATGAGAATTGGACACTTCGAATCACACACCCCATAATCGGACATCCGATTCCCAGAATCGGATGCACAAAAATTGGACCAACCCATAATCGGACCAACCAAAATCGGACCACTTGAAATCAGACCGTCCACCTCGGACCCCGTAGAGGGGGCTCTCTCTCTATGCCTCCCCCAAGTAGGCTGGAGAGAAAATGCACGCCGTGATAGGTCCTCCAAATTAGATCCTAGTGTAGTAATGGCTCTACACAAGCATAGATTCTCACTTACAAAATAGCAACCAAAAGCCCATACCCAAACAAAGACAAACAGAGACCCTAGAACCTCAGTGGGCCAATCTAGCCAACAAGTGTAAAAAGGCCACACCACATATTGCATTCAAACTGCATCTATTCAAAGCGGAATGCAACAACATCAAGCTACAACTACGAGAATGACTAGACGTGACAGTCCTAACAATAGATGCACCTTAAACGACACTACACAGACGACCCAAGACATCAGTAGAGAATCCACATTTGGTTATGCAATTGGAGAGTCAAAGGCATGTATCAGAAGGCTTGAATTTATAAGCCAAGACCCAGAAGATGAAGACATAGTACCTCTTGCTTATCTTAGGGTCAAACTCACCGCAAAAAGAGAGCATAGTGTCGATGCTCTCATCGATGAAGGAGCTGATTTTAATATCTTGACCTATGAAGCATGGACCCTACTAGGCCAACCAGAGCTCACACTGACTAATGCAACTCTTAGTCCTTACGGGGGACACCAAAAGCACTTGTAGGGAAGTGCAAAATCCTTGTAACTATTGAAACTGAAAGCTTGCCTATCCTATTCCATGTTCCTCCAAATAGTGCAAATCGTTGAAATGAAACCCTCCTAAGACGACCCTTCAAAAGGGCGATGAAGTGTGAGGTTGATCATGTAGAGCAAAGGATACACTTGACACTAACAAGTGTGAGGATAATCACAACCTTTAGTAAGGGTGACGGAGGAAAGACAAGGAGCATCGCGACATACCAGGCAAGCCTAGTAATGAGAGCAAGGACTTGTTGAAAGAGTTGATACAATCACATGTTAAGCAAAGAAAACCAATGAGTGAGGCCATGCTTAAAACAAGAAGGTCAGGAGACGATGCCAAGGATAGGCTTTGGACTTACAAATGTCGTAGAAGATTGCAAAAAAAGCCCAAGCCTTATAGACGAAGGTATCGATGGTGGAGAGCCAGCACAATGCAGCGATGGATATCCAAAGTGTTGCTACAAGCTCAAGGGTATTACGCATGTAACCGATGGATTTGGATGCCAAAGCCCCCTACTAAACCACTGCTATCAGCTGAAGGCCAGATCATATCAAAACCAAGAAAGCGCGGCAAGAAATCTAAACAAAAATCCAAGTCTCGAATCAACAATGTTAGAGTGACTAAGCCCCTCACGATTGAAATCAAGAAACCAAATGGGACTATTCAAAGGGTAGACACTCAACCTAGTGTGCTTAACAAGTGGATATCAGATGTAACCGTTGAGTGTGTACAAAAGCCACTAGTGCCCAAGGAGCCTTTGACTTCCCAAGAGGATAATGAGCACCACAAGCACAATGTTGCTCATGATAAGGCTAGTTGCTCAAAAAGCAAATGGTAGAGTTGTCTAACAGCCACGAGCATATCCAATCAATGCCAAGTCCACCTAAGAGTCCCAAATCTTCCACACCTTTTTTCCCTAAGCGGACCCAGGAGGCACAACAGCAATCGTCAAGTGCAGCTACTCAATCCCAATCTCTATCTCCATCTGAGCTTCCGAATGTCCAAGGTGTGGGACATGACATCACCCCTAATTCTCAACCTAGGGATATGCCTATGCAATCCACCGTGACTAGCTCAATTGATGCTCGATTTGCACAAGTGAATGCTCAAAGGGCAATAAAAGACATGACCACTTCCGATCTGCCTAAGGACTTGACACCGCAATCCACCAATAGTAGCCAGTCCACTGAACTAGTTGCTACTACTTCCAATCAGGATTCACAGTAGTCACAACTTTTAATCTTGACAACGCCCCTTGCGGAACATGTCCTTAACAAGCCACCTATGGAAGAGGTGTCGCAACCAACATCCTTGACATCTCCAGCACTTCCAAAGCACCTAAAGCCTAGGCTTGAGGAGAAATCTCTCAAATATTTTTCAAAGGAGATGGTGCATCTAACCAATGAACCAAAGATGAAGTGCCTAATGAAGCTTGATCACAAGGTGACAACCATCACACATGCGTATGTCCATGTGGATATTGAAAGGCCAACACCAGAGCACACAAAGCTCATAGCCAAACCCTTGACTTGGGATGAGCAACAACATGTTTGCTCTCGCTATGTAGCCATCGCTGAATAAGTCATAAAGGATATCCCAAAGGCCATAGCTAGAGAATTGCACTTAGTACCCTCACTCTATACTACTCAATGTGAGACAAACAAGGAAAATCTTGAAGCAATCAAATGAAAAGGGAAAGGACAAAGTAACTTTGCGCAGAAATGGTACTCCAACCAAAGTTTGGCAGCCAAAATTGGCCACCAACTAATGACACTCACTGAGCAAAGGAAAGCCCTTTGGACATCAATACATAATCCCATGTACATTGCCCCAACCTCATTAAGAGTGTTGGCAATGATCCATCAGGTCCATCTTTCTGCCACTATCCAAAAACATCCCTTGTACGATAAAGTGCTTCTAGAAAAAGATCTACACATGGCTAACAGGCTAGGAGTAGGGAGCATGGTTATTGATGTTAGCACATATGTCTTCTGTCTCACTCAAGACCCTGCAATCCTAGATCTCTATGCTTCCCATCAATAAAACCCTGACTTCTTCAGCTAGTTTCATCCAAGCTTGCCTGACAAGAATCCTAAACCGTCTCTTGGTTTTACACTAGAGTCGCCCAAACCTCTAAGGCAAGAGAAAAAAAGCTCTACACACAATACCCGCTCTAATAAGAAGCAATGGAGGCATGTTCCAATGGGTAAGGACAAGAGTCTAGAGAAAATGCCCAACCAAGAGCAACTGCCAAAGCAATTGGATGAGGAGCTAAACAGAGGGGAATTAGCTAAAGAGGTAGACTCTCCAAAAAGAGAGGCAGTTGTACCCTCACAACCTAGCGAGGCTGTTGACCAAGCCGCAATTATGTCCCATGAGGACACACCAAAAACAAAGAATGTTGAGGCCTGATCAAGCACATCAACAGCAAATTTAGTTTAGGGTCTCGAGTCTTCAAGGAATACACCTCAATTACCCAAGAAAAAGAGGAAACAACAAAAACAACGACAACTGCAAGTGGTTGTAAACACCAAGAAGATTGAGACCAAGAGTGCTGAAGAGCTGAGCAAATAAAAAATCGAGTCCACCAACAAATGAACCCATTGCCATCTCTCCTAACAACGAAGAAACCTCAAACACATCTGTGTGTTCTGATAAGTCAAAGCAACCATTGCCATCAATGATTGCTTACAACACTCAATCCACTGACAACAACAACAGAACTTGCATTGACCAATCAAGACTGGATACAACATTGTCACAACAGGGTGACAAAACTAGACCAGTCACATCCAAGGAGAACCATGACACAATAGGAGCAAAGCCTCAGGAGAAACACAAAAATCTTAAGGACAGAAGTAATCCTAGTATTGACCAATCCTGCTCATCTAGGCTTGAGCCCCTCGCTATGCTAAAGCCTAGGGAAACTCACAAAACCTTGCATGAGATAGCTACCGAGAAAGCCTTCATAGAACATAGAAGTGTCACAGAGTGCTTGACTGAGTTGGATGCTAAACTCAAATTATTCGCACGTGTTTACATCCTTGCAGACATGGGCACATTCCTTAGGGAGCATCTTAAGAAATACTTACCATATCCTCTATCTTGGGAAGAGAAAGAATATCTTAACAAGCACTATGAAAAGCTCCTATATGAACGCATGCAACTCATCTCTGGATGAGGAAGCCGACGAACTATACTTAACTGTGACATTCAAGGATATGCTTTGCCAACCAAATCTCTTAAGATAGAGCAACTAAAGCAACAATCAGAGTCTCAAAGTCAATTTGAAAAATGCTGGTTTGTGCTACAATGGCCAAACTTGGAGCCCAAATTATGACATTCTCAGAGGAGCGACTGGCTAAATGGCGGTCTCAAAGAGACCCAACCTATGTGGCGCCAACTTCCTTTCGAGTACTGATTGTTGTTCAGGTATGGACTTAGCCGGAACTAGCCAAGAAAACTCCCTGATGGATAAAATTCTCACTGAGGAGGAGCTACATGTTGCAAGTAGACTCAGACAAGGTACCATGCTACTTTTTTTTTTATAATATATGTTGTTATTGAGTAGGCTGCCACGAGTACTAGATGTGTGTGCCACACATCAGTACAATCCTGAGTTCTACAATTGGTTTTTATCCTCATGAAGTGACATGGATTTATAAATGTGTATATAAATAAACAATCAGTTTCGTGACTGTGTATAGATAATACTAAAAAAGCAAAGCTAGCGCACACACACAAGCAATTATAATCAAGCACAGGTGATATGCATCGAAGTCAATACTATATGGGATTCAAATAAGTGATGTCTTTTTGAGTTGCACATGCTCATTATGATTGAAGCATATGACTTGCATGTACTCTCACGAGTTGTCAAGTGGATACAGGACAAAGGTCTTTGTACAAAAGTGTTCAATGTCCAAGTCACCACAAGACCACCAACCCCACAAAGAACCATTACAGAAAAAGCAACAGAAATACCAAGAACAAGGAGCCTGATGAAATCCCCGCTGCTGGAAGAGAAAATCACCCTCGTAGAAAGCACACATTGCATTTGAGACTGGCCCAAAGCATATTCATTGGCTACTCTCTCTTTCTTGGCCAAACTTTACATCTGGCAACTCACTACAGTTGCTACCTCAATTGTACCGATGTCTCACATGTTACAAAGAGGTTTGCAAAATCTCATGTGTATCCCTCCACCTCAATAACTGTTCCTCTAGCATCGAGGCTAGTAACACAATCATCCTTGTAATATCAATTTTTCACAGCCTTTGGATCTCAACATTTCTCAGTCCAAATGAAAGGCTGATAGCCTCAATGTATTACATAGATTGTATTCATTTTATCCCAAAAAGAAAAGAGAAGAAAAAGAGAGAAAATAAAAATATAAAACAAAAGGAAAAGAAAAAAAAGAAAAAAAAGAGCACTCACGATCACAACACAGCACCTAGGGGTCCTCAAATTAGGTACGTCCAATGACATTGGTCGACTAGCTCCGTTCCTAATCCCCACTCACGACCACAGCACAGCACCTAGGGGTCCTCAAATTAGGTACATCCAATGACCTTGGTCGACTAGCTCTATCCCTAATCCCCTAGCCCTTTTACACATTCCCCACAGTTGTTTAGGGCACATCAAGGGCATGACATACCTAGAGAGCTCGTCTCCCATGTGGTTTGACCTATCACCCTGAATCATTTGCACAATTCTTTTTCACACTCCATCTTAGTGCCATTGCAATCAACAATGGTAAGCAAGGCATGGAAGACCATGGAAAGTACCTTGTACTCTTCAACCACTATATGTAGCCATCAGCTACCAAAGCTAAGGCATCAATGAGCTCAATTATGCTACAGCGTGTTGTCAATATCACAAATAATGTCTCAACAAGCCTTCAAGTGTACTTCTCCTCAACATTGATAATTTTTTCCACCCCACTAAACCCTTGCTTCATCCACCCATTGCAACAAGGAACCAGACCAACAGTCTTCTAACTACGTAATATCTAAGTATGCATGTGCACTCACATAATATCTACAATATACATAATTTGGGTCCTCAAGTGCAAGACAATACTCTCAACTTCGACATGTCTTCCAAGCTAATCAAAATATGTCTTATGTACGATAAGAAGACTAGCACTATCCCAGGGAGAGACCGTATATGAGAGGTTTTCAATTGCAGGTATTGCAGACTCCAACAAATGTACCGTCAACCCTTCATCAACACTCAACTCTGAATTCTTATCCTTTATCATCCTACAAGCCCATCAAAGAATTGTCGCCCACTGCAAAATCCCCAAAACATCAACACATGTGCCAACCCATGAGTGCAACTCCCAACAAAAACCAGCCCTATCACTAACCTCAACAACCCTATCACCAACCAATCAGGCCAACAAAATGCCACCAACCACCTTCATCCACACCACCACCAAAACTCCTCTACGGCAAACCACAATAGTCCCTTCCAACCATATCTTCGATGCATGCCAAAGCTTGCTACCTATGATGGAGAGTGCCATGGGACTAGCACTCGTCTAGGAGGGGGTAATGTTAACCCTCAGATGAACCAGGTAGAAAATCCAAAAAATCTAAAGCAAAAGATTAGGCCAAGGCAAAAGTGAAACGAAAGACAAAGGCGCACCAAGAAAAATATGGAAACACAAGAAGTGCTAAAAGGCCTAAATCAAGGAGAAAGGCACACAAGAAAAAGCGCAAGTCAATACTTTTGTAAAAGAGCACAAGAAGGTGCACCATGATTTATTTTAAGAGCGATGGAGCTCTCACCCGTGCAAATTGTAAAAGTAGTTGGGTGGTAGGAAGGAAGCTAGGAAGATAGGAGGACAATGGGAAAAAGGGCCTAGGCAGCCATGTAAAAAAGGGGATAAGGGGATGACCGCCCAAAAGGGATTGAGGCCTTTGTATATAAAGTTGAAAAGGGAATGAGAAGCTCATTCCTGTGTGTGGCCAAAAGTAGCTCTTCTCCTCTTCTTCTTCTTCTTGCTTGCTTGAGCTTGTGCTTGAGAGAGAGTGTGTGAGAGTGTGAGAAAGTGAGTGTGTGAGGGTGTGAGGGTGAGGGACCATGGTGGAGAAGCTCTCCATCTTCTCCTCTCTTCTTCTCTTCTCTTCTCTTCTCTTCTCTTCTCTTCTCTTGCTCGCGACAATGGAGCTTGAAGTGTGGAACTTGAGGATGGACCTCGCTAGAAGCTTGCACTTGGATCGTGGAGCTACCGGAGTGCTTAGGAGAGGAGGCAACTCGATCGGGCATGGAGGTAAGCTCACTACACTCGTAGATATGGATAGTGCATCAGCTATGTGAGAGGTATCCATTAGTGCTCGGCTTGGAATGCTTGAACAATAAGCTCACTTGAAGCTTGCACTTGGATCATGGAGCTACCGGAGTGCTTGGGAGAGGAGGCAACTCGATCAGGCATGGAGATAAGATCACTACACTCATAGAGATGGATAGTGTGTCGGCTATGTCAGAGGTAGCCATTAGTGCTTAGCTTGGAACGCTTGAACAATAAGCGGCCCGTGGGTCTTGGCAGTTGATCGCCTCTACAGGTGACCTCATTAAGCCTCAAGGGAAAGACAAGGAATATTCTGACATACCAGAAAAGCCTAGTAATGAGAGCAAGGACTTATTGAAAGAGTTTATACTAGCACATGTTTAACAGAGAGAACTAGTGGGTGAGGCCATGCTTGAAACAAGAAGGTCAGGAGGCAATGCCAAGGATAGGCTTTGGACTTACAAATATCGTAGAATACCACAAAAGAAGCCCAAGCCTTATAGACGAAGGTATTGATGGAGATCCAGTACAAGGCCGTGATGGATATCCAAAGCGTTATTATGTGCTCAAGGGTATTATACACAGCTATGATGAATTTGGGTAGCAAAACCCCCTGCTAAACCACCTCTATCAATTGAAGGCCAAATCACATCAAAAGAAAATAAGTGCTAAAGGAAGTCTAAACGAAAATCCAAGTCTCGAGTCAAAAACGTTGGAGTGATTGATCCCCTCATGATTGAAATCAAGAAACCAACTAGAACTATTCAAAAGGTAGATCCTCAGCCTAGCATGCCTAACAAGTAGATGTCACGTATAATTATCGAGTGTACACAAAGACCACTAGTGCCCAAGGAGCCTTTGACTCCCCAAGAGGATAATGAGCACCACATGCACAACATTGCTCATGAAAAGGTTGATTGCTCAACAAAGAAAATGGCAGAATTGTCTAACAACCAAGAGCAAATCTTCCAGCCAGTGCCAAGTCCACCTAGGAGTCCCAAATCTCCTACACCCTCTTTACCTAAATAGACACAGGAGGCACAATAGTAGTTGTCAAGTACATCAGCTCAATCCCAATCTCTATCTCCATCTGAGCTTCTAAATGTCCACAATGCGGGACATGACACCACCCTTAGCTCTCATCCTAAGAATATGCCAGTGCAATCCACTGTGACTAGCTCAATTGATGCTCGATCTACACAAGTGAATGCGCAAAGAGAAACAAAAGACACGACTGCTTTTGATATGCTTAAGGACTTGACACCGCAATCTACCAATAGTGGCCATCCACTGATCTAGCTGCTACTACTTCCAATCAGGAACCACAACAGTCACATCCTTTGGCCGTGATGACGCCCCTTGTTGCGAAACGTGTCCTTAGCAATTCACTTGTGGAAGAGGTGTCAGAACCAATATCCTTGATACCTCTAGCACCTCCAAAGCACCTAAAGCCTAGACTTGAGGAGAAATATCTTGAAGATTTGGCTAAGGAGATAGCGCATCTGACCAATGAACCAAAGATGAAGTGCCTGATGAAGCTTGATCACAAGTTGATAGCCATCATGCATGCATACGTCCATGTGGACATTAGAAGGCCAACACCAAAGCACACAAAGCTCATAGCTGAACCCCTGACTTGGGATGAGCAACAACATGTTTGCTCCTGCTATGTAACTGTCTCTAAAGAAGTCATAAAGGATATTCCAAAAGCCATAGCTAGAGAATTGCACTTGATACCCTCACTCTATACTGCTCAATGTGAGACAAACAAGGAAAAGCTCAAAGCAATCAAATGAAAAGGGAAAGAACAAGGCAACTTTCTGCAGAAATTGTACTCCATCCAGAGTTTGGCAGTCGAAATTGGCCACCGACTAATGACACTCGCTGAGCAAAGAAAAGCCCTTTGGACATCAATAAATAATCCCATGTATGTTGCTCTGACCTCATTAAGAGTGTTGACAATGGTCCATGAGGTCTAGCTTTTTACCACTGTCCAAAAACATCTCTTGTACGATAAACTGCTTCTAGAAGAAGATCTACACTGGCTAGTAGGCTAAGAGTAGGGATCATGGTACTTGATGTTAGTACATATGTCCTCTATCTCACTCAAAACCTAGAAATCCTAGATCTCTATGCTTACCATCAATATAGCCATGACTTCTTCAACTAGTTTCACCCAAGCCTACATGACAAGAATCCTAAACCATCTCTTGGTTCTACACTAGAGTTACTCAAACCTCCTGAGCAAGAGAAAAATAGCTCTAAACACAACACCCGCTCTGATAAGAAGCAATGGAGGCATGTTCCAATAGGTAAGGACAAGATTCTAGAGTAAACGCAAGACCAAGAGCAACTACCAATGCAATTGGATGAGCAGCTAAGCATAAGGGCATTAGCTGAAGAGTTAGACTCTCCATGAAGAGAGGCAATTGTACCCTCACAACATTGCGAGGTTGTTCAACAGGCCGCTGCTATGTCCCATAAGGACATGCTAGAAAAAGAGAATATTGAGGCCCAACCAAGCACATCAACAACTCACCTAATTTAGGGTCTAGAATCTTGAAAAGATACATCTCAATTGCCCAAGAAAAAGAGGAGAAAACAACGAAAACAATGGGAGTTGCAAGTGGTTGTAAGCACCAAGAAGATTGAGACCAAGAGCGTTGAAGAGCTAAGGAATAAAGAATTGATTCTATCCACCAATGAACCCATTGCCATATCTCCTAACAGCGGTGAAACCTCATACACATCTGTGTGTTTTGATAAGTCAAAGCAACCTTTACCATCAATAGTTGTTTGCAACACTCAATCCACTGACAACAGAACTTGCATTGATCGATCAAGAATGGATACAACACTGTTACAACAAGTTGACAAAAGTATACCAGTCATGCCTGAGGAGAACCATGACACGATAGCAGCAAAGCCTCAGGAGAAACATGAAAACCTCGAGGACATAAGCAATCCTAGCATTGACCAATCTTGCTCATTTAGGCCTGAGCCCCCAGCTATGCTAAAGCATAGGGTAACTCCCAAAACCTTGTATGAAATAGCTACTAAGCAAGCCTTCATAAAGCATAGAAGTGTCATAAAGTGTTTGACTAAGTTGGATGCTAAACTCAAATTATTCGCACGTGTCTACATCCTTGTAGACATGGGCACATTCCCTAGGGAGCAGCTTGAGGAATACTTGCCATATCTGCTATCCTAGGAAGAGCAAGAATATCTTAACGAGCAATATGACAAGCTCCTACATGAATGCATGTAACTCATCTCTGATGAGGAGGCCGACAAACTACGCTTAACTATGACATTTAATGAAGTGCTTTGCCAACCAAACCTCTTTGAGATAGAGCAACTAAAGTGACAATCAAAGGGTCAAAGTCGATTTGAAAAATGTTGGTTTGAAAACTGCACTACAATGGCCGAACTTGGAGCCTAGATTATGATAGTCTGAGAGGAGCGATTGGCCAAATGGCAGTCTCAAAGAGACCCAAGCTATGTGGCGCCAACTTCCTTTCAAGTACTAACTATCGTTTGGGGTATGGACTTAGCTGACAGAGCCAATCAAGATAACTCTTTGATTTATAAAATTCTCACTAAGGAGGAGCTACATGTTGCCAGTAGACTTGGACAAGGTACCATGCTACTCGATGTTGCAAAATATTTGTTGTTATTGAGCAGGCTGCCACAAGTATTAGATGCATGTACCACATTCCAATACAATCCTAAGGTCTACAATTGGTTTTTATCCTCACAAAGTGACATGCATTTATAAACATGTATATAAATAACCAATGTGTTTTGTGACTGTGTATAAATAATACCAAAATAAGTAAAGCTAGCACACACGCAAGCAATGATAATCAAGCACATGTGATACGCATCGAAGTCAATACTCTGGGATTCAAATAAGTGATGTATTTTTTCGCTGACCAAATCGGTTCTCCTCAAAGAGAAGCCAATCCTTGAAGTGAGAGAAAGCCTCCGACTTCAAAGTCAAGAAATAGGCCCATGCCATCCTGTTGTAGTCATCTACCATGAAGTATAAGCTCCCCTTCAAGGACTCGGTCCTCATCGGGCCACAAAGATTCATAGATACAAGTAGGCATCCCCAAAGCTTTGTTGGGAATCGCATCCCGATGCGATTTTCCACGAATGCAGGAGACACGTGGCTGATGGATCACCACTATTGAAGAATATAATTGTATGTACTCTCACGAGTTTTCAAGTGGATGAAAGGCGACATAGGTCTTTGTATGAAAGTGTTCAATGTCCAAGTCACCACAAGACCACCAACCCCACAAAGAGCCATTACAGAAAAAGCAACTGAAGTACCAAGAACATAGAACCATGACGGAAGCCCCGTTACTGAAAGAGAAAATCACCCTTGCAGATAAAGCACACATTGCATTTGAGCATGGCCCAAAGCATAGTCATCGACTACTCTCTCTTTCTTGGCCAAACTCTACATCTGGCTCACTAACATTGCTACCTCAATTGTACCAATGTCTCACATGTTACAAAGAGGTTTGCAAAATCTCATGTATCTCTCCATCTCAACAACTGTTCCTCTAGCATCAAGGCTAGTAACACAATCATCCTTGTAATATCCAATTTTCACAGCCTTTGGATCTCGACATTTCTCAGTCCAAACGAAAGGTTGATCGCCTCAATGTATTGCATTGGTTGTATTCATTTTATCAAAAAAAAGGAGAGAGAGAAAAAAAGAAAATAAAAAGAAAATAAAAAGAAAATAAAGGAGAAAAAAAGCACTCACGATCACAGCACAGCACCTAGGGATCCTCAAATTGGGTACGTCCAGTGACCTTGGTTGACTAGCTTCGTCCCTAGTCTCCTAGCCCTTTACACATTCCCCACAATTGTTTAGGGCACATCAAGGGCATGACATACCTAGGGAGCTCATCTCGCCTATGATTAGTAGACCTATCACCCTGAACCATTTGCACAATTCTTTTTCACACTCCATCTCAGTGCCATTGTAATCAACAGTGGTAAAAAGGCATGGAAGACCATGGAAAGTATACTGTACTTTGCAACCACTACAAGTAGCCACCAGCTACAAAAAGCTGAGGTGTCAATGAGCTCAAGTATGCTACGTCATGTTGTCAAAATCACAAATGATGTCTCAAGAAGCCTTTAAGTGTACTTCTCCTCAACATCGACAATTTTTTCCACCCCATTGAATCCTTGCTTCATCCACATATTGCTACGAGGAACCTAACCAACAATCTTCTAACTACGTACTATATACATATGCACGTGCACTCACATAATATTTGCACCACAATCTATACACAATTTGGGTCCTCAAGTGCTCGACATTACTCTTGGCTTGCCTAGAGTTCGTCAACCTGTCTCCCAAACTAATCAAACTATGTCTTGCGCACAATAAGAAGACTAGCACTACCCCCAGGGAGAGACCACATATGAGAGGTTTTCAATTGCACATATTGAAGACTCCAACAAAAGCATCATCAAGCTCTTCATCAACAATCAACTCTAAATTCTTATCATTTATCATCATGCAAGAAGAATCATCATACGCAGAAGACTCCAACAAAAGCATCATCAAGCTCTTTATCAACAATCAACTCTAAATTCTTATCATTTATCATCATGCAAGCCCTCCAAAGAATCATCATACACAGAATCCCCAGAACACCAATACATGTGCCAGCAAAGAGTGCAACTCCTAACAAAGAACAACCCTATCATCAACTCCAACAACCCTATCACCAGCCAACTAGGCCAACAATGTT
Source organism: Lygodium microphyllum (assembly GCF_053477565.2). Lineage (NCBI taxonomy): Eukaryota > Viridiplantae > Streptophyta > Polypodiopsida > Schizaeales > Lygodiaceae > Lygodium > Lygodium microphyllum. Next base: position 154,896,470 of record NC_141136.1, on the reverse strand, counting down.
CCCCCAACAACCTTCATCCGCACCACCACCAAAAAACTTCTCCAAGGAAAACCACAGCAATCCCTTCCACCCACGTCTTCGATGCATGCCAATGCCTGCTACCTACGACGGTGAGTGCCATGTGACTGACACTTGTCTAGGACAGGGGTAATGTTAACCCTCATACAAACAAGGTGAAAATTTTGAAAAATCTAAAGCAGAAGACAAGGATAAGGCAAAAGCAAATTGAAAGTTGAAGGCGCGTTAAGAAAAATATGGAAACACAAGAAGTGCAGAAAAGTCCTAAATCAAGGAGAAAGGCGCACAATAAAAAGTGCAAGTCAATACTTCTATAAAAGAGCATAAGGCGTATCATAATTTATTTTAAGAGCGCCGAGCTCTCACCTGTGCAAATTGTAAAGGTAGTTGGGCGGTAGGAAGGAAGCTAGGAAGATAGGAGGACAATGGGAGAAAGGGCATAGGCCATGGTCAGCCATGTAAAAAAGGGGATAAGGGGATAACCACCCAAAACAGATTGAGGCTTTGTATATAAAGTTGAAAAGGGAATGAGAAGCTCATTCTTGTATGTGGCTAAAAGTAGCTCTCCTCTTCTTCTTCTTCTTCTTCTTACTTACTTGAGCTTATACTTGAGAGAGGGAGTGTGAGAGTGTGAGGGAGTGAGGGTGAGGGACCATGGTGAAGAAGCTCTCCATCTTCTCCTCTCTTCTTCTCTTCTCTTGCTCATGGAAATGGAGCTTGGAGTATGGAACTTCAGGATGGAGCTTGTTTAAATCTTGCACTTGGGTCGTGGAGCTACCGGAGTGCTCGGGAGAGGAGGCAACTTGATCGGGCATGGAAGTAAGCTCACTACACTCGTAGAGATGGATAGTGCAACTATGTGAGAGGTAGCCATTAGTGCTCGGCTTGGAATGCTTGAACAGTAAGCAATCCATTGTTCGTGGCCGTTGATCACCTCTACAACCTCAAACAGCCAAATTTTGGACTCCAAAAAGTCCACTACTCGGATGTGTAAATATTCAGCCCGGTCATGTGCCCATTCACTCGGACCACTCTGACTCCAATGGTTTGAGTCACACACTCAGACATTGTCACTTGGACACTGTTACTTGGACAAATTGTGGAGAATCCAAATTTTGGCAAATTGGACCCACCCAAGGTAGGCAGAGCTTAAGCCAGCCTAAGCCCTTTAGGTCTCCAAATACGTAGAATGGCTCTCATAGGGCCCCCCTAGACTCATGAATCATGCCCTTTAGGTCTCTAGACATGTAGAATGGCTCATAGGGGCCCCAGACTCACAAATCATGGCCTAATGGTCTAGAAAACAACTCCAATCTAGTGACCCTCAGTCATGTGCCCTGATAGTGACCTGAACTAAAGCTAGATAATGCCCTTTAGGTCTCCAAACACATAGAATGGCTCATATTTGATAGCCACCTGAACTAACTGACCGAACCTGCTACCCCTCAGACCACACGCCTAGAACGCTATAGAGACAAGAACAAATTAGCTAGAGTGGTCGTCACTTGCACGAAAGGATCAAAAAAAGTGTGTGCTGCACTGTATTGTTTTCATTAAATTTGCACACTGCATCAATTAAACATTTAATGTGCATAAGAAAAGTTGAAAGCCTGATTTTGCACATTGCACTTTGAGGAGCACCCCACTAGCATTTGAGTGCCTGTAACATTGATGATTGTTTTGAATAACAAGGAATTCAAGCAAGATAAGATAAGTTGAACGAACTCACTAGTAGGAGGAGACCCCTAGACATCGAATATAGTGGCCAATTACACCAATCACTAAATACTGAGAGACTTGAATCGTCGAGCCACTTAAGGAGTAATAAGGAGAAATGCACGATTAGGGATGTAGCTCTACGTAGCTTGATCAATCAAATCAACACCTTAGTTGCTGAAGAAACCAGCAACATGTCAAGAACCATCACCGATCTTGAAAATGACGAGCTTGACTTGAGAGAATTCCTAGTCGACATCCAGCAAATGATAACTTTGTATGACTTGCAAACTAAAATAAAGCATCACGGTAGACCAGACAAGGACATAATAGCCAATCTCAAGGAAGAGTGGAAGTTGGCAAAGAAAGTCTTGCAGGGTATAGCTGCCTACAACCAAGAGTAGCGAGCTCAAAAGCTAAGGCAAGACATAGAAATGAGTGAACTCCAACGTGTCTTAGCGGTCACCAATCAAAATAGGAAAAAACTAAACACTAAGAGGGAGAGATCACTAGAGGCCAATCTTATGTTGAGCGAGCTACTCACGAAGCGACTCTTGGATAACATGGCTACAGAGCAGAGCAGAGCAACCTAGCAACTTCGTTACTAGAGCAAGATTAGGAATCACCTCGAATTCTAAGAGCCATACCAAGATACACGTGGTTGCTAAGCAACTTGACAAGTATCAGCCCAAGAATGACCTATATAGATTTGTGAAGTAGTTTGAGCAAGTATACAAGGTGAATGGCCTCACGGACCTTGCTTAATGTGCACAAGCTTTCAAACTTTGCCTACTAGGAGGCAAAGGATGGATGTGGTACACTAGTCTAGTGAACATAATAACTTGAATAACCTCAAGAGTCTCTTTATCAAGAGATTCTCTAAGGTGAGATAATCTAACAACATCGTCATCAAGCTAATGAATGTCACACAAAAGGACAAGGAGGATATCTGAGACTACGTCACCCATGTGCAGAGTCTCTTTCATAGAATCCCAACCGCAGAGCAACCTAGTGAACAAACGGTCTCCACCGTGTTCGTAAGTGGAATCCAAAGAAAATGGCTTTACCAGGCCTTGGTGAGGAACTCAAACCTACTAAGGGACATGCTAGCTAAAGTCTTCAAAGAAGCCATACGAGTGGATCACTTGCTCAAGGAAAGAAGCTCAAGACCCATGAACCCAGACAAAACTGCCTCTAGAACCTTAGAAAGAGCTACAACCGTTAGAGAAGAATCTAGCTAGAGCACCCAAGACAAGCGAAAGAGTGTCAACTAAAGCTAGGAATTCGTGGAGGTAAAGCTAGAGTTGGCTAGGCTTCAAGAGATGATGAGAAGGCCCGCACGACCTCACATGCAATGCGTGCATTGCGGAGGAAACCACCTTCCACTTAAGTGCATGGATCCTAGATCTAGACCCTTTGCCAATTGCGGTAGGTTTGGCCATGATGGAATGCATTGTGGGATTATCGAGGTGATTGCCATACTCACAGCCCCACACTCAGCCTTAGTACCTAGGGAATAGACTGTCACATTTCGGAAGGGAAGCTCCACTAGCTCTCCTAGCACCCAATGATTCGAAGGCAACTATCCCTAGGATGGATATCAACCCAAGAGGGATACATAGACCACTTGGACCCATTGTGACCCAATCATCCACCGAGAAATGCTCTGATACATTATCTAGAGGAGCCAAACAAGGATGAAGAATACGTGAAACCTTACATCTCGTATGACGAAGAGGGTAATCCCTACTTGATGGATTTCAAATCAGTGCCGATGATGGCATTGGGTAGGGGAAGAGGTAGAGGTCTAGGAGGACAGAACCAAGAACCCATTGCATGATGGTCTTGCAGTCACCCAAGGCACATCTCATCTCAATGCCCCGAAAGGGAGCAAGCCAATCGAGACAAGGCTAACCTAAGATGCCCTAAGTGTGGGATCGCACACTTGTACACTAAGCTTCCTAGGTGAAAACCTTCCACTAGTGGCTATCATATCATCCTTATCATTGGGGCTGTTCAGATTTGAGACACTTGATGGTGAAGCCACACCAACTCCACTGAATGTCATGACCCAAGCACAGGCAAAGTAGGCCAGTATTTGATTACCTAGACCTAGCAACCTCGATGCAGCTTCAATAGGGAAGAAAAGCCATAAAAGAAGGAGAAAGAGGGCCGAGACAAAGATTATGCTTAAGAGAGATAGTGCCACCATGTTACCAAAAGGTAAGCAAGTCACGGATGCAGAAGTAGAGACATGTGCTCCTAAGATAGCAGAAAAGGGAAGTGCCAAGATTTGAGAATAACTTGATCCAAGGCACCAATTAGAAGTGGTTGATAAGGTCAAGGGGTGGATGAGAGAAGCCCAAGCACACCTAAAGGATGTGGAACCCATTATTGAAGATGATATTGATGAGCTCTCTAGCATGAGCACACTAGTCTCGCCCACTCAATTAAAATCAAGAGATGTATCCTCACCCTACATAGCACTACATAAACCGAGCCTAGATGCCATAAGTAGGAAAACTGCCCAAGATCATTGACAAAAGAGTGTAGAGCTTAACAAAAAGTAGCCGGTTGGCAACCTACTCACGACATTGATATCAGCATGTGTGACCCTGCCTCTCGAAGAGCTACTTAGCCAGAATCCGACATTATGGCAAGTGCTAAACCAGTGGGTAGAATGACATGACGAGCTTGGAGTGATTGACTTCCCTAACCATGATGTAGTAACGCACATACCAAGCTTAACCTTAAACTCATTACCTAAGTCTTTGCACATAAATGCCTTTTGGGAAGGCACAAAGATGCATGCAGTCTTGCATGTCAATGCATCAAGAGATGCTACAAGCAAGAGAATTGTAGATACGAGAGCTAGAGTCAATGTGCTTAGCCATGCAATTCTACAAGATTGGGGTAACCCACCTGTGGAGACCACTAGGTTTAACACCACACTGGCTAACAAAATGAGGGTCATACTATTTGGAGTGCTAAAAGACTCACCCTTGAAGATAGTGGGAGTCTAGTTTCCAATTAACTTCATAGTCATGAAGGAAGTGGACTATGACATCCTGCTAAGCCACCCTTAGATGTGAAACGCATGAGTGATAGAAGACTAGGGCAATGATCTAATGTTCTTAGAGCAATAGATCGAAAGCCGTGAGAGTTGAGATGGATACTTGGAAACCCACACTAGTCAACCTAGATACCATCTCTGCTATTTTGAAAGGAGACTCAGGAGTTGATAATTCCTACGGGCCACTAACAAAGTATATCCCTTGCTCCAAGGATGAGTGGGATTGGATGCATGTGCTAGCCACCATCGATCTACCATTCTCTAATTATAAACAGGCTGTCAAAGTAGTTGGTGAGTCCCACAAAGTCACACCATCTCAATTGCCAAAGAGTAGGATCCAACCATTAGTGCCACTTTGCATGATGGCTAGGAGCTCTAACAATCGACCAACACTAATAAAACCCACCATACGAGCCTCCAATGCTGAACCCACCTGTACATGTAAGAGTAGTCACCAACATTAAGATTGAGAAAGAGAATGAGGAAGAAGTGGCACCTGCATACATGTGCATATCGGTCATTGGTCACATTACATATGCCTTTGATGTACTCATTGTTGAGGGAACTGATTGTAATATCCTCATGCACGCCCATTGGATCCTCATTGGCCAGCCCTAATTGTAACCTACTAATGCAAAACTCAACCCATTTGAGGGACAATCTTATTTACTATTGGGAAAGTGCAAAGTAGTGGTCTCTATCAAGACTAAAAGCCTACCAATGATCTTCTACATGATGCCGAATACCAAAGCTGCTAGTAAGGAATCACTGCTAGGATGCGCATTCAAGAAACAAGCACACTATAATGTTCACTATGACTTATAGCACATTCACCTCACCATTGGTAATATTCAAATAGTGATAGCTTTAAGCAAGGGCAACGCAGCTCCATCAAAGCCTGTAGTACCACCGGTAGATAAACCTAGTGCAAGGTCTAAGGAGGGGGAAGTAGCAACTCAAATGGGTGCCCAAATGACTACCACAATTGCCTAAGAGACAAACCACATGAACTTGTACCCAACAAACCCTCACGCCCAAGGCCTAGGAAACAAAGCTAGCGCTATAGAAGCAAATGAACGGGCAAGTTGCGATGGGTGCCCAAAGACCTATTATACGCTCAAGGCTACTATGAAGGCAACAACTATATTTGGCTGCCCAAGATTGACCAAAACCAAAACCAATTGCCCCTAGACCAACTCAACATGGCACTCCTAGTGTCCCAACTACTCCACAAGCAGAGAGCAGTGTATCACTTCAGCCCTTAGACCAACCCATCACAAAGTGGTCGTTAGACACCCTACTAACCAATCCATGAAGCAAGCATCAATTCTTAAGTTATCCAAGAAACCCCAACCTCTCACAAGCCCCAAACCCTCCTATGAGTGTAGATCTATCCTTACCTTGGCCTCAGATCTAGCCACAAATATAGGGGATGACTTAGTCACCTACATTAGATGATTGGACACCACCTTCACCACATTCACTAGGAGCTCCTATGAATGGCTAGACTTAGGCCTCCTCAACGAGCCATTAGGCAACAAATGTATGTTCCTTGCCACTTGGAAAGAATCTAATTTCATGTTTGTCAAGATTTCCATGGTAGTTGAGGAATTGATCACCAACAAGATCTCTCATGAGTAAGCTCACAAATAATGACTAATCACATCCTATTATAGTGGGAGCAAAGTCTCTATAACAAGCCGGGGTCTAGAAGATTTGAAAAAGTTAGCTAAATAGTATGATCTTTGTCTCCAATGGGTACAAGAGGTTTGCCAAATTATGACCAATGCTGAGCAAAGACGAGTAATCAAAACCTCCGAGCAGGATCCACCCTATGTGGCTCCTACCTCATTCAGTGTTGGCCATTGATCGCAATCAACTATTAGAGGAATGCATCATGGTCCACCCCTAATGCGATCAAATCCTAACTGAGGAAGGACTGCACATCGCTAACAGAATGAACTCCGATGACTTCCTCACTGATGTCTAGACCTACATTACACATGTAGGCATTAGACCTCATGACATGGACCATCATGCCCACTTGGAGTATAACCCAAACTTCTACAATTGGCTCATGACAAAGTAAAGCATAGTAAGCATGTGCTTAATGCCCTTCATCCTCTAATCCTAGGAAGGATTTTCATCACTCCTGGGGGGGGGGGGGGGGGGGGTGTGGAAAAGAAGACACAACTTGAATCTTAAACCAATTTGTAAAAAGGAAAAGGGACAAATAAAAGTCAATTTGTACTTAAGGAAAAATTTCATGAAATTCTTGGTTAGACTATGTAGACTGCTTGAAGCAAAAATTTTGATTATGTACTTAAGCACTTCATCTTTCCATACCATATATTCATGATCCCCTTATCTTTTGCAAAAAGTCATTTCAAATGAACTAATAGTGAGATGTTGCATCATGACAGGAACTCAAGATGGCAGGGCACGAAAAGGGCAGCAAGCTTTCATTCACAGAAGAAGAGCAGGCCAAATACAGGCCAATGATGGGAACAAGGGCCTTTAATCAACTTAAGTTCAAAGGCATCAAAAACTTAGAAAACATGACGATGAAAGAGCAAGTGGTAAAACAGATTGTCGACTAGTGTAATCTTAGAAAATATATGGAGAAGGTCAGCTAAGCCATTGACTATAGCAAGTGCACAGAGTTCCTGCAAACTTTCTTGCTTCTAACAGGAACCATGGCACCGTGACAATGAGGCAAGGAGGAGAGAATCGCAGAGTAGAAGTGGAAATGAGTTTCAAAATGGTGGAAAGAGCTCTACGGCTAGTCAACAAGCTTGAGAGGTGGCCGAAAAGAGATATTTACAGTATGTTAGGGATGGACAAGACCCAAGGATACACAAATGATGGAGTCAGCTTAGCCAACACCCCCAACCCCGACATCAAGCAGGCGCTGCAAGCACAAAGACAAACCACGCTCTATTCTCCAATCAAAGGTACAATGCCTTGATGAGCAGGATTAGAGTGCCACTACTTAAGAGCCTCACAACTAAGTCTCTCGATGAAATCAATTTGAATGGCTATGTGCATAAGACTATTGAATCTTTAACGAAAGCGCTAGCTACAGGAGCCAGAGCAGCAAGTGGGGAGTCTCCAGCTTCCACAACAAAGATGGCAAGGAAAAAGCTAGCAACCAAGGCCTCCAACATAGGGTTTGGAGGTGTGTTCACTGCCATTATCTAGGAGGTTGTTAGAGACTTAGAAAGACAAGAATTGGTGGGAGAAACCCCCCAGCACTCACCCACCCATAGATCTGCCTATGTATTCACCCATAAAGATGAGCACCCCAATCTCCTTCTCCACTGAAAACTTGGGAGATGACAAGGCCACAAGAGTGTAGAAGAAGGAAGAAGCACAGCAAGCTACAAAGGAAGCTCTACTCCAAGTCCAATAGCAACAAGAGGCTTCAAGCAAGAGAACAATTAGTGGGGAAGGGAAGGAGAGCTCGGTCCCATCAAGCCTAGGTGAAAATAGGAAAATCACATTGAACATCCCAAGGAAAAAGAAGAAAACCACAGCAAAAGGAGACAAGGAATTAGAAGCTGCACAAAAGGAGTCAAGAGAACTAGAAGATGAACTAAAAAAGAAGCAGGAAGAAGAAGAGGAGTGACTAAGAAAGGTGGAAGAGGAGTCCAGAAGGGTGGAAGAGGAACGAAAAAGGAAGCAAATAGAGGATGAGAAAAGGTTGAATAGAGAATATGAGTAGCAAATGGCAATAACCTTGCATTTTTTGGTAGAGCAAGCCTTCCACCCCAAAGAGTTAACAAGGAGAATTCCAAGTGATGAACTAGGCTCCAATGCTGCATTAGGAAAAAGCTCAAGGTCCCACTATGCCTACTAGCAAGAAAAAGGCCCCCATGTACCCACCACCACTAGCCCTAATTGCCATGCCAACCACCACCCAAGAGACCTCAGAAGTGGGATTAGACCACCAAAGCAACATAGTGGCATGGGTGCAGTACCTGCTAAACTTGGTGAAGCAATTTGGCCTAATGCAAAGTGGTGGAGCCCTAATGATAGGGACAAAGATACCTACTACTATGGATAGAGAAACGGGAAAAGATTGATAGGATTCCAAGGTCAAAGCATCGACAACATCCATGCTATTAACCATACCAACAGCAATCAACTACGATGAATATGCGTAGGAGCTCCTAGGCCAACTCGAAAAGATGAAGGAAGATAGGAAGGCTTCTATGGTAGAGTTAGAGATTGAGAAGGAATTGTTCGCTGCTTACCAGCTAGAGAAAATGAAGGAAATGACCATCTATGAGAGAGAGGTGAATGATCTAAAGAAGCAAGTAGAAACAAGGAAGAAGATGGAGGTGGAGAAGGAAGAAGAGAATGCATAGGAACTTCAAGTGGAGAAGGTAGAGGGAGAAATGGGGCTGGAAATGGACTTCTCAAGCCTTATATACAAGGGCAAAAGGACATGGAAGAGCAATTTAAACAACTAAAGACCTCAAAGAGGAGCTCACCAAAGAGCTAAAGAGGGTGAAGACACATGCCCATGTGGAGTTCCATAAGGAGAGATGGCAAAAGGAATGGCTCCTAAAGGAACTGCAAGAGACTAGGACACAAAAAGACAAGGAGTTGACTAAAAAGTTGTTAGAGGCAGAAAGCCAACTCCTTGGGACCCTCCAAGAGCAGGAACAACTGAAAGAAGAGCTGAAGCATCACAAACAAGACAAGGAGAAGATGTTGGCAATCTGGAAAGAACAAGAAGAAGTGGTGACAATGCTATCACATGAGTTGAGAGCCAAAGTCAAGGAAAGATGGAGGAGAAGGCCAATGCTTGGGAAGAGAGGAATCTTGGAAGGGTCAAAGACATGGGCAAATGCCTTACCCTAGGTAGAAAGTGGGAGAATCGTGGCAAAAGCAAGGGCTGAAGCAGTGGAGATAGGGGGAACATAGTGCTTCACATGACTCATGCTAGAGATGAGGACTCAGTGGAAGGGCTAAAGAGGAAAATGGAGATCTCAAGGAGAACCATAAGATATGGGCTCCAAGAGCACACCCCTAAAACCAGCACTAGCGCAAGATTGACACAACAAAGGCAACTTCTAATGCAAGCAAGGCTCTCGACTTAGAGTGGCTTGGAATCGGGGAGCAAGAGCACCAAGAGCAACCAATCACAGTGGCCCAAGCAAAACCACCAAGGAAAGAACGGCTCAATTTTAAGCAACTTGATGACACTAAGGCACGACCCGGTGAATAGAGCTCATCCCCACCTCCATCAACAAAAGTAGAAGGCCAAGAAGAAGAAGATCCTGCCACCCACTGCAAAAAGAATGATTGAGGGCACAAGGAAATGTGGGGAGTTGGCTGAATTCACGAGAAGGAAGTTTAATGCCATGCCACAAGAAGTGCGCAACATCCAGATGTTGCAAATTAAGGAACAACTGCCTATCGATTGGGCACCGAAATTAAACCATTGGGAGCAATGGAAGAATGGGTGTAGGCCATTTGAATTTGAATTATTCTACTCTTCTACCTTGAATCGAGTGCTAACCCCATAGGTAGTTGAAGGAGCCATCTAGGTCTCGAAGAGGCTAGGAAGCGGTGTGGATAGACAAGAGGTTTAAAAATCCAACGTTATGGAGAAGAGAGTCTGCAAAGTACTGGGAGGATAAGGTCATGGAAGAGCCAAGAAAATTCAAAGGCTATGAATCCCAACCTAAATGGCACCAAAAGATCTGGGATTACAATTTTGAGGCATGGATGGCTTTTTGTAACACGCTACTATATGAAAGGGATGACCCCATCTATATGGCTTACCTCAGGTGCCACAATGTGGATTTTGACTGGGAAAAGTATGGTAGGTACGACTTCCCTTTTATCTACAATGTCAATGCCACCAATCTTGAAGAATGTCTGACCTTTGAGGCACAAGACCTCCGACCATCCATCACTCACTTCTTGGACATGTTCACAGCATGCCCTAACCCCGCTTTCCTTATCACTTGTAATCACCTTTGCCTCTTGCAAATCCTATTAAAACAAAAACCCATAGTCCAAGAAGACCACCTGCCACCCCTCTATTTTGATATCAATGCAGGTATAAACAGTTATGCAATGACCTACCTAATATTAAGGGCCGCTCTCTTGCCAGCTTTTTGCATGAGTCTTTTAGAAGACATGAGTGATAGCAAGTTCTCAAAGTGTAATCACCCTTTCCTATCTACTACCCCTCCCAATGTAAGAATTAACCAAAAGAGCTACATGCAAAGCCATACATTCCTTTGCAAATCTCTTAGGCCTCCTTGAAATGTAACTAAAGAATAGCATCACGATGATGCCTAGCATATTGGAAGGGAAAAGAAAAAGAAAAAGAAAAGAGAGAGAGAGAGAGAGAGAAAAGGACCCACATGAAGCAAAAGGAAAGGAAAAAAGTGCCTTCACATGTAACATCAGAGTGTCACAACCACTGGACCTAGGGGTTCTCAAGTTAGATGCATTTGGTGGCCTTGGTTGTGCCTAACCCCCTAGCCCTCCCTACCCCCCCACTTTACACTTATGGCACATCAAGGATAGGACACACTTAGGGAGTTTTTGCTCTAGACCTATCTCCCTAAGTCACACCCATAGCATCTTCCCTTGTACACAAATTGGGTTCTCAAGTGTGGGATAACACCACAAGCTTCGTTGAGGTTCAACCCAACTCTCAATTTCACTAGCACCATGAACATCTTGCACTGTACAGTGAGGTAGCTACTACTAAACTGAGAGATTACATGCTAGAAGCTACATGTTCTTTATTAGCTTACCACTCCACTATCAACTACCATTCCAATTTTAACTCTACTACATTGGTAATATCACCTTTACTGCTTATTTTTGTGTTTAAATATGTTTAATAAATGTAGAATTGAGTTACGCTTGAAATAATTACAGGCCTTTCATTTCTTACCTAAAGCCAAATGAAGCTCCAACAAAAAGAAAGAGCCATATTTATATCATGATGGAAATTGTATTCCATGAAGGAACCACAAGGTTGTTACCTAGCAACTAAAAGCCAAAAGGTTAAGAATGAAGGTAAGAAGTACATGGGTATCTAGGTGGACAGCTATTTATATCTAGCAAATCCATTAATAGTGGATCCACATGAATTTTCCACACTTTATGACACAAGTAGGTTTATTGGAGAGAAACAAGGTGTCTCTTTGTCATCATAATCATTTATAGAATGGAGGTAATAAGTACATTGGCATCTAGGTGAATGGCTATTTATAGCAAGAGCATAATGGGTTCTAAAAACCATCATGCTCAAAAGGAAACATATAGACTAGAAACAAGTTAGTAGAGGTAGAGAAAAAGTTGAAATAATTGAATATACAAATAGAAAATATTAAAGAAGAGAAGAAGGAACAAAATCATCATCTAGCAAAATTGAGAGCTTCAATGTTTTGTGCTAAATTTAGGCTTAAACAAAGGTGATTTAAAAGCCTTGAAAATTTGGAGCAAAAATGTGATAACATCAAGAAAAGAAAAATAAAGGGTACATCATGAATCAACTTTTTAAAAGTGTGTTTTAGGAAGTGAAAAAGAGAGCAAACATTATCAACTAGATCAAGGATCTATCTACAAAATATGTGGAACGAGGTAAGGAAGGACTTCCAAAATCAAGACTTGCCGAATTAAAATTTGGAAGAATCATGACAAAATTTTCAATTCTCAAGAAGGGATTGCAAGCAAATGATAAACTAGTGGTAAATAATATTTATCAAAATCATCTACTTTTTTTTCACTCTTCTTAGGATATATATTATTGCAAATAATAGATATCAATAAAATTTGGTAATCACAAAGTTTTTGGTGGATTCCAAGCACTTCATAAATTCAATGCCTTTCATAAAGGTAAATAAATACTCTTGTGTACTTTTAATGTAATGAGTATAGCAATATTTGGATGGATCGTAGGATGGTATAAATGACAATTGTGCATGCTTATGACTCTAAAGGACATGGACGGGAAGCTTCAAGTGTCTAGTTTGAAACCAATCTATGGTGGATAGATACATTATTTAGTGGGCAATTCTAATCCAAATCCCAAATTTAGGATTATATTATCAGGATAGGTGAGATGGGTCCAAAGACTTGATGGGGGCAATTCCAATACATGAACACTCCAAAAATTAGGTCAAGGTTTTATCTCTTCAAATTCAAAAGAGCAAATATTCGATTCTTGAAAATCACTCTAGCACAAGTGTCTAATAAAAGCCATTTAAAGGTTCAAAAATGACTTTTCCATGGTACCAATATCCAAAGTATTATTCAAACACAAAATAGAAGAACATCATGAACTTGGAAGGCCTTGACTTATTTTAAGTCGAATGATATTTGAGTGTTGAGTTAAAGGTGCTCTAAAATGTGCATTTGATATTTGATAAGGAGTAATAATTGTAATTTGGGAATTTTGAAAGGAACTATGTAGGTGTATAGCAAATGTGGTGAGCGATCTCGTAATAGGGAATAAACACATGAAATTTTGGATAGAACTTAAAAACTATATCCAACTCTTGAGGCAAACCAATATCAATGTGAGTTATTTTTCACACTTTAAGAAACCAATAAAATGTCTAATAAATACAATAGTAAAGGCTTGAAAAAAAAGTGCAATCTATTTTGATAATTAATTTTTGGTACATATATTCCATATCTTCATTTTTCTATATTTTTAATAAGTTCAATAGCTTCATCTTGTTGAACTATTAAAATTATAGACAATGTGAGTTTAGAACCTTCTATACATAGGAAGTGCCTCTTATGTATAGGTTCACTAAACGCTCCATAACAATTGCAAGAAAAATACAAAAGGCTTGACTATTGCCAAAGATGAATTTTCTCATTAGTATGGTGAGAGTTTGTACAATACTTATGATTTTAAATAGATTGCTCTATAGAGAAATCAGTAAAAAAGCTTTAGCTTTTTGTTACTTCTTTTTTCCTCATATTTCATTTTTCCTTTTATAGCAAGGGAGCATTTCCTTGTTATGCATGGGATATCTTCGCTGCTTGCAACCTTGTAATGCAAGGTCCTTTGTTGGATTAGAAATAGGCCACAAGTACATTTTTAGTGTAAGATGTTTTCTTATAAGAATGACTTTGTATCTCTTTAAACTTATATGAGCAAAGCCAAAAGTTATAGACACATTTATAAGTATGTATAGTGGAAGGATGGGGTCATTTGAGTATTTGAGATGATAAATCTTCAAAATATCAAGAGTTATGATTATTCTAGTGTCCCACTAGACCTAACTAAAAAGCTATCATTATCATAAACAAATGCATGTAAGATAAGTAAAAAATACAAGTTAGAATTTTACAATGAATGGCTTAGATTTGATGGAATTGGTATCTCTTGATAAAAGTGCTTACATTTTGTGAATTTTCATCCTCTACCAACATTTTTTTCATCCCAAAGGTTGATCACTCTGGTTTATGTACAATAATACTTCTATCTACCTCCTTTCCCATACCGAATTCCAAGCAATGTTTTGAATATGCATAAATTTATTTTTCATAGAATACTTTTGTGAGTATTCTTGGGATTTTCGAAGGAAAAACCCTAAAATACAAAGGGCATCCAAAAATCATGTAGTATTGGAGTCCAAGAAAGAGAATCCTTCATTGAAGCTATCCATAAAGTCCTTTCTCTTGTAATCATCCATTTACTAGTCCTGTTTGAGACCCATGAATCTCTAAACATCATTAAGTAGAAAGAAACCCTTCCTTAGGATTGGAAAAGAAGACTTGCAAGATAGAGTGACTTAAAAGTCTCTAGGGTAAAATTTTCCTCATTTTTCATTGCATTGATTTCTTTAAAATTTGCAATGTCATTGCTTTGACATAGCCTTCTCACTAGGCAAGATGTCCCAATACCCATATATGTCTACCCAACATCTTTAAATCTCTTGCAAATGGCTCCCTCCTAATGCAATCTTGTGTGATCAACTTCTCCTTGGCAAGCCAAGAAACAAACAACCTAGGATCTAACTCATACAAGTTACGTGTACACACACACACACACACACTTCTATTCATGGAATACAAAATTTAAAGTTGCTTTTTCATCTTCTAGAAGCTACTGGAGCCTTTTCATCATAATCCTCCTTTGGTCGTAGAACCTTCTCTCAAATGGATAGTGGTTTCTTAGTCTCAACCTTGTTCTTGAAGCTCTAAAAGCTCTCTCTTGATAGTAACACATGCTTGACAAATCACATGCTTTGTGTTGAATAGGACATCAAACATTTCCCTTGCATCGCCAAAATAATGAGCTTGTCCAAGCTCATGAGAGAAAGAAAATAACTTTTCAACTAGGGATCCTCTATCATTTTTTATAAATGTGTAACTTTATTTAATCAAAAATAAAATATATACACCTCTAAAGAGATGTGATCAACTTTTTCGATAGTATATCGACCACTTTAAAAGTGGATTTCTTTCTTCCTATGAAGCCAGAAAGAGTAGCTAGCTAGCTCTTCATAAAGACTACTCTTGACAAAATCTGACACCCATATAACTATCGATCCTACCAAGCATCACCTCATTCCTTCACAGACAAGCCAAACTCATGATATCCACTTGAACTAGCGCCCATACTTGATAAGAAACATCATTGAGATTTCCTTTATCACCTATTTCTAGACAATGGTGCCATGCAAACCAACTCTATCCATAATAAACATGGCATTTTTTCATGCATCTGTAAGACTCTTTGCAATCCCAAAAGACATGTTTTATAGATTCCTCTTCCCTCTTGTGTATGACACAAATTGGAGGCACCTTCATGAAGTGTAGGTTATCCTTAGTTTGGTTTGCAATATTTCATGCCACTTTCAAGGTGTGCATTTCAGTGGTATGAGAGATAGGAAGTTGGAACTTTCACCGCATGGGATAAATTGAAGCATGCTTTACTCTCACCAAGTTTAGGCATAAATGTTTTGAAGAGCAGATGAGAGAGGAATTTATAAACCTAAATTAATTAGCTAGAGAACAAGTCAAATCCTACGTCTCTAGAATGGAGTCAATATTGAAGAGATCATCCAACCATAACCAAGATGATGGAATTCAAAAGGAAATATTTCTTAGGGGACTGCAACCAGAGGTTTAAAAGTTCATGGAACTAAGAAGACTAGAAAATTTCCAAGTTGTGGTGGAAGGTTCCAACTTGTATGATTTAGAGGCTAGATTAGCCACGAATCGAGAAAAAGAGGAGTCATGCCTCTCTCAACACTAGATATGGTATATCAACCTAATCTAGTTCCATGGATTGTACCCTACTCTTATCCACAGGTGCCTATAGAACCCTAGTATGGTGATGTAACCCAATAATGGCCAAAAATAGTTTCCTCAATGATGATGGCTTGATTGCAATGACAATGGCCTTAGATAGTCCCCTAGCAATAATAATGGAATCCTACAAACAATGAGTTTTAAATCAAAATTAGAATAAAGCCTCTTTTGCATCAACCTAGCCAGTGTATGTGGTGATCATAGAGACACCCCAAAATCCCACTGCAAGAAAATCAGGAAGAGAACATTTGAAGGACTATTTGTCAAACTTGGTTGCTGATATTAAAAAGGAGTTAATGGATGTGACAATAGAATAGCTATAGACCTTGAAGGCAAATATTGCTAGTATTTCCAATAAATCAAAAAAATGGTGTGAAAAATGTCATCATTGAGACATTTAGCCACTGAATGTCCCCCGAAAACTAACAATTCTAGGAGCCTTCTATTCTTATTTCTTAAGAAATAACTATACAAAATATATTCGCTCTCTAAAAGAGATGCATCAAAGGAGAAAGAAATAAGAGAGAAAGGTTTAATTTGTCAAAGTCTAAGATGTTAAACCAAGACATTGGGTCAAAACCTAGAGAGTTTGAATCTAACTTTGGTCCCAAGAGGTTCCCATCCCAAAGTTATAGAGGACAACAAGCTCGGGATAGTTAGAGGTCTAAAGTTGAATGTTATTAGTGTGAAGAAAAATGCCACATTTTTTCAAAATTCCCTAATCCCAAAGAATTCATAGGTTACAATTTGTTGTGTAGCAGATGCAAAGGAGAGAGCCATACTACAAAGGATTGCTTAAGCCTAGCCGCTAGAAATGTAACACCTTTGATAGTCAACCTAAAGTTTAAGAATCTACATCCAACCTGGTAGAGTTGGAAGAAGTTATGATTATGTATTCTAAGAAGAAAGGAGAAATAGTTCCAAAAGAGAATATTCCCCTAAAATAGACAGTAAAATTCAAACTTCCAATAGAACCACAGAACAATATAGCATAGAGTAATACAATGCAAAGCAATCTAATGCAACAAGGGACTCCACCAGGAGATGAACCAAGAGGTCCAGTAGTTAGAAGAGGTGGACATACCTTTGATCTTAGGAGAGGTGCAAATATAATCTATTCTCAAAGATAGAGAAAAAACGAAAATGAATATCATCCCATTCCCAAACCATTTGGAAAAGCTAGTGGAACCCACAAAGGAGTATGACCTAATTAAATATCTTTATACATTCTAGCTTAATCTAACATTCCTTGTTCTTTTACAAAGGCCCTCCAAAAGTAGAATCAGAGTCTAAAGAGAATGATCATGAAGAATCCATACAATCAAAAGAAGACACTAATGATGATGAAGTTGCAATGCCCTTAATGGTGCTAAATATCTTATTTTGAAGGAAGAAATAACAATTGTTTCTTTTTGACTGATTAATGACTCTCAAAATATGTAGAGAATATACATGAAGTGGTTCAAGCAAATTAAAGTTTCCTTTTATAGTGGTTAGTGGTGTCACCATAACCACCAATCTTTTTCAAGAAAAAATTATGATGATGCCCTATGCCAATGAGCACTAAATCCTAAAAAGAAAAGAAGCTTTAATGTTCCCTTTTATGTGACATTTCTAGATGCATCATTAGAAGATATATCACCTAGTCAAGAAGTGATTCCACTTGAGATACAATTGAAAATGGCCCTCATTCCAATTTACCCCCCACTAGCAATAGAATAGTTGTAGCTCAATGCTTTAGAAGCAAATTCCAATGGAGCATTGGAAGATGATCTAACTCCCTTAAAGGAGTCTGATTTGTATCTAGAAGATATATTGATACCAGGAGGCATATTTCACGGTGGATTCCATGAGGTTTTACGGTGGATTCCGTAAACTTTGATTACCGGGGCTCATACACAAAGTGGATTCTTTGTGTGAGAAGTCGATGGGGATGCCTATCCTTTTCGGGCGTTTCGTTAATTTAGTGTGTACACGGGTGATTCCATAGCGGGTGATTCCGCAAAATATATATTAAATTAATAAACGTTTATGAGTTTAGAGTGCGCACTCGTGATAAATTAAGGTTAGGATTGATTTCTAACCAATTGATTTATTTATGTAGCTGAAGACTGCTAGGTATTCACTTTTGTCGGTTTAATTGTATTATTTTACTAACAATTGTGAATGCTTCAGTTGATGTGTAGAGATAGCAACAGTGGCGAAGGAAAGCATTGGAGGATAGCATGTATTCGAGTTATCGCCTATATTTTGTCGTGCCTATTTATTAAGGCGTTGGATATTTATTTATTATTTTTGTATGCGCATGGGCGCACGATTATGATAATTGTATTTGGACATTGTATTGGGTATGCCTGACTTCTTGGGCGCCCGCCCATTAGCTTTATTTCTATTTGGCACTAAAGCAAACTCAAAAGCCAAAAGCGTGCTATTTTGTAATTTGAGCTATTATTTGAGCTTGAAGAGGATTAATACATAAAATACATGCTTTGTGGAGCGCTCACATAAGGCATGGGGGGAGATTGCACCCAATTGGTCTCTTGTTCATGTCGTGCATGCTTTCTACCTTGAGTTTTGTGCAAAAAGTAGAGTTCTTTTGTTATTGGGAACCTTCCGACACTCACTACGCACGCTTATGGCATCCGATCTGTGCACCAGTGGTATCAGAGCGAAGCTGAGATCGAGAGCTTCCAATCGTTACCCATCTTGTGCGAAGGCGGAGCTCCTGGAACGATCGAGCTCTACAGTCAGTTTCATCGCGAACGGTCGATATGGGTGGATTCTTGGCGGTCACAAACCTCTGTCTACAGCCTCTGATCGTGAAGGACCGGTCTGAGGAAGCGGAGGACCACTCCTACATCTCCTTCATCAAGTCGTTTCTCCACAGTCAATAACAGATAAGCTTCATATCTGAAACTTCATAAGCTTAAGTTAAAGCTTAGAACTAAGCTTTTAAAAAGCTTAGTTACTTCAATTTTAAAATTGACGGTATCAGCGGCTTCTTTCCGTGATTTTCGGCACAGCAAAACGCCCCCCCCCCCCCCCAAAAATTCGTCGACTGTGATTTAGAAGCTTAGTTACATAAGCTATAAGTCACTAATCTTCAAAGTCTGTCAAGTTTTGCAAGTTTCGTTACTCTGCAAGTTCACCAAGTCAGCAGAGATCAAAACTGACTTACCTCAATAACTCCTATAAGGACTGTTCCTATGTAAAAGCACAGAACTACAAAGTTGTTCCCTGGAAGATTCTGTTCACATACGCAGACTTGCTGAACCAGTTTCAGCACACACAGAAGGTCATACGTAGTTTTTAAAGAAGACTACAAATCCCGCAACCACAAAAGACGAAGACCGTGAAAGCCAAACAAATATCTATAAGCCTTGTATACCCGACTTTGAGCTAAGCTCATCCCGCTAATTGGATTTTGAGAGAGTGAGGTCTTTTGAATTTTTACAAGATGACGAAACAAAATATGGATGATTTAATGGCTAAAGGCGATCTTCCTGAACCTACGATAGAACAAAAATTGGATTTAATTATGATGCAGCTGGATGAAGAACAAAGAGCCCGACAAGCTTTGCAAGTTCAATTGGCCAATTTACAATGAACTACTACCAACAAAGATGGACCACAACTCGAAGATCTTATCCAATGAACCATCGATGCGACTCTCGAAGCTCAATCCATCCGCAAAGAAACAAAGATAAGTAAAAGAAATTTCAAATTCCGTACTTTCAATGGAACTCGAGATGGAAAGACTGTCCTTGCATTCATCAGTCAGTTTGATTATTACTTTCATGAAGAGACATACGTTGAAAAAGATAAAATTAAATGTGTCACTAATCATTTAGTCGATCGAGCATCTCTTTGGTGGACCATGGTTCGTAAGAGCGTTGATTGTCCCACTACCTGGGAGAGTTTCAAAAAGAAATTTATGCAGAATTTCCTTCCTCCTCAATTTCATGAAAAAGCCATAAAGCAATGGGATCTTCTACAATAAAGAGATCGTGAGCCTATTTCCTAGTACACCGAACGTTTTTGGAATGCCCTACTGCAACTCCGAATGCTTGAAGACGTACCTAAAGCGACTCACAAGTGCAAGTTTATGTCTGGATTACTTGGGCATTACTACGTTGAAGTCAATATGTTCAAGCCTACAACCCTTGAAGATGCAATTTCTTTGGCTCATGACACTGAAGACAAGATTCGAGGAAGAGACAAGCGTCCACAACAATTTCAAGCAAATGGTAACTATGGTTCCAAGCAATTCAATTCAAATTTTAGAAGATTCAATCAAAGTCATTTTCCTTCATCATCTTTCCGTAAGTCTTGGATAAAACCACCTGCTTTGCCATCAAATATCAATCAAAACCCTAAGCCATCCTCACAGCCAAATCCTAATATTCCTAGACTTCCTGCCATTGCAAACAATGTATCTAAAGCCAAACCTATAGTGTGTTACAAATGCCATCAACCTAGACATCTAGCAGCCAATTGCCAATCGAAGAAACCACCTATCCATATCAATTATCTTGGAGCAATGGAAGATGAAGAATGTGAGGAAATGCCTAACTTTACGGAAGATGAAGACGACATTGCTACTCCTTCAAATGTTTTACCAGGTATGCCAACTCCACATTCTTTGTTGACAATGAAATGTTTAGTGTATGGAAAAGAAAAGATTATTTTGCATGATGATGGTAGTACACATGATTTTATTTCTACAAAGTTAGTGAAAGAATTGAAATCAAAAACTGTTCCTACGAATTATCGTATTAAAGCAGCATTCTTAGGCACAAGATATAATGGAACACAAGAGGTGCATGACTTAGAAATTAAAATTCGTGAATACACTGAACATAGAAATTTCCTAGTTGTACCTTTACAGTCCAGTGATATTATCCTAGGTATGCCTTGGCGTCATCAGCATAATCCTGACATAGATTATTCCATGCATTCAATTAAAATTCATTTTCAAGGAAAACAAGTTACATTGCATGGTATGCATGCATCTAATAAATTTTCACTGCTTACTCATACTCAAGCTAAACGTGCATTACGTAAAAGTAGTAAATCTTATCTAATTTGGGTCAATGAACTTCAAGCTAAAGAAAAACATATGCACCCTAGGCATAAAGAATTCCTTGCTCAATTTAAAGATTGTTTTGTTGAAGATTTACCACATGGACTACCTCCTTCACGTCCTGAAGATCATAAAATAGATTTAATTCCGGGTACACAACCACCATGTAAAGCACCATATAGGCATAACCAGATTGAATAGAAAGAAATTCAAAATCAAGTAGAGGAATTATTAAATCGAGGATTAATTAGACCTAGTAGTTCTCCATTTGGCGCACCTGTTTTATTAGTAAAGAATAATAATAATACTTATCGCATGTGCATAGATTATCATGCCCTGAATAAGATTACTATTAAGAATAGATATCCGATTCCTAGGGTAGATGATCTTATGGATAAACTACAGGGTTCTGCCATATTCAGTAAAATAGATCTTAAATCTGGTTATCATCAAGTGAGATTAGATAAATCTGATATATTCAAAACTGCATTTAGAACACAATTTGGACATTATGAATTTCTAGTGATGCCTTTTGGATTGACTAATGCACTTGCTACATTTAGTCAAATGATGAATCGCATATTCTTGAAATATCAGCATTGTGTTATAGTATTCTTTGATGATATCTTGGTGTTCAGTAAAAATGAGAAAGCACATTATGAACATCTGTCTTTGGTTTTCAAGTTGTTGAAAGATAATCAATTATATGCTAATCTAGAAAAGAGTGAATTCTTTCAAACAAAAATTGAATATCTAAGTCATATTGTGTCAATAGAAGGTATTAAGGTTGACCCTAAGAAGATAGAAGCAATATTGAATTG
Source organism: Lygodium microphyllum (assembly GCF_053477565.2). Taxonomy (NCBI): domain Eukaryota; kingdom Viridiplantae; phylum Streptophyta; class Polypodiopsida; order Schizaeales; family Lygodiaceae; genus Lygodium; species Lygodium microphyllum. The sequence goes on along the minus strand of NC_141136.1, from coordinate 154,874,446 downwards.
GCCCATGTCCAAAAATGTGCATGAGTTACGTTCTTTTCTAGGTCTTGCTAGTTTTTATAGGAAGTTTGTGCGAAATTTTTCATTACTTGCTTTGCCTTTGACTAAACTTTTAAAGAAAGGTATTGCTTATCATTGGTCTGATAATCAACAGAAATCTTTTGATTTATTGAAACATGCATTAACATGTGCTCCTGTATTACAACTACCTGATTTCAATAGACCATTCTTTTTAGTAGTTACTAGTGCTAGTGGATCTGGAATAGGAGCTATACTTATGCAAGATAATCATCCCATAGCCTATTCTAGCTATAAACTAAAACCATCCTAACTTAAATATTCTACTTATGATAAGGAATTGTTAGGTGTAGTACAAGCTTTAAGACAATGGAAACATTACTTAATGGGTTCTGAGTTTATGATTAAGACTGACCAACAAAGTATTAGACATCTCCTTAGTCAACCCCAAATATCTGACCGACATATCAAATGGACAGCTTTCATTCAGAGTTTTCATCCCCTTATCTAATATCAACCAGGAAAAGAGAATGTAGTAGCCGATGCCTTAAGTAGAAGACCGACCATTCATAATATCTCTGTCATATCATTTGATTCTCTTAACTCTATGAAAGATACTTATCATTAGGATATTACTTTTCAATCTGATTGGAATAAATTAGTTGGAAATAACTTGATTCCTATTGATTCACTATCTTACAATAATGGATTCATGTTTTATGAAAAGAGATTATGTGTTACAGTTCCAATTAGATCATTTGTTTTAAATGAGATTCATTGTCCTCCATATCAAGGTCATAGAGGTATTATATCTACTTTACTTACATTGTTTGACTGAAGATTTTTATTGGCCGACACTGATGTATCTAACTTTGTTTCTGAATGTTTAGTTTGTCAAAGAGTTAAGAGACATCATGGTAAACAGTATGGTTTACTAATGCCTTTATCTATTCTCCATTAAGACTATGGGAACAGATTTCTATGGATTTTATTACTGGTTTACCTAACACTAAAGCTAACCATGATATGATTTGGACTGTTATAGACAAGTTTAGTAAACAAGCATATTTCATTCCATGCAAGAAAACTTTAACAGCATCTCAAGCAGCACAATTGTTTTTTAAAACTGTTTTCACTAATCATGGCTTACCAAAAGTTATTATTTCTGATCGTGATTCTAGATTCTGTAATAATTTTTGGATTACTTTGTTTGCTAACTTAGGAACAAAGATTGATTTCTCATCTGCATTTCATTTTGAAACTAATGGTCAAACAGAAGCTACTAACAGTACTATTTTAGATCTTTTATGTGCTTACACTATTTCAAAACCACAGACATGGGATACACATCTACATTTACTTCAATTTGCATATAACAATACTCCACACACAAGTACAAAGAAAGCACCGTTTGAAGTGATTTATGGTTATAGATTGTCTACACATGTTGCATCTTTATCAAATAAAATTCAGAGTGCTGATGATATTGCTAACATGCACGCTACTATTTTTGATGAGGTTAAAGATATGATTGCCAAAGCCCAGCAATCATATACAAAGCAAGCCAATAAGAGAAGACATGCCATGAATTTCAAAGTTGATAACTATGTTTGGTTAATAATAGAGAAACTTAGATTACAAAGTGTAGATAAACACCCAATTGTGAAATTAGCACCTAGATTCTATGGACCATTTAAGATCATTCACAAAATCAATGACAATGCATTTAAGTTAGAACTACCACCACATTGGAAAATTCACAACACCTTTCACATTAGTTTATTACGACCTTTAGAGGCCAATTACCTGCACACCCTATTTATGAAAACCCACCTTTATTAGATGAAGAGACTGAAATCCTTGAGCCTGAAGCTATTATAGATACTGACTTTGTGACCACTAGAACTGGCCGTAGATATTCTAGATATTTGGTCAAGTTTAAAAACTATCCTGTTGAAGAGGCCCAATGGATGCACGCTAGAGACTTAAATGCTTTCCCCACTCTGTTAGCTCCACATTGAGCTAATAGCAATTGAGGACAATTGCTATCCCACCTCGAGGGTATGATGCCAGGAGGCATATTTCACGATGGATTCCGTGCCATGGTGGATTCCGTGAGGTTTTACGGTGGATTCCGTAAACTTTGATTACTGGGGCTTATACACAAAGTGGATTCTTTGTGCGAGAAGTCGATGGGGACGCCTATCATTTTCGGGCGTTTTGTTAATTTAGTGTGTACATGGGTGATTCCATAGCGGGTGATTCCGCAAAATACACATTAAATTAATAAACGTTTATGAGTTTAGAGTGCGCACTCGTGATAAATTAAGGTTAGGATTGATTTCTAACCAATTGATTTATTTATGTAGCTGAAGACTGCTAGGTATTCACTTTTGTCGGTTCAATTGTATTATTTTACTAATGATTGTGAATGCTTCAATTAATGTATAGAGATAGCAGCAGTGGCAGAGAAAAGCATTGGAAGATAGCGTATATTCGAGTTATTGCCTATATTTTGTCGCGCCTATTTATTAAGGCGTTGGATATTTATTTATTATTTTTGTACGCGCATGGGTGCACGATTATGATAATTGTATTTGGACATTGTATTGGGTATGCCTGACTTCTTGGGTGCCCACCCATTAGCTTTATTTCTATTTGGCACTAAAGCAAACTCAAAAGCCAAAAGCGTGCTATTTTGTAATCTGGGCTATTATTTGAGCTTGAAGAGGATTAATACATAAAATACATGCTTTGTGGAGCGCTCACACAAGGCATGGGGGGAGATTGCACCCAATTGGTCTCTTATTCATGTCGTGCATACTTTCTACCTTCAGTTTTATGCAAAAAGTAGAGTTCTTTTGTTCTTGGGGAGCTTCCGATGCTCACTACGCGCGCTTACGGCATCCAATATCTGGACCCTTTATAAGAGAAGGAAGGTGAAAAGAAATTGACTTTTGTTGATGCAAATGGAATTGAGCATTCTCTAAAGGCAAACAATGGTCTTTCTAGAGAGGAAAGTAAGACTTGTGTGACCTACTGAGTGAAGGAGAACTTGGATGTGCCCATGTGGCCATACAAGGATTTGAAGTGGATTGATCCCACTATATGTCAACATTACATTGACCTAGAGTGTGATGCTAAGCCAATACAACAACATTTGTATAGAATGATCTTGACTATTCTGCTTTGGTGAAGATTAAGTTGTTGAAGCTTTTAGAAGTAGAGTTTATTTATATAGTGATTAACAATGAATGGGTTTTAGTTACTGTGGTTATGTCCAAGAAGATGGAAAACTTTGCACATTTGTGAGGATTCCTAAAAGCTTAATTCCAAAACACAAAATATCACTTTTCTATCCCTGTCACAAATCACATGCTAAATACACTAGTAGAAAATGAGTTGCACTCCTTTTTGTTGGACGGATTCAATGGATACAATTAAGTGCATATCATAAAAGAATAGTAGTCCAAGACAACCTTAACAACAGAATGGGGAATTAACACCTAAAGGGTGGTGCCATTTGGGTAGTGCAATGCTCTTGCCACCTTTCAACATGTAATGATGGCTGCTTTTTAGAATCATTTGCATGATTTTATTGAAGTTCATCTAGATGACATTTGTATCTTCAACTTGCTTATTAGTAGTCTTTTGATCGACGCAAGGAGTATGGGATTTCTCTCAACCTTGATGGATGCATTTTTTAAATTTCTTTAGGAGCGCTTCTTGGCCACGTCATCTTCACACGAGGGATAGCAATGGATCCAACAAAGATTAAGAAGATTGCAACTTTGATAGTACTTACCAACTTCAAATAGCTCAAAGGATTCCTAGGTCATATGGGCTATTATAGGATATTTATTACTCCCTTTACAACTAAGGCAACTCCCCTACACAAGATTCTCAATGATGTAGAGTTTATGTGGATACCAAATTGTGAAGAAGATTTTAATACCTTGAATTAGTGCTTGATTGAAGCACCCATCCTACAACCTCTCGATTGAACAAAAGAATTCCGTGTGTACACTGATGCATCCATTAGTATTTTCCTCCCTAGGGATTTTGACAATCAAAGTGGCCTCTACCTTTTCTTTTTGGATGCCCGTTGATGATTCTCTTTATCGTATTGATGATACTCATCATGCTAATTTTGATAACATTGTATCATTATCTTGTTTCATCTCCCAACACTCGCCACTATTCAAGTACCCTCCCCTGTAGTCTTGTAGACATAGCATGGTTGGCTTTGATAAATGGTATTGTTACCTTTCTTTAAAAAAAGGAAGAAAAAAAAGAGAAAAAAAGGAAGAAATAACCAAATTTTCTTTTGTCCCTACCATATTGACATATTCTTTGAGAACATATAGAAACACCAATTTGTTTCTTTCAAATCAAATGAGAGGTAGGATGTGTGAATATTGAGCATTGCATGAATGCATTGGGTCTCTTGATTCACAAAGTATGATGAATACTATACACAGTACGATAAGGCTCCATTGCATTCTATTTTTTATGTTTGCATTGTGTGGAATGTATGTTTGCACTATCAATTGTACACAAGGTATATAAAATTTCATATAAGCAATTATGTGGATCAATCAATGGTTGTGAGGAATCAGATTGCCCTCAATATTTTTCAATAGAGCCTAGGATAATCGAGGTTTGTGTTTGACTAGTCCTTTTTTCAAACAATTGAGAGATGAGGATTGACAATGTTATGATAAATGGAGACATGTACATGAAAGGGAGCGACGGATCAAAGGTTGGACTTGAGAGCTATGGCGGGAAAGCAAGAGCAAGAAATGGAGAGACTAGAAATGGGAACTCCAACAGTCACAATGTGTGACCGGGCCTTCCTTTATTCAAACTGTCACTAAAAGAATAAAGAATAAAGTGACGGTGACGGGCGCCCACCACCTGCAATGTACAGTGGTGGTGACTGTCAATGTAGTAATACACGGGCGGCTAGGCAGAGGCGCCTTTACCCCCAACAACCTCCCACTTAAAGGCGAATCTGCCCCAGTGAGGAGTGAAAAGAAAAAGAAAAAAGATAGTACAACATGTACACATATACAACAGGATGAGGAAAGACGTCATCTCATCCCACGCCCATCAACCTCCTGAGGAAGGCAAAGCGCTTTGTAGAGAGGCTTTTCGTGAGCAGATCTGCAAGATTCTAGTCAGTCGAGATCTTGACAAGATCAATAGACTTGTCCTCAATGACCCCATGTATGAAGTGATACCTCACCTCAATGTGTTTCGTCTTCGCATGGAAGACCGAATTCTTGGCTAACTAAATAGCACTCATAGAATCCGAATGCAGTGTAGGGATAGCATCAATACCAAGGTCAGCAACTAAACGACCCAACCGAATGGCCTTCTTGCAAGCCTCTATGGCTACAACATACTCGGCCTCTGTAGTAGAAATGGCCGTGCATTTTTGCACCCTGGACATCCAAGAAACAACACCTCCAGCATAGGTGAATACATAGCCGGAAGTGGACTTCCTACTATTTGCATGTTCTGCATAATCACAGTCAGTGTACCCCACGACTCCTGTATCCTGGCTGCCATAGCATATGCACATATCTACAGTGCCCTTCAGGTACCTCATGATACCCTTCACGACATCCCAATGCTTCTTGCCAGGTGTAGCCATATAGCGTGCCACAACACCAACTGCAAAGGCAATATCTGGACGAGTGGCTATCATGGCATACATAAGACTGCCCACTGCGGATGCACACATGAAAGGATGCACCTGAGTCCAAGAGCCAACACTGTGCATACATAGAGTGTATCTCTGTCATCTGTGAAGCACTAGAAGAAGCTACAAGGATATAACCATCATCATCAACATCCTCAGGTTGCATAATATTGATCTCTTCAATTTTAACACTGGACTTTGTAGGCACTATGTTGCGATCAGAAGACTTATCCTGTACTTTGTCTTTCCCCTTATCTTTGTGTCTTTCATTGCGTAATTCATGGCATTGTGGCCTAATATGGCCCTTTTTCCCACAATGGTGACAAGTAACATTTGCATTCCTGCCACGGGATTTGCATCGTGGCTTCCCACGAGACTTGGACCGAGATTTCTGAGAATCCCATCCACGGCCACTACCACTGCCATGCTTTCCATATCCGTCATTCCTGCCTCTAATTGTCATAGCATGAGACACATGAGAGGCATCCAAATTCTTACGGTTAACCTCTTCCTGCAGAAGAGCACTCTCAACATCAGATAATTTCAAGGTAGCAATAGAGGTACATAATGCAGTGCGGAATATATCCCATGACTCATTAAGAGTACCAAGCAAGAAAAGAGGAGTGACATCCTCTGCAAAACTGATGTCCTGCGAAGTCAAGTTCTTGAGTATAGCATGGAACTAGCTCAAGTGAGCAGACATAGTCACATTCTCCTTCATGTGCAGATCCATAAGCTGCTTCAGCCAATACATTTGACTCGCTGGACTTTTCTTGTCATAGAGATTCTTGATTTTATCCCACAACTGCCATGCACTCTATTCTTCCTCAAATACATTGTAGTGAACCTGTTCTGTGAGAGACAATACAATGTTGGACTTGCATAACTCATCAAGCTCAAGCCATTCCTCATCTGGCATAGTTGCAGGCGGATGCCCGCTTAACCTCAAAGATTTGATCTGCGATTTCCGCACCAACACCTACCAAATCTGGCTCTTCCAATAAGAGTAATTCGTACCATCAAGCTTAGTGATGTTGAAAATAGCATGATCAGTGGACGAACTCGCCATAATGCAAGCTGGAAGACTATAGACAGTTCAAAATTGCTTGCTTTTTACTGCAAAAAATGACCAAAAAATCACCAAAATCGAGGAAAAATGGCGAGGAAAGTGGAATCAAAGGTGCTGCCCACCAAGTACTAGTGAAAGTACATCATTTCAGAGTGTTTCAACATGAAAAATCCATGTCAATCCATACATATATGCTTGTTGTAATAAATTTCAGATTTCAGTAAAAGAGAGCTAACAATGCCAAAATTGAATCCCAAGGCAATCAGATATTGCCAAGACCAAAGCCGGCATCATGCGGGCATAGCATAAGCATATGATGGTCGATAAGCATGAATCCAACACCCAAGTATGTCATACAAACATCTGCCAGTGAGTAGGCACACCCCCCAGTCAACGGGGCAAAGTGTTCCTGCCACTACCAAAACTTGACACAAGTAGGTGTCAATTCACAAAGATACAGATCCAAAACTGAGACTTAGCTCATAAGCATACAGTGAACCAAGATATATGATGTATCATCCCAAAAGGTAAGAAGTCCCAAAGTCTCAAGTGTCTGTAACTGCTCAATGGCATGTAACGGCTCAATGCATAAAAGTATTGTCTGCTCAATGTCTAATAAGCATTTAAGAATGCTCCCACTGGCATAAAAGTCGTATGTACGAGCTCAAGAGCTCAAGCCAAGGCAAGACACAGTGCCAATGACATAAGTCCAAGACAATACATCAATAGTACATCCCGAACATGTAGGCAGTAGAGCATCCGTATGGAGCATCCGTAAGCATGTAAGACATCAAATACATCCCAATCCAAACTCTGACAAGCCAAGTAACATCCAAGACTACTCCAAATAATCCAAAATGCATCCAAGGTGGAGCTTCAATGAGCACTCAAGCTCAACGTATGCATAGGGTAATCAACCATGACATGAGCATCAAGTCGTAGGCAACAGGTATGTATAAACCCAAGAAGCATCACTGTCAAAGCATATACCAATGTCAATAAGTGTGGGCTGAAATAAGCTCAAGCTTCCAAAAGCATTCGGATTCAATGGCAAGCTCAAAGTCGTCCCTCGATGATCAATACATCATAGCATAACCCAAGACATACATCCGGAGCCAATAGGCCTATGTCAAAGCATGAAAGATAGCTTCAGCCCAAGAGTATTCAACATGCATTTACTATTATAAGCTGTGTATTTCCAGCCCCAAAATCTGGCCAAAATCAAAGCATTACATGTAGCTTCAATCCCCCAATCAATCAGGATGCAATAGGCATCAAATTGGTTATGTAGTCATGCCCAAACAAGCATAGGCATACAAATACATGCTGTCTCGGACCTAAAATCTGTTGTAGAAGATTTTGTTATCAGAATTTGGCAAATCTGACATCACCATCGCGTCCGGAGTGTGCCAAAATCCCAACTTAGACTCTTACCTTGCCTGAATCGGGTTTCGAATATCCAAGATATAACAAAAAGAGTGATTTTTGGGCCAGATTTTGAAACAGGTGCAAAAAAAATGTGAGCTGGCTGGGGGGTCTGCTGTCCCACATGTCAACAATGGGGCCGAAAGGGGGCACAAATGAGGGCCAAAGAAGGCCTACACCAAGCCTCAGCAAGCCTTAATAAGCTAGAAGCAAGATCCAAGTAAAGGAAGCTCCAAGAGGTGTGAGTTATGGCTGCCCACAACTTGTTTACAGCCTGTGAGACCTGAGAACTAAAGTAAACCCTGAAGAAAATGATCAAATACCTCTAATGTAATGCCCTGAAGGTGCCCAATAATGCCGAGAAGGTGCTCGGGAAGTTGGGGAGTGATAGGAGCTCGAAGGAGTCGGATATGGCTGCCAAGAAGGAGACCCAATGCAAGTAGGGAGTTGATGGGATGCTGAGAATGCCACAAACCAAGCTCAAGAGTTGGAAAGCAAAGCTCTGATACCAGTTGAAAGGGAGTAACGGATCGAAGGTTGGACTCGAGAGCTATGGTGGGAGAGCAAAAGCAAGAAAGGGAGAGACTAGAAATGGGAACTCCAATAGTCACAATGTGTGACCGGGCCTTCCTTTATTCAAACTGTCACTAAAAGAATAAAGAATAAAGTGGCAGTGATGGGCGCCCACCACCTGCAGTGTGCAGTGGCAGTGACTGTTAGTGTAGTAATACACGGGTGGCTAGGCAGAGGTGCCTTTACCCCCAACAGTACATTCTTGTTTGCCTATGTACACACAGATTGAGCCTCTTTCAACACAACACACCGATTCTGTTATGTGCACTGTGATACAAGGCTCCCTAACACACACACACACACACAAAGCATTATGGGACTGAGATAGTAAAAATAGTAGTCTAATGGTAGAGGAGTTACAAATATCAAAAGTGGTTTTGGATTCTATAGATATAAATGCATTGAAACTAGGGTGTAATATATTGCATCTCCACATTTCTTGTGAGGCCAAATTAAAGATTCCATGAATCTTCTTTATTAGTACACTAGGTAGTAATAATTGCATTATGATTACATGGGTCTAAAACAATGGATTCCCTTGCTAATCTCCATAAAATTTGCAAGCTACACAATCTAACAATTGTAGACTACTATTATGATTATATATGTCCACAAAATCTCCTAGAGGAGTCATAGAGAAACATTCCTATGCAAATTTTATCACAAAATCTTGAGATGGTTGGGACATATAGTATCCAAATACCAAATACACTCCTTGCTTCATCCACTTCTCTCTCTCTCTCTCTCTCTCTCTCTCTCTCTCTCTCTCTCTCTCTCTCTCTCTCTCTCTCTCTCTCTCTCTCTCTCTCTCTCTCTCTCTCTCAATCGTGGCTAACCTAGCAGTAAGCCACCTTTTTTTATTAACCCACCAACCGGGGTTCCATTCTCCCTTTTCTAACACCTATACTAAATGACTGCACAAAATGTAGGAGTTAAACGAAAGACCTTCTAGTCATCGCCCTTTTTAACTTAACCAACTGAGCTACACCCGTTTTGGTCTCTCTCTCTCTCTCTCTTCCCCTTCCTCCCTCTCTCTCTACATGCTAAAGAGCCCAAGTTTGTATGGAACTTTATAGGCCTCCAATTCTGTTTTTTAATCCAAGCCTTTGAATTGGATGTTGAGGGTTGATATGACTATGTTTTTAGCCTTTTTTTGTTGGATTTTTGGGTGATTTTTGTAAGATTTGAATGATGATTGATTGGTTTGGAAGTGTTTGGGAGTGTTTTGGATAAGATTGAATAGGTTTGAGAAGTTCATGATGTTTTTCAGTGGAGATATGATGTGCTGAAAGGTTCTGTTGAGTGTCTTATAGGTTCTGATTGGTTCTGTTGAGCTTCTATTTTGTTCTGTTTTCCTTTTGTATGAGAGGTTGGAATGATGATTGATGGAGTTTAAGAGTGTTTGGAAGTTTGTTGAATGATTCTTGATGGTTTTGAATGGTTTTCGTTGAGCTAAATGTTTTTTGATGACCTTGTATATGGTTCTATGGACTCTCTGTTGACCTTCTATGTAGAGCCTCTATCTCCGGTCTGTTTTTACTCTGTATGCCTATGTAAGTGTTATGTTGGATGAATGTCTAGCTTGGGAAAAATCTTTAATCTTTGGAAGAGATGAATACAAGTTCAAAATAGCTCAAAAAAGTGAAAGAAGTAGCTACTAAAGACTCAAGTGAAGACTGAAGTGACAGTGACACTGTTGAGTTGCGAAATGACACTATAGTGGCTCTAATGACCCTTCGTGTTAGACATACCTTTTGGGAGGGGTATCCATGACCAAAGGGGGGTTATGGATTATTATTATTTATTATTACAATGTACCATTAAGAGAGAGCATATGTGAGAGAGATAGAGAGTGAGAGATAGCCAATTTTTCATGTGAAAACTCAAGTGAAGACTAAAGTGACAATGACAGTGACACTATTGAGCTGCGAAAGGACACTATAGTGGCTCTGGTGACACTTTATGTTAGACATGCCTTTTGGGAGGGGTATCCACAACCAAAGGGGGGTTATGGATTATTATTCTTTATTACTTCAATATACCATTTGAGAGAGAGCATATGTGAGAGAGATAGAGAGTGAGAGATAGCCAAATTTTCATGTAAAATAATGTATATATGAGTGAGAGATCAAGACAAAGACTATGAAGACTATGAAGCTATTGAAGATGAATGCTATGTGATAATTTCCTTTCAAAGCGGAGCATTCCTTTGTGTTCTCTTGTTCTTTTGATGAAGAATATGAAGAATGTGTTGAAGTTTTGTTCTAATAAAGTCGTGGGAGAATTGTTATATGATGCTACATGAAGATTTAAGAAGATTGGTGTTGTTTTTTTTTCTTGTGCTTGATTAAAATATGAGAAACATGCTCGTTGATGATATAAGTTAGATTTTCTTGTAGTAGACTCCTTGTTTTCCTGGTGTATCTATTGGGGCTCCATTGGCCCATTAAACAATGCTGGAGTGTGATGTGGTAGAATTGGCAATCCATTGTACCCCACCTTCGATGCAATTAGTAGTCTTCTTTGATAATACCATTTAAAAGGGGGGTTATTTGTAATCTCCCTTGGTCGCATAACACTCTCATAGAAAAAATGCAAGGTCTTTAGCATTATTAATCTGGCCTAGATTGCCAAAACCATGGAAGGTTGGAAGATTGAAGAACCAAGAAGTTCTACCGCATAGTGGAAGAAGAGACCCAAGAGAGGCTGGTCTACCACTCCATCTTTCAAGTTTAATCTCATATTATGGAGGGCTTTGACAAGGTGTTGCTTTGGGGTCACTGGCATTGTTGGCCCTACATGCTACCATGAACTCTATTGCATGAAAATCAAGGCCATCATTGTACTCTTTCGTAAAATTTGGCAATGGGACTCTTCGTTGTATTGTCCCTTGCATCAACAATGGGACTTAATTGGCAGGACAATCATTAACATTTCCAAGTCATATTTGGCTAGAAAGGGTACCTTAGTTTGAATGAGCCATTTGGATTTCTGCAAAAAGTGCCACAAGAGCATCAAAGGATTATTCTCGTGCTAATTTTTTTCAACTCTAGCCATGGCTTTCTATCTTCTCACATGCCTCTAGAGATGTTCTAATGCTTATCTCTTTATTGACTTATTTATCAGAGAATTGACACCACCTCACCTGCCACTTCTCAACAAAAGGAAATAGAGGGCTTTTTTCCTTCCCTAATTTATGGAAGATTCTCTGGCCAACATTTTTTCAACTTATTATTTCTCACTTTCTCTAAAGTTAGCCTTTCTACCACTAAAGAGGGGAACGGAATTGGTTCTAAAGTTTTCAAAATTCATTTGCCTTAGGATAATCATTGTGATAATATCAGCTTTTGAGGATATCAATAGTGTAGGTTGTGTGAGGAAAACACGATCCACCAACTCCTAGTGAGTTGTTAATTGAATGAACAAAAAGTTGCAAGTGAGCCACATGTCCCATGTATCCTACTATTAGGCATCCACCATGAGATTCCAATTTTTGTCTTCCTTATTTTTGTGAACTTCTATTGACTATGACTCTTGAAGCTTCTTCACAATATTCCACTTGATGTTGTCTAGTAAATCTTCAATGAAGGTCTAATTCACCATTGCTAAACATTCTCCTTGTTTTTGCTCTTCAATTTCCTTCTAGACATTTGGCTACAAAAGTACAAGTTTCTTTAGCTTCTGTTGACAATTGAAATAGTTCATCATACAAGGCTTGCATCAAGATAGCATTGTGTTTTCCCCATTGGGGAATGAATATTTTGTAGAAAGTTTTCTTTGATACGAATCTTTTCAATTCCTCCTGGTTATAGAGCTCTCCTATTGTGGGGAATGAATATTTTGCAAAAAGTTTTATTTGCTATGAATCTCTTCAACTCCTCCTTGGTTATAGAGCTACTATTATTTTCCATCACTTTCTTTTATTTCCAACAGTGTCATTTTCTTCATTTTCAGCTTGTTAAGATGCTTGTTGATGGCAATTTTCCTTGACTATGCACAAAACATGGAACTTCCAAGAGAACACCAGGAAAACAAGGAAAAACTGCAAGTAAATCCATCTTGTAGCACTAAAAAGCATCTTCTTAATCTTCTAATAGCACCACAAAAGGAAAACATAACCTAAAGAAACAACTTCACACAACATCATAGAACAATTCCTTCAAGGATTTATCTCCAACAAAGCACATAATATTCTTCATATTCACAAAACACAAGGCCAAAGAACTCATCCACAAGCTAATATTCAATGGAAAATAATCCCATAAAATTGCAATGATTGTCTTCAACAAAGTATTCTTCATATTTCTCTTCTCTCACAATCTTTCAAAGATATAGAGTATTGATATCAAATATAGCTATCTCTCTCACATACTCTCATACAATAATACAATAGAATAATAATCAATAATTCTCTCTTGGTAATGGAGCCACCCTATAAAGGGCAATAATTAATAAATCTCTCTTGGTAGTGGAGCCACCCTCTAAAGGGTATATCTAATATGAAGAGTCACCAAAGCCACTATAGTATCCTTTCATAGTATCCTTTCATTGTGAACTACTATCAATGTCACTTCAAGTCTTCAACTCAAGTCTTTAGGTACTACTTTCTTTGCTCTAACTAGCTAATAATAGCTTCTATTCCCCTCTTTTCAAGAAAGAAATGTTTCCAAGCTATTAACCCATTATACAAAAACCATATAAAAGGCTATAGAAGCGTACATGAGCTTACAAAAGCTATAGAAAGCAAAATAATAATAAACCTGCATAATCGATATAAAACCCATATCAATCGATCAAAATCCATCAAAATAATCTACAAAACCATAAAATTTGCAATAATGATTTTAACAAGGTACCATATGATGCTAGTACTATTGTACCTAGCAAAAGATTTCCCTTGGATTCTCTTTGATATTGGAAAGCTTTGTGGGATTCTTCAAAAGGGTTCTATATGGGGGACTCCATATAGTATGAGTAGGTCCCTCTATGCACCACCTAGCTATGGATACCCCTCCTCATGTAGGTATAGATGGTTGAATTCCATAACGTGTGACTCTAGTTGTATAACAACATGTATAGCAGTAAAGCATTCTAAATGAATATTTTAAATAGATGTGGCTAGGAGCTAATCAATGGAGATATATTCTAATCCCCTAAATTAGATTTTAAAAATGGTGTAAATTAACACTTTTGAAGTATGGTTTCGAAAGCTTAAATTGTTAAAATAAAAATAAAGAGATGGAATATGACTCTCTCTCTCTCTCTCTCTCTCTCTCTCTCTCTCTCTCTCTCTCTCTCTCTCTCTCTCAAAGTGTCATACAATGACTATGAAAGTATACTCATTGTTAGCCTAGGCTTTGGACATGATCTTTGGATATGATTACTAGTAGTATGTAATAGCCTTAGTCTTTTATGGTTCATAAATTTTGCTATGTAAATGAATGCAAAATCTCATGGGACAAGTAGTTTATATGGTTGTAGCACGCATGGCCTAAAAGAGGACATTATTGTCTTTGTTTTCCTATCCATGATTGTATGCAAGATGGGGCTTTTAAAAGAGTATTCACTTAAATACGTATTTTGACATACATTGTCTCTTTTGTTCTATTCTTGAGTATTCTCTATCTTTTTTCTATTTCATGTTGTCATAAATGTTTTTTAGTCTCTTTCTCATGTTTCATGATGACATTCTTGCTCTATATTTCTATTTCTTGAAGTAGTCCTATCATATATTCAGTATGAATATAGGGCTATAGCACTCATGCTATTTGTGGAATCCCTATTAGGCACCATAGATTGCAAAGATCCATGGCAAAGCATTTCCATCATTGACACTTACATGTTGATTAGACTAGTGTTATAGGTAACCAATTACCTTGCTTTGCTTCTATCATTTGTTTCACAAATAAGTGAATTACATGCTCTTTTTACATGCCTATAGCCGTTGCTCAACATCGAGCTTAGCATTGTTACCAGGGTATTCAAAAAATAACTATTTGTGGGCAAGAATCATTGCAGAAGAAATAGCCAAGGATGACTCAAATGCACCAAAAATTAGTCCTCAAGGCCTATTGATATCACTCATGTATCTAAAGAAAGTCTTATCTCCTCTCTTAACTTTCAAATGTCTAGCAACATGATGAATTGTACATGCATAATAGTAGGATTAAAATTTTATGCAATACAAAGGAGAATGGTTGTTAAAAACAAGGATGCTTAAAACTTACTTTATCAATCATAGTAATAGTCATCATAGTGGTATGTAGGAACAAGAGAAGAGTCATCGATGAAGCTTCATTAAAGGTAACATATTACTTGGAATGCAACCTATTACAATACCTAATTATGTATGCAAACTAGGTTAGCAATAGAAGGACATAGACACTCTTGAGCTCTCATGAAACCCTAAACCAAGCATGTTCTCTTGATGTAGTAATCTCATTTACAAAGATTAAGATTTATTAAAATGGACATTATTACTATGTGCCGCACATGGTAGAATTGTTACACATTTGGATTCAAATTTAATTTGTAGTTTGGCTCTTACACGATGGATTCCTATCTTGTCCTTTTCTCCTATCTATCGTGTTCAACTCAACTCATCTAACAAGCAAGCATATCTTCTTCTTCCTCTAGTTAGGTTATGTGACAAGAATAACAACTAGTGTCAACTCTTAGACACATGCAACCCATAGTGAAGTGTTGGTTCTTACTTACCCATGATTATGGTTGATTTATAGGTAACAAAGTCGGCCCCTCATCATAAATGGTACTATCTAACTTGATTGTAGACATTGGAAGAAGATGGTTTTATAACAACAATGAAAGTTTTCACTAATCAACAAAGTTTTGCAGCTAGTCATATCTATGATATTGTTCCAATACAAGACAAATAACACATCGCAATTGTTAAAAGTATAAGAATCTTGAATCTATATGCTCATGGCTACATCATAATGTGTATTTTTAATTTTATGATACTAACTTATTAATGTTGGGCCTCCCTAATAGCTTGTCTCAAAACTCAATTCATTTCCAATTGTGAACTTTGGAGGTTAAGTTGCTTGCAAACAAGCCTATAGTGGAGGACACTACTTTTTTCCTCTTTAACTTTTATCAATACTTTCTTGTCACACAAGACTCGGACTTGTTATCAAGTTTGAACCAATTTTCTAAATAGTAATAGTGATGCCCATACGATTAAGCTCTCCATAGCTTGCAACCTTTAGATTTGTGTGCTTTGATGGCAACTTCAAATTGAGCTATATAGATTTGAAAATGATCAAGTGTTGAGTGAGTTATGCGTCATTTATCATAGGTGCCCTATGTTGGCTATGGCTACCACAAAATCTTGCTTGCTTTTGAGGATCTCAATGTTACCCTTTTCAATCATAAAATAGAAGGTTTGGACAGTCTAAAGAAAGCTCTTGAAGTAAGCTTCAATCTAAACCTATAAGCTTTGTGACCAATTAAAGGTGGGAGAAGTAGCTTGAGATTTGAACCTATGTCTAGCTCCCTAGATTTGGAGAATCAAGCTAGTAACCTACTTGACAATAGTTAGGGTGATTAAAGGAGACTCTAATAACATGTTGAGAACTAGTTGATGATTAAATGAGACTACAATGTCATGTTGGAAATTAGATACGTGAGAGAAAATGGAAGAGATGTGATCAACTTCTCATACATTATTTGTCATTAACCATGGTGGTTTTAAGTAGCCTTTTAAAATAATTATTAGGGCTCTCAAAGGGCCATCACTAAATCATCTCTGACTCACTTATGATGGGAATGCATCTCTACATTCAGTCCACCTCCTTTGACTAGGATCCCTCTAATCTCACTGTAACCTACTTTTTCTTCACAATCACTACTTGCATAACTCTAAGTGCTAACAATATTCCAAGGTTTTTATGCTTATATGTGCTAGCATTCTTGGTTTTTTATGTAACTAATCGTCAATGTAAAGATCTTTTGGTGCAATTCAAGCTACATGCATGGTTATATATACAAGTTCTTTAAAATCATGTGGGTAGTTTGAGGTAGGAAGTGTTCGATTTTTGGATGGGGTGTGATTTTTTTATTTTAATTCTCTTTTATGGGTCTTAGTTCGGAATTCCATCTCTGGGATGGGAACTTAGTAAAATTTAGAATTAATGAGTTCATCCCTCTAGCTTGGTAGTTGATGAGTCCATCAATCTACCTTAGTTTTTTCGTAACTCCCAGCTAGCATTTATTGCATCTAATACTTAATCCCCTATTGGCTATTCCTTGGTGGTCTATAGCCTTAGTAACAATCATTAGCTTGTAATAAATGAGAGGGATTAAAGGAAAAATATAATCTCTTTACCCTAAGGATCTCATCACCTATAGATTCGTGTCCTCGTACCTCTTGGAAGACCTCAAAGCTCAGGGCAACAGAAATGGAATGCTAGCCTTTCATAAAGTTTTGTTTTTTGTTTTTTTGTTTTTTTGTGAATTGTGATTATATACAAGGTATTCATGAAGGATATGCTAGATAAGTCTAAAATCATATTTCATTTGCCTTTTTTACCACAAGGATGAAGTGACTGTTTCCCATCTTTTCGGGAATGTAGAGAGACAAGGACTCTTTAGAAAAATCTCACGTCGTAGTTTAGCTAGTTTGGAATCAATAGCTCTATTTCCTCCAAGATTGTTATTTGGTCTCTTCAAAACAAGACTTAAAGAAATTTGGTCATGTTTTTGAGATAGCTTGTATAAGGTTAAAGGCTTGAAAAAGCATGCTAATGTTGCTCTTTATTGAGTCAAGTCTCATCCTTAGAAAATGTAAGTATGTCTCATCTCCCAATTTTCTCTTTGATTAGTCAAGTCTTGTCCCTTAGATGTGCACACATTACTTAATGTCATATGTTCTTTGTATGAAAAAAGTTATTCATCTTACAATCTAGAAACAACTTTATGTTGGTTTGGTTCTTTGCTTTGTTCACATAAGA
Organism: Lygodium microphyllum; assembly: GCF_053477565.2. Taxonomy (NCBI): domain Eukaryota; kingdom Viridiplantae; phylum Streptophyta; class Polypodiopsida; order Schizaeales; family Lygodiaceae; genus Lygodium; species Lygodium microphyllum. The sequence goes on along the minus strand of NC_141136.1, from coordinate 154,856,685 downwards.
TAAATACTAGTAATCAATTTGAAAGCATCAACCACTCCTTTTCATAAAACTAGGATGATGCTTCACTAATCCAATACCCAAATATAATACCTTTTAATTGACTTGATTTTTTTTGTAAAGCATTTAAAAAAGGAAACTTCTAAAGAGAAAGTAATTACAACAAGCTTGTCTCATTAGAAATCTAACCAAGTATCCTAGGATATATTATATTCAAACCTCCTAACACTTCAAAATTGGAAGATCCTAAGAGGATTAGCAGATATGTTGGAAGTAATACTTGCTATTGTTGACACACTCGAACAAGACTAACAATCACAACATACATAGGAGAGATTAAAAAAGGTTAGTTTTATAGCTATATGTTCACATATCCTTATATGAATATTGACACTCGAACAAGACTAATAATCACAATATACATGAGAGAGAAAAAAGGTGGCATCAACCGTATAGCTAGATTTTCACATATCTATGCATGCATGCTTCAGATTTAAATTTTTAGCAAATTCTTCTTCTTGGATCTTTGAGAGAAACTATGAGTGCTTCTTTCTTCTTTACTTCCTATTGGATCTCCTCTTATAGACCTTTGAGGTGCTCTTGAACACTTCCACATGCTTGGTATATCCAACTAAAACATAAGGATAGATTTTGACCCATGTTTGTGATGGACCACCACACTCTTAAACACTTTTGATTTTTGTGAATCCAAATGCGCCAAATATACAATTATCTAAGGTTTTTCTAGATTATGATGGCACTCCCATAGTCTCCTAGTAACATGATACCTATTTATTATTTCCTACATAAAATAACGAGCATCTTTATTAGCTTTGGAAATTATAAGCATGTCGGTGATACTCTCTATCTCACTCTTGCATCTAATGCATTTAAACAAGGTTTCTTTGCATGTTTCTTAAGCATTGATATAAATATATATCAAGTAGTCCTTTAAAAATAATACTTGTATTAAAATAGTCTTCATAGAATGCTTCCTTTGGAGCACATATCCCTTGACTAGGATACTTCCCCTACACTATGCTCATACCCTTTATTTAGAATTGGTCTTCCAACATACACCACATCAGCTCATGGAGGCTATTATAGGCAAACAACCATAGTTAATGATCAAATCACTACTAGTTCTTGTGCTACCATAGAATCATTTCTTACAAGTGGCCCTACTACTCGATGATCAACAAGAGTCTCAAGAAGCTTTATTTAGTACATCGCCTAGACCAACAATACAATAAAGGATATTTGGGAAATCCAATACCCTATAATCTTTACTCATTTAATTTGTCCATAATCCTTAGATTGAGCGAGCGATTTTGCTATAAAGGAATCTCTTTTAATTATTGCAAGTAGAAATCAAGGAATGACCAACTCCTTTCAAGACATTCATTCCTAATTTACATGATAATTGATGCCAGGAGGCATATTCCACGGTGGATTCCGTGAGGTTTTACGGTGGATTCCGTAAACTTAGATGACCGGGGCTCATACGCAAAGAGGATTCTTTGTGCGAGAAGTTGATGGGGACGCCTGTCCTTTTCGGGCATCTCCCTTGCTGATCGATTTATGTCCTTCTTGATTATCAAGCTTACTAAGCTTTCTTTTAAGCTTTTACACTAAGCTTTTTTGTTGAAGAAATAGATATGGCTCTTACTGTTCATCACGACTTGATGAAGAGAATTGATGAGTGGTCCTCCGCCGACAGAGAGTGGTCCTTCGCGATCTGAGAGTGGAAACAGGGGTTCTTGATCGCCAGAAGTCTGCCTGTATCGACGGTTCGCGACGAGATTGACTGTAGAGGCCGTTTGTTCCTGGAGCTCCGCCTTCGCCCGAGATTGGTAGCGATTGGAAGCCCTTGATCTCTGCTCCGCTCTGATACCACTGGTGCGCAGATCGGACGCAGGTAGCTCACGTAGTGAATTCCCAAAGGTCCCCAAGAACAAAGCACTCTACTTTTTAGCACAAAAACCAATGAGAAAGCAAGCACGACATGAGACAAGAGACAAATTGGGTTGAATCTCCCCCATGCCTTGTGTGAGCGCTTCACAAAGCATGTATTTAATATATATTTTCAATCTTTTTGCTCAAAAATAGCCCAATTACAAAAATATACAAGCTTTTAGCTTTTGAGTTTGCTTTCTACCAAAAATAGGAAAATAAAGCTAATGGACGGTGCCCAAAGAGTCTGGCACGCCCAATCTCAATGTCCAAATAAAAATAACATATCCAGGCGCATAAGCGCATACAAAATAATAATAAATAGTCGATGTCTCTATAGACATAATCAAAATATAAGCGTGGCGCCTATCAAAATATAGTCGAAAGATCGGAAACCCGCTAGACTCCAATGCTTTCCTCCGCCACTGCTGCTATCTCTACACATCAACTGAAGCATTCACAATCGTTAGTAAAATAACACAATTAAACCAACAAAAGTGAATACCTAGCAGTCTTCAGCTACATAAATAAATCAACTGGTTAGAAATAAATCCTAACCTTAATTTATTACGAGTGCGCACTCTAAACTCATAAACGTTTATTAATTTAATATGCATTTTGCGGAATCACCCGCTATGGAATCACCCATGTACACACTAAATTAATGAAACGCCCGAAAAGGACAGGCGTCCCCATCAACTTCTCGCACAAAGAATCCTCTTTGCGTATGAGCCCCGGTCATCTAAGTTTACGGAATCCACCGTAAAACCTCACGGAATCCACCGTGGAATATGCCTCCTGGCATCAATAATGCAATACCATAATCTAATCAAGATGATGCAATCCTTATGTTTGAAATCAAAAATTCAAAATGCAATTATTATATGACAATATTTCCATCAAGGTCTAGGTGTTATTCAACCACAGAAACATCGTTGCTTAGCATGAAGAAAGGAACACATGAATGAATTCTCGACCCTAACTAACATTTTCTTGAAGGTCTTAAGTTGACTTTAAAGAACTTTTTTTTCCAACATCATGTTGTAGGGTAGATAAATTCCTTTAAGAAGTCCTTCCTTGACCTCAAACATCCATATTCATAAGGTATAATATTTCAATTAAGTGTTCTTTTTCTCTAAGCTTGTTAGGATTTTCTTTATTGGACTCATAAGCATTTATAGTCCTTGCTTAAGATTTCTCATTCTAGCTCCTTATGAGTTTTCTTACTACATGCCAAGCTAGGCTGTGATTAAATCCTTACAAGAACCTATAGGCATTAGTTTTGTTAAGGCTTATTCCAGATATTTTGTCATAAGACTTTTGCTTCTAGTTATAATTTGTGCAAAGACCCCCTAGTGATCTAGGGATAACTTGTATGTTGAATGGCCCAACTGCACTTTTCTCATGATGAATACTTTTAGCAACCTTCTATTTGATTAATTACATACCTTATCAAGCACAACCTTATATGAGGGCTAGCTTCCTGACCACCCATTAGGCCTACCTCTAAGGCATCTTAAGTAACATTTAAGCCCATGTTCTTCTTAGGATAAGATCTACTATTTGTACTATGCTTTTAACAATATTAGCTTTGGTTTGAACTTCCATAAGAGCATGGATTATCTCTATCTCACCCCTTTCTTTTCTTTTTTCTTTTTTAAGGCTACTCTTTTGGGCATGGAAATCCTTGGGGTCTTGGTAGGTATTTATGCACCTTATCTTTTGCCCCAATCCCATCTAGCTCATTGTTTCCCCTCAAGGCAAATATTCCCTCACATTCTTTTACAATTACTTCAAATTTTTATTTTTGGAATTTCCATTTCTCACCCAAATCATCCTAGTTGTAAGTTATAAATCCCTCCCTAAGGAGATTACAATTTAGTATAGTTGTATAGGACCTCCTAGCTTCTCATTATTCTCGCTTTTGTTTGGGGGTTATTAGAGGTTCTTTTTTTTTCCTACAAGAACTTAGGGTTACTCATCCATTTATAGGGGGTGTAGGGCATTTAACATTTTCCTTTTGGGTGAGCCTATCTTGGCACTTGCCCCTACTTAGGTCTTTTACTTTTCTATTTACTCAAAGAAGCTATTGGTGTAAGAGCCTAAGCTCTCGCAATACATGTTTTCCTTTATTTTGCAAGCATCGAGGGACCCACTGCAATTGTGTATAGCTTAGGTTCCATCCTTGATTGGCTTTGATTTGTTTGTTTCATTCCTCAAACCTCCAACTAGCCTAATTATGGCATCGATAGTTGTTCAATGGTAGGTTAAATTACCTTTAAAAATCCATAGAATGATCGTGAAGATAATGAGGAAAAGAATGACTAATGGCAAAAATATTATTATGACGAAGGATATAAATATCAAGTATTATATTATGATAATGAACAATGAGGTTATAGGATGATGATGGGCATGGGGTGAGGGGGTGACAAGCTATGGAGTGTTGTCCACATTGGTACTAGGTGCAACAACACTGACGGCTTGCGATGGTGGAAGGCACTGGCAAGATGGTTGAACATAGTGATTTGCATGAATAGCAAAGGAGAGAGATGAGAGGGTTGGCCAAGGGATTAGTGAATGTGGGTTGTCAAGGCCGAAGGCACTGGCCAAGGGATGACTAGTACAACCACTACCAAAGCATCTGTCTGTCCGTCTCTCTCTCTCTCTCTCTCTCTCTCTCTCTCTCTCTCTCTCTCTCTCTCTCGATTGGGTAGTGTTGGAGACAATCCAAGCTAGCAGTAGTGAGTGGGTATCAACATCTACTGTAAGGGAAACTCTCAAAGGCAATAGGACTAGCTTGATGACATCCCTTGTGGAGCAACTAGCAACCTTCCCCTAACTTTTGTATAGTAGGGCCTTGTCTCCTCTTGCACACATTTGCATGGGGAAGGGAGACAATGTGTATGAGCACCTTCTTGCATTCTAGACCCCATCGCCACCATGCCATATATCTTTCTCTCACTTGTTGACAAATTAATGTCTAGCATTATGGTTCCTTGCTCCTTAAAAGATCCTAGGGTAGCTTCATATGTATAGATGAGGGAGAATACTTTAAAAGGTATGAGGAATGCTTTTGTGCTTATCTATCAATCATTAATGCATATAAAACTTCTTAATCTCTGTGGCATACACACCTAGTCTAAATTTATGATTGTACATTGAATAGAGCTAAGATAAGCTAAAAAGATGAATTAAGTCGAAGAATAAATTAGCTCATGCTAGAAGTCTAGGCACATTAGTTCCTTCATGTCCTCATCATTCTAGTAGGGGACTTGAATACGGTAGAAAGCCTTAATAATAGATACCTAGAAAGAGGTCTAAGTATGGCTAGTAAAGAAAACAAGATTGACTTGACTCAAAAGGTTTATGTGGCTTGGTTAATATGGGGGGACTCCACATTCCCCTAGCTACAACCCTAGGTGCCTATGTCTCCTCTAGTCTGCTCATCACTTATGGAAGTTATTCCTTCGAAGTTCCTTAAGACATAGCTCTATCAAATTATTACCCTATTCAAGTTTCTATAATAATATTTTTAGCATGAGTGACCAAGCTCTGCTTAAGTTAATTTGTGTCAAGAAAAGCACACAGTGTCTAGTTAAGAGCCTCTTCTATACTATTAATGCCCCTTCTCAATATTGGAATAGTATTGTCTAGGAGATGACACATCCTTACACAAGTTAAGGTAAGGATTATCCAGATCACAAAAGATAAAATGGTTTTAAGTACAATGTGTGCGTCCAACTAGAAGTTGATATAAGCTAGAGCCAAATGCAACTCCAAGAAGATATGTTAAACATTATGCTACAGCTTAAATAGAAGGAGGAGATAGAAGCCAACTAGATCCTTTTGTTTACTAGAGAGTAGTGAGCTAGGAAGGTAGATAACCCCACAAAATAAATGTTTGGTCTACTAGGATATAAACTACATTCCCCTCTTAGTCAATGATAAAGGAGAGGAAGTCATTGGTAAGGTGCATAACTTGCATATGTTCATAAGTACTACTCTAAGATTCTTAGATTGACCCTTCGAAAACATATAATACCCCAAGTAGAAGCAAGGTCATTCCCTTCACCTTGGTTGGCATCCTTGATCAAGACCTCACCCTAATAGAACTCAATGACATTATAGATAAACTTAAAAGAGGAAAAAGCTCAAACCTAGATGGTCTCCCAAATAGTTCTATGAAGGTTTTAATGATTTTTTGATCCCCTTCTCCCTATGGGCAAGAGTATGTTAGGTTTGGAGTCCTCCCCCACATCATTAATGCAAGGATTATCAAGTTGATCAACAAAAGGGGTAACAATCACTATTATATATGCTTTCTTTTGGATAAGTAACTTCCATTAGCAAAGAAGCAAACCTATTTTGATTTTTGCACTTACCATTTGTAGAATTGGTGTTTTCCCTTCTTTATTTTTGTCCCTACATTAATAACCCAAAAAACCATTATCTTTCTTTTGTCCCTCTTCTTGAGAAGGTTCTTGTCCCACCTTCTTTGTATCTAGAAAATCCTTAATGAACCATTCATTTCAAAGTTATGAAACATCTTGGAGACCTAATTTCATAACTTTATATTTAGACAATCCTTAGGTCTCCAAGAAGTTTTGTAACTTCAAGAGTCCTAATGAACTATTGACAAACATTCATTTCTTTGGGGATGTCGATGTGGATTGTACTAGGATACAAATATCTACTTTAAGATTTTTCCATGAGGGGTAGTACTAGCCTTCCAAAAAAAAAACTAAAAATTCAACCCATATTAGCACTTTGGTTGATTTTGGGCCAATAGAATGGAAGTGTAATGATCATGTAATAAGAGACACGGGGGTATTTCCAAGCATCCACTAAAACATGCCATACAGTGTACACAAACATATCCTTAGTCTCAAATGTGACATAAATAATTACTTAGCATGTATCATGTTAAATATAACTCTATAGCGTAATGGTTACAAATTATATTTAGACATTGCTTAAGAAACTCTATTGGAGGCCTAGCTCCATGACAAAGGTCAATAAGAGCTCTAGAAAGATACACATGCTTCCATTGCAAGACACTCAAATTATCAATGCAAAAACAAGCTTTACATGGTCCTTTTTTAATGACTACTTTGGTTTTGATGTTGCTCTTTGTTGATGTTGGGGCAAGGGGAATGGGTTGGTGTAAATCTTGCTTAAGAAAGCACTACTCTAATTTCTTGTTGAGGGTTTGATTCACCTTGGAGTTGTTGGGGGTGTTTGGTTCTTAGATTTACCACTTGAAGGTCTTTGGATGTGATAGGATCACTACTTCCATAGTCTTAATGCTTGTCTTCTCCATAGTTATCATAATAACTTTGCTCTCTAGCATCTAAAAAAAAATGCTCTCACTATGTTGCATATGAGCTTCGAAGCTTGGATGGTCAATAATATTCACTTCCATAGCCATAAACTCCTCTCCACTATAACAAAATATGGACAAGTGTCTCAAATATGGGCTCCTCAATGATAGAGTTGTAAGAGGTATCACTATCGTAGGTAGGCTCCCCCATGGGGCTATGAGGAGATTGAACCTCACATCACCTCAATACAAGGTGTATTAGGGAGGATGAGAAAGATGATGGCTTGCGTGTAGAAAATTATACCAAGTGTTTGTTGATGGGAATGGAGTGTTTGCTTTGTTTGTTTGGTGTGAATTTTTCTCTCAAGATTTCTAACTTTCATGTTGTATTTTTTCCAAAGAAAAGAAAAATTTTCTTATAACAACTTGGAGAAAATCCCCCTAAGGTAAGATATAAGGCACAAAGAACTTACAAAAAGTAGTTAAGTACATCATAAATACAATGGCTATGTGAATAACCAATTTGGTGGGCAATAATACTAGACCATTTAAGAGGTTGTGCAAGAGAAGATGCTAGAATCTAGGTTTGCAACAAATCATCTCTCCTCCTCCTCCTCCTCCTCCTCCTCATATTGTAAAAGTCAACTTGTAGCCTCTTTCGTCTCTTGTGGAGAGGATGGATGATATTTATCCAAATCCTTAATAAAGTATTTGCAACGGGAGACATCTTGGAGATCTAAAGCATGGCTCCACCTTGCTGCCCAAATGTACCAAGCAATAATAGTAGTAATCACCTCCCATATGTGACAGTATCCCTCAATGTGCTTGAGAGTAATTTGGAGTTGGGATCTTGCTCAAACGTTGAAAAATGTTAAGAAGGAAGTGTCTCCTTTAAAAATCCTCAAACCTACATGCCGGGCCTTTGTTTATGACCTAAGTTATGGCCCGTCAAATCATGACCATAGTCTTTGTTGTGCTGTGAAAGGCCATCTTAACAACTTACCCCTCTAAGCCTCTCGGGTTTTGGGACAATCCCATAGGTAGTGTATTTGGGCCCCTTTGACTCGTCACATCTTATATATGCCATGGGGGCCCTTGCCATAGTAAACCATTTGCTAATTGCCAAGATTGTGAGGCTTGTTAAGTAAAACTAGACGCTTGGTGCCTACTACCTAGATTCTTTGGTGCTTTGCACCGGTTTTCTTAGCTTGTTTTGGGTTTCGTTGCAAATGTGAACAGCACCTTACAATAGCGTGCCCTTACGAGGCAATTGCGAGTGAGATAATCTCTCTGTCTTTTTAAAATTTTTTTTTTTTGGTTGGTGTGGTGACAGACCAGCGTTTCGCTCCCCGCTGGGAGCATGGCAGCAGCGACCTTCACATCCATTTCTTCTCATTCCTGCTTGAAGGGCATCACCTCTCTTCCTCCTTGCAACTGCATGCTTCCTGCCAAACGCCCTGCTTTACCCTGCGCGATCGAAGTTGCGAAAGCTGGCTTTATCATCACCCGGCAACGCGGCATCTGCAAGGTACTTATTGCTGCATTGCGCTTTGTTTATCCCTGTCCTTAGGAGGCCGCTTTCTTTGTGCTTCCATTCCTGGGGATTGGATTACGGTGTCCATCGAGAAATCAAAGGAAGCTATGACCACATGTAGGCTTCGCAGTCACACACAGATCGAACTATCGTGACAGATAAACGACAGGATTATGCACATGGATGTGAGCGGCTGTAAAGGCGTAAAAGGAGCGGTAAACGATTGAGCTCACTCCCGCATAAAGAATGCGTATGGTCGATCAGAACTTGGCCTGACTATCAGCTGCAGCACGAGCAGCTCGCAAGTTTTACTTTTTAAAGAAAAAGTCTAGAAGAGTTTTATTTTTATTATCGGTGGGGGTGGGGGGACTTTTACGAAGATGCAGGCTTTTTAACCAAGGGCTTGATGGCAGCAACCCGCAACAGTACTTGTTATGCGGGGCGCATTGTTAACGAATTGTTTTCATGTGTAGAATTTTGGCCAGGAGCCAGTTGGCTGGAAGTTTTATCGGGCACGAATACAAAGATGCGAAGCATGTACTGAACTTTGTGCAAGAAATAATGGGATATTAGGAACCATGTATGTGTGTCAAATAACAACCACACTTCTTTCATGTTTGGGACGAAAAACAAAAGGCACTCCTGGTTGCCGCCGTTATAGAGGGTGGCGAATCCAAATGTTAGATATAATTTGATATCATATATCATATTTGTTATGACCTCTAAGTTTAAGTTTGAATGTGACTAATTGAGGTGGTGCATTTAAGGCATTATAGTTGGCTGGTATGATAAACCGATCTGGTTTTTTTAAAGAGATCACCACTTATAATCCATATATTTTTACTATAATACAGGATTGATTTCTAAATGAAGTAATTGCTTTAAACCTAACGGATGCTTAAAAGGTGGTTAGAGTGTGACATTTAAGGCATTATAGTTGGCTGGTATGGTAAACCAATTTGTTTTTCTTCAAGAGATCACTACTTATAATCATAGATATTTTTACTATAACAGAGGATTGATTTCTAAATGAAATAAGTGCTTTAAACCTAACGGATGCTTAAAAGGTGGTCAAAGTATTTTATAAAGTTAAGAAAGATCCAACTTCCCAGAACCGCCTAGACCAGATTATTAGTCTTTTCAAATTCAATAGACTTTTCTCCCTCTCTAAAGTGAGGAGACCATGAAACGGAAAAGGATGCAACCAAATAGAAGGGTGATGGTTAGAAATGGGTTGCTTGGGGCTAGATGGTTATGGATTGTAGTCAGTGATAAATGGATAGCAGAAGATAGGTGGCTGATTGTTGAAATTTGCACGGTAGAGTGAGAAAGCTATACAAAAGGATAGATTGAATGGTGGGCAATTTGTCTATTTATAGATATAGAAGGATTCTTCTAAATTAGGGTTTTGCTTATGGGGCACTAAAACTCTCTAGAACTGCGCATTGTTCAATGAAATTTTTGGTAATTTACATGTTTTGGGGCAGTTTTAAAGAAGCTAATGCATTTTTAACTCAACACCTCCTCTTAGGCCTAAAATGGGAACCAAGAAGGGACTCAAAAAAAGACTCAAGCCAATTTTTACCCCAAGGCATCCCATCTCAAAGCAGCCAAAGCATCAGACGAAGGGTGCACGTTTGTTGCCCAATGGTGTACCAATGATGGTTAGCTTACCAAGGGAGCCCAAGTGATCACCCTAGAGAGGCTAATGCATTAGCCAAAGGATGCTCGTCGGCTGCCCAGTGGTCCACCAAGACTTGCAAAGGCTGATGGAACCACATTGAACTCTTCTTTTGGGGTGGAACAAGACAGGGTTTGTGGTGTGTCAAGTAATTGTACCCTATGGTGAAAATGAGAGGGATGGGTAGGTCCAATACATTACAAAACAAAGAAGCTATTCCAACCACTCAAGGGTGTTGATGATGAGGGAAAGGGGGATAAAGTAGTAATGAGGTGAAGAAGGATGGTGATGTGGTGGAAAGAACCATTGATGGAGACAACTCATGATCCACACAAGGGTGCTTTGCATAATGAAATGCAAAGTAGTATGCTACATGGTGAGAATGCAGATGCAGTAAGTGTCACTTGGACAGTGTCCCTTGTGGGGAGGTTGTTCACTTGCCCAAGTACCCTAGTACAAAGGTCATGGTGATCGTGCAATGCAAGAGGAGTTACAATAGGGAAGGGAGAGCAATGTTGAAGACAAGTGACGAATCTTATAGAATACCAAAAAAGGGTAGGAATCCCCTCTCAACCCTGGATGTTAAGATTGAAGGAGAAAGAGGAGCTTGATGTTGGTCTTCGTGTGGTATCGAGAACCATGAAGATAGATGAAGATGTGAAGAAAACTATGGAGTAGTTGCTAGGGTTTGCATTGAGGAAACATAGAGTATATGACCACAATAGAAACACTCAAATCCTAAAAGCAAAACTCAAAACTCAAACACAAAAACAAACACAAGCAGCAGGAGAGAGAAAGAATACAACTTTGAAGTGAATGAAAACTATAAATGAATGAAGAGTGTAAAGAGCGCCCAAGAGTAGAGCAATAGTGTTGGAGAGTGACATTCATTGAAGACCAACCTAAGTACTGTAACCACTAGTTGGAGATGAGAGAGTGCTGAATAATGAAGGGCAACAGGTTGGCTACCAAAACTTAGTAGTTAGAGGTTGAAATTTGGTAAACTCAGTAGTGTACTACCATAGAAGGCTGAAAATTGATCACCCGTGGAGAGAATTGTCAGGCGACAATAGGAGAGGTGTTTGCTCATGTAGTTGGCTTGTTGGACAACAAAAACACATGTATTGCAAGAGTTGCTTGGCACCACATGCTGAAAATATAGGCTGATCATGTGCTATGATGATGTAGCAAATGGAGACCTTCAAACAGCACGATGATGGCTGAAAATAGGCCGCCTAGGGTTGGATAGTAATGGGTTGCAGTTGGTGATGGTTGGATAGCGAATGGTAGGTGGCTAATGGTTGAAATTTGCATGGTAGAGTGAGAAAACTGCACAAAATGATGAAGACTGAATGGGGGTAGGTTGTCTATTTATAAATATGGATAGACCCTCCCAAATTAGGGTTTCATTGAAACTCTTGAATTGCACATCGTTTTTGCATGTTTCATTAAATAAGTGTATTTTGGGGTTGTTTAAGGGGCTAATCAGCATGTGATGCAATTTTTAGCTCAACACCCCCTCTTAGGCCCAAAATAGGGTAAGAAAGGAAGGCCAACCTAGGTATGCCCAAGGCATCCCACCCCAAAACAGCTAGGGAATTTGGCAAAGGTTGCACGGTGGTTGTTGAGTGGCCTACTAAGACTATAGAGGCGATGGCTATCTTGCCAAAGGAGTCCAAGTAGTCTCCCAGAGAGGAGAGAGCATCGGACCAAGGGTGCTCATCGGCTGCCCAGTGGCCTACCTATCAGAGTGCAGCGATGCAGAAGCGTGGGACCAAGACTGAGAGAGAGAGAACGCAGAGAGAAGAGAGAGAGAGACAGTGGAAGATGAAGATCTGCTGTATAAAGTGTGCTGTATACAAAGATATGCAGATATGTACACAGGCGCAGTGCACGGGACTGTGTGTCTCCACCTCGACGATGCAACTTGTTATTCACCTCGAAGTCCGCTGCAGTCTGCATGATCTCCAACTTGAAATCTGCAAACAGAGATGTAATCTGCACGAGCCTCCAGCCTGAAATCTGCGATCAGAGATGGGAGAAGCAGTGCTGGACATCGGCTATAAATAGCCTGAAAATAGGTGTCAGAAATAGGCAAATCGGCTGCATTAAATGCAGCCGACTGGTGCAGTACAGTCGGACTGCCACGTGGCAGTCCGATTGTGGCCAGACCAGAATCTGACATCGCTAACACCCCCTCTCAGAGCCTGGGCGGGGCAGAAGCCTGAGGGATCTGGCATGTCTCCGAAGTAGAGCCTGGGGAAGCGCCTTCGTAAACAAATCTGCAAGATTGTCCTCCGTCTTGCAGTACTCCACAGCTATGGTCTCATCCAGAAGCTTCTCTCTGATGAAGTGGTACTGGATCTCTATGTGCTTCGTCCGGGTATGGAAAACAGGATTCCGTGCCAAGGCAATGCAACTCTCATTGTCGCATTGCAGCAAAGTAGGACGAGTCTGGGGGTAGCTAAGCTCCTCCAACAATTTTCGAAGCCACACAACCTCACATGTGGTGGAAGACGCGGCCCGATACTCCGCCTCAATAGACGAAAGGACTACCGTGGGTTGCTTCTTACTACTCCATGAGATAACACCGGCACCCAAGGTAAAACAGTAACCTGTTGTAGACTGCCTGTGGTCCACATTACCAGCCCAATCCGAGTCGCTCCAACCTGCAAGTACAAGATCTGAACCACCTGTGATTGCTGGATAATGAATTCCTAAACCAGATGTCCCCTACAAATACCGAAGTATCCTCTGAGCAGCCTGCCAATGCACCGTCTGAGGTTCACTCATGAACCCTGCCAAGAGACCAACAACAAAACAAAGATCAACACGAGTGTTAAGGAGCCAAATCAATGATCCAATCAACTGATGATAGCGGGAAGCATCCGCCATGGGAAAAGCTGAATGTGAAGTGGCCTTCCAGTTCGGAACCATAGGAGTAGAAATGGTCTGACAATTCTCCATCACAAAAGAAACCAAGAGCTCCTGTACATATCTCTGCTGAGAGATGAAAATCCCCCTCTGAGACTGATAAATCTCATGTCCCAAGAAGAAATGGAGTAGACCCAAATCCGTCATCTTGAACGTCTGATGTAAAGCTGCCTTCGTCTCTTTGACCTTCTGTGCATGATCACTTGTGACAATCAAATCATCAACATGCAACACAAAAAGCACACAACCAACCTCGGAAGTGTGTACATAAAGTTGCGGATCGGCCTTGGAACGCCAATATCCCACCTGTGATTGAAGGAACAAATTAATCTTCTCGTTCCATGCACGCGGAGCCTGCTTGAGGCCATACAAGGCCTTCTTCAACCTGTAGACTTTCCCATCTGAAGATCCAAAGCCAGGAGGCTGCTCGACATAGATCTCCTCCTTCAAATCACCATTGAGGAAGGCCGACTTCACATCCAACTGGTAGACAGGCCATCTCCTATGGCTAGCTAAGGCAAGAACAGCTTGAATAGTCGCCATACGAGCAGTGGGGGCAAAAGTGTCATGACAATCAATCCCTGGGCGCTGTGCAAAACCTTTAGCAACAAGGCGAGCCTTGTGCTTATCCAAAAAACCATCGCTAAGGTACTTGGTCTTGAAGACCCATTTGACGCCAATCACCTTCTTATTCGGGGGGCGAGGCACGAGAGACCAAGTGCCATTCCTCTCAATAGCCTCCAACTCGGCTTCCATAGCTTTCTTCCATGGTGCGGACTGTAAAGCCTCCTTCATGGAGGTGGACTCTCGATCCTGCATAACACGGGTCATCAAACAATAGTTAGAGCAAACAAGCTCCGTAGAATGTGCCTGGTGCCTCCGTGACCGCCGCGGACCATCCTGCGGTCCCCACTCCTCAGGGACCCTCTCGATCCCTGAATCACGGAGTGTGTCACGGGCCCAACGAGGAGGAGGCTGGACCTCTCCTCGTCTCTCTCCATTAGCTGAAGACTCTGGGATATCCACCGGTGGTAACTCCTCGGGGGTGACTGGTGGAACAATAGACCCTGTATCGGAAACAGAATCAGAATCAAAAGGCACGGGCTCCAAAGGAACTGTCTCGGGAGCCCAACTCTCCCCTGGATCTCCAAGAACGGGATGCTTCTCACCCGCTGCTATGGCCGAAACCTCCACGAACCGCACATCTCAACTGGTGTACACATCCCGCTTGAGGGGATCATACAAACGATAGCCTTGGGACTGAGAGCTGTAGCCAATAAACACTTGTCTTCGGGAAGCTGCTTCAAATTTATCACGATGAGCCTTGGGAATGTGAACATAGGCATCACACCCAAAAACCCTGAAATAAGAAACATCGGGCTTAGTCCCAAAGTAAGCCTCAAAAGGTGTCATCCCATCAACGGCCGAATGGGGGATCGGTTAAGGATGTGGACTGCAGCAGCCACAGCCTCGGCCCACAGAAACTGAGGTGTTTGTCGGTGCTCCATCATGGTGCGCGCCATCTCGATCACACGTCGGTTCTTGCGTTCAAGAATGCCATTTTCTTGAGGAGTGTTGGGGTTAGCAAACTCCTGGTGAATGCTTTTATCTGTACACAAACGAGCAAACTCATTAGAAACAAATTCACCACCCTTGTCGGATCGCAAGGACTTCAATCGCCGGCCCAATCGGTTCTCCTCAAAGAGAAGCCAATCCTTGAAATCGGAGAAAGCCTCCGACTTCAACGCCAAGAAATAAGCCCAAGTCATCCTGCTGTAGTCATCTACGATCAACATGAAGTACGAGCTCCCTTTCAAGGACTTGTTCCTCATAGGGCCACAAAGATCCGTAGATATAAGCTCCATTGGTGAAGTAGACCGCCGCGAAGCTTTGTTGGGAATTGCATCCCTATGCTGCTTCCCACGAATGTAGGAGACGCATGGTTGCTGGCTCACCACGATGTCCGGCAACCCTCGACCAAGTTGTCCACGTGACGCCCTCCGAAGATAATCATAGTTGAGGTGATCAAACCGAGCATGCCATAGCTTTGACTGTGTCTGAGAGGTAAGAAAAAGAGTAGGGGGGCGGTAGAAGACATCAATTTGTAGATGCCGTTCTCCTCATATCCTGATGAGAGAACCTTCCTTGACCCACGATCAAGGACTCGCATTGAATCACTGTCAAACTCCACCAAAAGTCCAAGTGAACAAATCTTATGAACCAAAAGTAGGTGATACCCTAAACCTGGCACATGCAAGACCTTTGAGGTATGGGTACCACCACGTCCATCTGGAATAAGCTGCATCTCACCCCGTCCTGCAATAGACACCGAAGAGCTATCTCTGATGAGAATCTGCCCACGCGAAGGTCGCAACTGGGCAACACCAATTGATGAAGGAGTCATGTGCCAGGAGGCACCACTGTCAACGATCCACTCTCGAGCCTGGGGAGCTGTCATTGCAGCATCAGAAGCATTCGGTGTAGAGTCCTCAATGACAGCTAGATGAAGAAACGCAGCTGATGAGGGTGCAGCCACTGCTCCAGAATCCTTCGTGTCCTTCTTGTTGGTGTCCTTCTTGTCTTTGTCAGGGCAATCCTTCTTCCAATGGCCAGTCTTTCCACAAATATGGCATGTGGATTCTTTGTCCTTGTCCTTCTTTGACTTGTTGTCCTCCTTCTTCTTCTTTTGGTCCTTCCCCTTTTTCTAAGAGGCTTGACCTGTCAAGGCTTTCGACTTGGAAGTTTGCTGTCCCTTCAGTTGTTCCTCTTGGTCCAAGACCATAGGAACCAGGTCTTCCCACTGAAGAGTAGACTCACGCCCCGAAGCAATAAGGGCGGAGTAGAAAGCACCGAATCGTGGCAGCAACTGGGACAAAAGTGTGATCGCCATGTCTTCGGAGGAAATCGGCTTCCCTGCATTCTGAACCTGCATCTGAAGCTGTCTAAGCTTGTTGATGTGCTCCCGCAACGAAGAAGACTTGTTCACGGACAAGGTTCGTATCTGCACCTCCAAAGAAACCCGCTTCATAAGGGTCATCTGGTTATATATCTGGTCAAGCTCCAGCCATATCTCTCGAGCCACCATCAAGTGCTCGATGTGGGCTATCACGGCTGTAGTACAAGACAGAAAAAGAAAAGAACGAATCCAGGCATTCAGTTTGTCCCAGTGAGACTGTGCCTTGGCCAACTCCGTACGAGCATTGGAATAGAGTTTGGACTCATCTCTCATCGAGGGCCGGTCGATCTCCTCCTGTACAAGCTCCTCCAAATCGTAAGATTCAAGGATGGCCAACATCATCACGCGCCAGATGCGGTAATTGTCGCCATCGAGCTTTTGATTTGCGGGAAGAGCCGGTAAGACAGGCACCTTCCGGTCCATGATCGTTTGGAACTCCAAGTCAAGCTCTGTAGACATCTTCACCTGTAATGCCTTCACAAACGCAAAAGCAGCCCCCTCTGACTGTGAAAACGCAGCCTGCTAGGGCTCTCCTTCCGCGTCCTGAACCTTCTTCACCCACCGGAGGCGATGAAAAAGCAAAACCTGCACTTGAAGACTGAAAACTCAGCCTTCCTCCTCTTCAAACAGCAATAAACAGTAGCAAATCCACCAATTGGACTCCTTTCCCGCGCGCCCACGCTCGCTTCAGCCTTGTTCCGATGCGCAGCCCTCCCGCTCGCCCTCGAATGCTGGAAATGCAGCCTTGTGTCGCGATGGAATCTCCTCTTCAAGTTGGTTCTTCACTCAGTCAGCCCTTCTTCACTGCTCTGATACCATGTCAGAGTGCAGCGATGCGAAAGCGTGGGACCAAGACTGAGAGAGAGAGAATGCAGAGAGAAGAGAGAGAAAGAGACAGTGGAAGATGAAGATCTGCTGTATAAAGTGTGCTGTATACAAAGATATGCTGATATGTACACGGGCGCAGTGCACGGGACTGCGTGTCTCCACCTCGACGATGCAACCTGCTGTTCACCTCGAAGTCCGCTGCAGTCTGCACGATCTCCAACCTGAAATCTGCAAACAGAGATGTAATCTGCACAAGCCTCCAGCCTGAAATCTGCGATCAGAGATGGAAGAAGCAGTGCTGGACATCGGCTATAAATAGCCAGAAAATAGGCGCCAGAAATAGGCAGGTCGGCTGCATTAAATGCAGCCGACTAGTGCAATACAGTTGGATTGCCACGTGGCAGTCCGACTGGTCAGTCCGAGACCAGAATCTGACATCGCTAACACTACCAAGTCCTGCAAAGGTGGATGGAACCACAATGAACATTTTTTATTTTTTTTGGTGGTTTTTTTTAGAGTTTAAAAAAAGATTGTTTGAGATATGGGTTGTGGTTAATTTCGTAATTGTACCATACGGGTGAATGAGAAGGGATGGTTAGGTCCAACCCATCACAAGCCACCCATCCACTTGAGGGTGTCGATGGGAGGGAAGGGTGACGAAATAATGGTGGTGTGGTGTACAAACTATTGTTGGAAACAACTTAGGATCCGTCTAGTAGTGCTCTACACAATGGGTATGCTATATGCTGCAAAATGCTCATGCAGTAGGTGCCACTTGGACAGTGTTTCTCGTGGAGAAATTGTTCGCTTGCTCAAGCGCCCTTTATAAAGATGATGAAATCATGTAATGCAAAAGGAGGTACAATAGGGGGGAAAAAGCCGATGTTGAAGACAAGTGCTAAAACATGTAGAATACCAAGAAGGGTAGCAATCCCCTCTCAACCATGGATGTGGATGTTGAAGGAGGAGCTGGATGTTGGTTTTTGTGTGTTGCTGAGAACCATGATGTGAGGAAGCAACCCAATGGAAGAATAAGATAGAAGTCACCACTATGATAGCATCAAGAAAGATGCTACATGATTTGCCTTGGGAGGGGAAGCCTCCATGTTGGTAGAATAGCAAAATTCCTAGGATGATGAAACCATGGATGAAATAGTGCGCATCCAAGTCTCCAGCCGAGGCGAGACTGGTGTGAAATTGCATGTTAGCTCTACATTAAAAACAAAACTGTGCAAAAGAGATGAAGATCAATAAACATAGAGGTTAGCAGTGAGATACTCCAAAAAACAAATCAAAGCAAAAATGAAAAACTAACTGAAAGAACAATGTAATGATGCAAATGTGTATGTGTGGGAGAGTAAATGCAGCGGAAGAATTAAGAATCAAAATCTAAGGACAAAATGTAAATTGACTAAAGATCTAAGAATGCGAAGATGGAGCTAAGCTAAGGATGTGGCCACCATTGTATATGCCCACTAGCAAGGCTCTGCCAATGAAATGCTTGACAAGGGGGTGAGTGTTGAGCTAAGAAATGCATTTCATGTTGATTAGTCTCTTATAAACAATCCCAAAACAAGCATGCTTAATGAAAAATGCAAAATCAATGTGCGGTTCGAGAAAATTTTTGTGAAACCCTGATTTGGAAGGGTCCATCCACATTTATAAATAGATAGGCTGTCCTCATTGAGTCTTTATTCCCTCTATGCAGGTTTTTTGTGTTCATGTAAAGATCTTCACATCAGCCTTCCTCCAGATGGCTGCCCAACGTTTGTGATTGCCCTTCTAGTTGCTGTTTGCTATCTAGCGCTTCTTCCACTACTGTGTTTGGCCCCAAACAGCCATTGCCAGCCCCAATCGACACCTCTTTTATTGTGTTTGGTTGTTTCAACCATCCTTGATATCCTCGTGCATTTCACTGCTGCTGCTAGGCATCCCATTGCTTTCGATGATCTATGTTTGTCTTTTACACCCTCCGACACACTATGACTGGTGGTTACAGTACTCTGGATCCATTTTTAGTGGATGTCACACTCTAACACTCATTGCATTGCCCTTGAGCATTCGATACACTCATATACCCGTTTACTGCATTGATTCATTCACTTCAAAGTTGTTCTTCTCTCTCCGTTTGTGTTTGTGTTTTTGTTTTCTTGAGTTTTGTGTTCAGGGTTTGAGTTTTTCACGTTATTGTCTGCATCTTTGTGTCTCTATTGTAGTCCTATGCTCTTCGTTTTCTTAGTGTAAACCCTAGCATTTCTTCACATGGTATCAGAGGTAGTGCTCTTATAAAGAGTATCTTGCGGATATTGTGGAGCGCTAGGTTTTGTGCGAGGCACACGAATGACTTGTAATTGAATCACAATGTCTTAGTCACCTTCTTCTCGAGACCCCATTATGTCTTATCTCACCTTCTTCTCAAGACCCCATTATGTCTTATCAAGTTTCTTCATCACTAGAAACCCTAAGGAGGCATTATGGACTTGGTGAGGAAGATGACACCCCACCTTTACCTTCACCTTCACCTTTACCTTCTTTGGTTTCTCTTGTTCCAGATTTCAGGCTCATGATAGAGGAGTTTCCAAAGTACTTGTGCATCACATATAATCGAACTTACACCCCTCCCAATTTTTAATTTTTAATTTTTTTCCTCCCTCTCTCTCCCCCTGCCGTCTGCATGGCGGGGAGAGAGAGAGGGAGAGGGTGAGTAATGGAGAGAAGGGGGGGCATGCAGCAGCAGCCCCCCCCCCCCCAGATGGCGGCGGACAGCCGCTTTCTCTCCCCCCCACCTTATAAAGCCCGTGGGCTGAGGCACACAGCCCCCTCCTCCAGCTTAAGCGCAGAGCCCTCCCCCCCTCCGTGCCAGGCAGCAAACCCTTCCCCCCCTCCGATTGCAGAGCAGGCGCTGCCCCTCCACTGGCCATGACGCCCCCCTCGATCAGCGCAGAGGGAAAGAGAAGAGAGAGAGTAGGAGAAGAAGAGAAGAAGAGAAGAAGAGGAAGAAGGAGAGAAGAGAGAAGGAGAAAAAGAAGAGAAGAAGAGGAAGGGAGAGAGAGGAGAAGAAGGAGAAGAAGAGAAGAAGGAGAGAAGAGAGAAGGAGAAGAAGAAGAGAAGAAGAAGAAGAAGAGGAAGGGAGAGAGAGAAGGAGAAGAAGGAGAGGAAGAGGGAGAGAGAGAAGAAGAAGAAGAAGCTTCAATAGAGGAGGCTCTCGAAGTAGACATCTCTCATTAGGTATGTCTACATCTTTTGTTTCATTTGAACATGTAAGTCACTCTTCTCGAATCCCTCCCATCCCACCCTCTTCTAGCCCACACCTCAATTTCCTTTCTTCTTCATTTCAAAACCGTGGATTACACTCCACTTCGGCATCCTCCACATTGGGATTGAAACCTTTGTTTCTGCTCCTAGCACCTTCTCATTCTCTATTCCATACTAACACTTTTCTACCACTTCATATTACGGTGCATCGTTAAACGGAATGCCACCAGCTAACATTGTATCCTTCACTTACCCTTAAGCCTCTTTGCACCATGGGGCCTTTTGTAGGGCATTCCACCCTTTATCATGGTTCCCTCCACCTTTGCATTAGTGAGCATATCATTTCCCATTGGGACGGCTGTGATGGGCATCCCCCTTACTATCCCCAATCACCCATCTCCTTTGACCTCTTAGACACAGGGATTTCCATCCTTTGCTTATGGTGTGTCATCTCACATTCCTTGGGTCACTCCGATGTAGGGAATTCTATTCTCTGCTCCAAGTGTCCCTATCCCTCCACCATGGCCTTCTCATGCGGTTACCATGCCCATACCCAGTCGATCCGTGTTCACATTTGTATCCATTGTGTACACTTCTTGCATGCATAGTGGGGACTCTAGGACTTCTTCCCAAGTGTACTCCACTCCCCCACCATATCCTCCCTATCCACCCTATCCCCAATATACACCTTATCCATCTCCCAACACTACCGCTTCTATTGCAATGGCCAAGAATACCTTCATGGATAAGACTCGTTTTAACGAGTCAAATTTTACCAGTTGGTTGAACTTCATGCAACAAGTGCTTGAATCTTAGGGACTTTGGGACCTCCTCATTGGTCTAGAGCCTATGGCAATTTTGATCTCATCTGTTAATGGAGAGCCTGCAATGGTACAACCAATGTTGAGTTAATGCAGGGGTTGCTTCTTGAGTTCCACTCTTAGTTACAACATTTTCCCCTTGCATCTAAGTGTTGGAGTCATCTCATTGATCGCTATGCGGTGTGAGATTGCACAGATACGTGAATCTCGATTTTGAGCTTCAAGAGTTTTCCATTAAGGAAGGGGATGATCTGAAAGTCAAGTTGGCCGAATATTGACAGTTAGTCACCTAGTTTGCCACTACTAGCTCGTCGAAGTCAGATGCGATCGGATCACATTCTTCTTGAATAAGTTGTCTGACAAATACTTCCATTTTATTTAGCACATTATCTTACTACCTAGATTGCCGATCTTCTTCGAGTTCGAGTATCAGTTCTCACGTTATGTATGGATGCATGAACAAGTCCACATGAAAGCCTCCACACAGGCTTACTCTGAGCAGGGGGGGTTGGTTGTCTCTTTTTCGAGAGAAAAAACCAATTGTGGCAATAACTCTCAAGATCCAAAGGCAAGTCAATCAAAGGGTGACGCTTCTTCCTCATACGGAACTAAAGAAACAAAACCCATTTGGGAACAACTCCTTGAGAAAAATAGGTTTTGTGCACACTACCAAAGGTTGGGCCATGTGGATGAGGGGTGTCGTACCAAGGTCCAAGGCCTTCCACCTAGAAAACCAGAGCAGATTGTTGCAATAGCCTCCACTCTAACTGGCTAATCCAATGGGGTTATGCCTCTTGCTGCTACATTATTTACTCCATCTGCCTTAGTGGCTATTGGACGTGACATGCGGACAACCTCAACAGCTTGTATATTTCACTACTCTTGAAGGATTAGTTGATTGGTCTACTAGTATCTATCCCATTGCACTTTACACATCCACTTCACATTCATCTCCATCTAGGACTAGCTCACCACCTCATCTGATGTTTCATTGGTAGAGCCCTGCTAGTGGCCATACGTGACGGTGGCCACATTCTTAGATCCACTCTATGTTCGCACTCTTAGGTATTTAGGCTATTGAGTCATGCCCATAGGATTTTGTCCTTAGATCTTCATTCTTAAGTCTTACACTACATTTACTCACACACATATAGATTTGCATGATTGCATTGTTCATTTAATTAGCTTTTTTTTTTTTGAGCATCTCACTATTGATCTCTATACTTGCAGAACTTTCTCTTTTGTAGGGTTTTGTTTTCAGTGTAGGGCTAACATGTAGCTTTGCACCAGTCTTGCTTGGGTCTACCAACATGGAGGCTTCCCTTCCCGAAGTGGATCATGCACCATCTCTCTTGATGCTATCATGGTGGTAACTTCTATCTTGTTCTTCCAGTTGGGATGCTTCCTCACATCATGGTTCTTGGTACCACATGAAGACCGCCGATATACGGCTCCTCTTTCTTCTTCGGCATTGATATCCACGGTTGAGAGGGGGTTGCTATTCTTCTTGGTATTCTCTAGGTTTCGGCACTTGTCTTCGACTTAGTCTTTCTCCCCCTATTGTACCTTCTCTTTTGCATTGCATGATTTCATCATCTTTGTAAAGGGCGCTTGGGTAGGACATTATCCAGGTGGCATTTGCCACATGAGCATTCTCAACATGTAGCATACTATGCATTTGTAGGTTGCACCTTTGTCTTTGTCTCCGTCTCTGTCTTTAGTGTTGCTATCATCTTCAACCTGATCCAGTGCCCTCACGTATGCTTTGGGCTGTGTCTAGGGACTGATCAGTCCATCATTGTATTCATCATTCTTTCTAGATTTAATGCAGATTTCTCTTCCATTCTTGCTCTCTCTCTTCTCCTTTTCTCTCCGTATTCACGTTCCTCTTCCATTGCGCACTCTCACATGTAGATGGTGGTCTAAGACGACGACTAAGGAAAAGAAGGAAATTGATGCTGTAGTGATACATTAAAAAATCATGACCATATTCGATTGAAATCAGCTAGGTTATTATAGTTTTTTGAATATGGTGGCAAAGATTGTAGAATATGGGCCCACATATAAGTCCCCTTTATCAGAGTCCATTAGGATCATATTACTTTAGAAGGAGAGAGGAACCATGAAGATTGCAACATCAAATATTCGCAATCACTAGGAGAGAAATGGGGCTATATTGATTGTAGATGAATGGAGTGATGCCCACTAGAGGTCCATACATGCTGTGATTGCATTCTTGTTAGCAGTCATGTTTGTCATGCCTTGTCATCTCCTGTCTGTGAGCCTCAGTCTGAGACAGACGAGGACATTAGGAGCCCTGACATGTCTGTCATGTGTTATGATGGGGGAGGCTAGTCACTCTTGACTGGCTGTCTTAGGATGTGTATTTCTTTTTGGCCTCTTTTAGTGGGCAGCCACTGGCTGCCCGGCCACTTTTTGGTCACTGTTGTGGGGCGCCCATTTTAGGGCACTTTTAGGGTTTGCGCCCATTTTAGGGTTTGCGCCCATTTTAGGGTTAGGGTTAGGGTTTGTCCGTTGCCTATTTATTGGCAGCCCCCCTCCCCACTTGGTCACTTGTCTTCTTGCAGATTCCGACACTCCTTCTCCCCCGTGGTGGTGCTGCCATCATCATCAGCCTGATCTGGTGCCCTCACTGACGCTGTGGGCTGCGTGCAGGGACTGATCAGTCCATTTCAGTGTATTCAGCATTCATTTCAGTCAGTGCAGATTTCTCTTCCTTATTTTCTGCTTTCTCTCTCTCTCTCCCTCCGTGTTCGTATTTCCTCTTCCGCAGCGCACTCTCACATGGTATCAGAGCCAAAGGAGAGTACACGGAGTTGAGATTTACGCGGGAGAACACCCACAACTTTGCGTTTGCTGGTCAAGACGTCTCCAACAGCTGAGGCGTCACCTTCTGCACCATCTCCTTGATCAAGGCGGCCTGTTTTGGTGTCAACATATTTGCGTTTGCTGCTGGCGCCTTCTCCAATGGCTGCCACGTCATCACCAACCTCTTCCTGCTTGTGTTTTCAGCCTGGGCGGCCCTCCAACAGCTGGGCGACACTCTTCCAGCCTGCGCCTTGCTGTTCTGGCTGTTGTTCCATCGTTCGGCGGCACTTTTCCTGCTGGCGACTTATTCCCAGGCTGCGTTTTCAGGCAGGCGGCTGTTTTTCCGTGGTGATTGCATCGTCAGCATTTGCGTTTGACATCATGCTTGCGTTCTGTGCAAGGCGGCCAGCCCAGGAGCCTCTGGTGTTTGTGTTTCGGCACCGGCAACCTTCCCTTGTTGTGTTTTGGTGTTTGCAGAGTTAGAAGATGTCTTATCATCAGTTTACAGGTTTTGATGACTCAGATGATGAGCTCTTGTCTCGACATTCATCTGAACGGAGGTGTGATTTCTATCACGAGGTCCGTCGTCCGGAGTTTATTCCTCTTTCCCGTCCCCCTTCTATTCATGTATCTCGGCGATCCCCTTCCAGTGGGCGGAAGATGCAGCCTTTGGTACCGTACTTCCTCAGCTGCCCAAAGAGGACCGGTTGGATGGCTCCAACTTTTCTGTATGGTCCTGCAAGGTGGAGTGTATCTTGGACTCCTTCGATCTTTGGGAGCTTGTTTCTGTTCCTATTCCCCGGCCTCAGGTGGATCTCGCAGATGGGACATCTATGGATCGTGCAGCCTTATGGGATCGGCTCAATTCTAGAGCCCGATCTTTCCTCTTTCTGAGTTTGCAGGATTCTGTCCTTGTTCATGTTCACAGGTTGAAGACTGCAGTGGACGTATGGAGAAAGCTCGCGTCTCTCTATCAACAGAAGACGTTTGCCCACCGGATATCTCTCGAAAAGAAGTTGCGGATGCTCGCTATTGATGATAGTCCTTCCATGAAGGAACACATCAATAGATTACAGGATATGAGGGATGAGCTTGCATCCCTCGGTCGGACGATATCTTCTGAAGACATGGCTATGATTCTTTTGACTCAGCTGCCATCGCCTCGGTTTGATGTCTTCTACACCAGCCTTCTTACATCGAGGACCCATGAGAAGCTTCTATGGGAGGAGCTATCCCTGCTTGTCTTGGAGCATGACGAGCGACTCAGAGAGGTCAGTGCTAGTGGATCCGACTCCACTAGAGCCTTTGTTGCAGATTCGGGAGGACAGAAGAAGAAGAAGACGAAGTCAAAGGCTACGAAGAAGGACAGCTCTTCAGGCTCTGACTCAGATTCAGAGAGACCGAAGTGCCCACACTGTGGGAAAGGGACACATCCAGAGGAGAAATGTTGGAAGAAGTACCCTCACCTTCGTCCGGGAGCGAAGGGTGAATCTACATCGGAGCCTTATTCTACCTCTACACCCGTTGTTACCCATGAGTCAGTGTTCCTTCATATCGATGCTTTGGAGGAGGATCCTTCTTCCGTGGCTGCAGTGTCTTCTGCGCAGCCTTGGTTAGTGGACAGTGGTGCTTCGCGTCATATGACTCCCCGAGGTGATTTGTTACAGGATCTCCGTCCATCAGAGGGTTCAGTCACTGTTGGTGACATTTTATTGGTGCCTATTAGTGGTGTTGGCACATTGCCTTTGTTTACCGACCGACCTTCGAGCTCCTTTTCACAGGCCCTACATGTTCCGGATTTGGGCCTTCCCCTCCTCTCCGTTTATGGCCTTACGAGGCTTGGCACACGAGTGATCTTCACCGAGCATGCCGTTGTTATTGAGGATTCTTTTACAGGAGCTGTCTTATCTACAGGTTGGCAGGAGAGCGGGCTTTACAGGCTCCATTCCCCTTCTTTGATGCAGGGTCCTCCGAGGCAGTCTATTGCTACACCCGTTCCCGCTTGTGCACCTTCTATTCCACAGGTTCCTTCCCATCCCCCACCCTCTCCTCCGGTGGTTCCCTCGTACCTCCCATCCCTTTCAGAGGGGGACGATCTCGGTGATGCGGCTGTGGATTCCCTGGCCCCTAGTGTTTTAGAGGGGGATTCCCAGGATCGTGAGGAGCTCCTTCAGCGGCAGTCTACATCGACGGACTTCATCGACATTGGCATTCCTCTTGGCACCCCAGGATCTATTTCCTCTTTGGCCTTCAGCCACATCCAGGATCTGAGAGGGGGTGTTAGCTGTCATGTTTGTCATGCCTTGTCATCTCCTGCCTGTGAGCCTCAGTCTGAGACAGACGAGGACATTAGGAGCCCTGACATGTCTGTCATGTGTTATGATGGGGGAGGCTAGTCACTCTTGACTGGCTGTCTTAGGATGTGTATTTCTTTTTGGCCTCTTTTAGTGGGCAGCCATTGGCTACCCGGCCACTTTTTGGTCACTGTTGTGGGGCGCCCATTTTAGGGCACTTTTAGGGTTTGTGCCCATTTTAGGGTTTGCGCCCATTTTAGGGTTAGGGTTAGGGTTTGTCCGTTGCCTATTTATTGGCAGCCCCCCTCCCCACTTGGTCACTTGTCTTCTTGCAGATTCCGACACTCCTTCTTCCCCGTGGTGGTGCTGCCATCATCATCAGCCTGATCTGGTGCCCTCACTGACGCTGTGGGTTGCGTGCAGGGACTGATCAGTCCATTTTAGTGTATTCAGCATTCATGTCAGTCAGTGCAGATTTCTCTTCCTTATTTTCTGCTTTCTCTCTCTCTCTCCCTCCGTGTTTGTATTTCCTCTTCCGCAGCGCACTCTCACAATTCTCTCATGGGGATGTATACTTCATTGGCTCTCATGACGAAATTGGGAAGATATATATTGGTATCTGAGTGGTGTGAGAGAGTGCAGGCAATTGGGGCTTAAAAAGTAGTGCAATTTGCTGCTGATGGTGAATTTGCAAAGAGGAGAGTAGGAAATATATTGATGGCAATGTATCCACATGTTATGTTTAGTTGATGCAATGGTCCATTATTTGAATAACTTGTTGAAGGACATTGGAGAGCTACCTTAGATTAGATCTCTTCTTGCAAAAAAACAACAAGATTATCACATTTATATGCAATCATCAGTTCTTATATGCTGATTTTTGCAAAGAAACGACAAAGAACCTGTTAAATATTAGAAATTAGACTTACACATAGGTGCTTCTCTAGTTATGAAGTGCAACGAAAGAAAAAATATTAGAAATTAGACTTGCACATAGGCTCTTCTCTAATTATGAAGTGCAATGAAAGAAAAAATAAACTCTCTTTGTATCGTAGTTGTGTGGGATGTTTGGTGCATGGGATGCATGAGAGAACGAAAATGAGACCGGGGCTACTTTATAGTGGGAGGATTATGGGGTAGAAACTCCAGAGCTAGAGAGTTTTGCTATTTGTATTCTTATCCAAATAGCTAACTCTTTTTGTTTAAAGAAGTTTTTGAGTTCTTTCAATTATATTTACTCAAAGAAAGAAATTGTCTTTGTGCAATAAAGATGAATGACTTGGTTTTTATTAGCTCCACACTAGCTTCTAATGATGACGGTGATGATGAGAATTTTGTGCAGTGTGATGAGCATTTAGGGGAGCCATCTTCCATGAATGAGAGCAGCTAGGCTCTTGATATTGATTTGCCTGTAGCTGGTAGGTACTCGTAACTTGTATCTTTGGTACATATTTTTTGGCTTTTCAGTTCACATTTATTGGATTATGGTTGAATATTGCTTATGGGCGATAGCTAATTATTATGTCTTGATCTTTGGATTATGTGTGACTAGTGTGTCTCCATTGAAGATATGCTAGGGTTTGCATTGAGGAAACACATAATGTATGACCGTGATTGAAACACAAAGACTTGGATAGTGATGTGCAAAACTTAGACCTTAAAGGCAAAACTCCAAACACAAAATGCAAAACACAAATACAAATAGAGAAAAAGAAAACTTTGAAGCGAATGAATGAAACTAGCCTTCTCCCTCAGATAGGGTGGTAAATAACTCGATTA
This sequence comes from Lygodium microphyllum, assembly GCF_053477565.2. Lineage (NCBI taxonomy): Eukaryota > Viridiplantae > Streptophyta > Polypodiopsida > Schizaeales > Lygodiaceae > Lygodium > Lygodium microphyllum. The sequence goes on along the minus strand of NC_141136.1, from coordinate 154,828,501 downwards.
AGCACTTAATTACAACAATTAATAATTTCACAAAATTGAAAATGCATACTTTACAACTTTAATCTTGGACATTGGACAGCATGCTGGCCCCAAAATTGGTGCCCTTTCGGTATTTCTTTAACTTATATTGCACATGAAAGGAGTACAACTAAGATTCTCTCATCTTCTTCGCTAATCCAAGTGCCTCTTGTTGTCAAAACTGACCAACAAGTCTTTAAACCAAATTTGCCCCTTGGTTTGCTTGGGGGTTGGCCTTTATCTTGCTTCTCGAAAGACAAATTCAGCCCCAAATCTGATATTGGTTGATTGGCCTCTTGAATCTCCATGAAATTCCTCAATTTCAGCCATTGGAATTCAAGTTCTAGGCCCTCAATTTTGGGCATGCATCCCAAGGCGGCTGTCTGAACCCTAATTTCTTCTGCTGTAAATTAGGATTTACAACAGAGATTGACTGAAATCTCTTTCTTTGATGGCTTAAATTGCTGGAAAATGCTGAGATAACTTGAGGGATGGTTGGGAGATGAGAGATGATGTTGTAAAGAGAGAAATTTTAGAGTTTCATTGTGAGAAGCATTGAAAAATTACTGTTGCCCTACTCAAACAACCACGGAAGCTATCACCTATAGCTTAGGACTACTAAAAAGATTGATGTCCCCTCCTATATATTGTTATTTGCACCAAAAGGACCTTGGGTTGCTGTCACCTATTCTTGGAGGGTTGCAAACTGTTCTCACATGTTATAGGATTGATCCTTGGTGGCCACTTACTAAGAAACAATTTAGAATTGTTGCTAGAAACCCATTGGATGCATCCATAACTCATGTTTCTCAACAGTTCTGGCTTCAAAACCATGGTAAAGCATATTCTTAGCATAAACCATGACTGAAAGTGTCAATGGCATTTACTAACATGCTACTAGAACCAGTTGTAAACCAGTGAAAATTAAGTATCAACTGATCATAAATTGATGACTTTTTGATGTGAGAACTGATCACAAATTGATTGCAAAAACCGATCAGCAATAACTAATGCAAAAATTAATGTAAAATTGATCCCAAAAGCGATCATAAACGGTTCTCAAACTGATTGAAAATTGAGCTAAAACTTCTCAGAATAAAAAATGAGGCAAACACTCATGTCCAACTGATCATGAACTGATCCTAAACTGATGGAAAAGTATAGTCTTAGAGCTGCAGTAACAACCATACTCATCTGCATATATTTCATAGTGACTAGTACACTGAGTAGTGATCCCATGGCAAACATATTGTTAGCACAGTACCTTGGATGTATGCTGAATACATCCGAGATACACTACATACGAGAGCTATCCACAATTGGATGAGTAGAAGTGCTACTTCCCCCTTGAGCATTAGGTAATACTCTAGACCTTTGCTCTACTGAACCTGATTGAGCCCGAACTGAAGTCAACTCTAATTGAAAGGTATCTAGGTAAAGCTGCAACAACTGAGGATGGTCTGCCAAGTCATTCTCTTCCATCCACTTTGTATTTGTTGGTGAAACAATGCTGAAATTTCACCAAGAAGCATATGGAAACTTTACCTCTAACTTTACTTGCTTGAAGCCTCCACTAGGTTGTATGTCTTTCTTTCCCTTGAGCATTTCGATGCTTTATACTTTCACACTATTGCAATTCCAACTTAACTAATATGCAACATTGCATCCAGTCGACTAGCCCCTCATGTGTACCTAACATGCTAGGAGCACTAGATGCACAAGGAGATATTCTTGTTTGCATACTTTGGACAATCGCAATGTGACCGTGCATGGGAATTTGCATACTACTCGTCATACCGATATACATTTTCCCACATTGTATGCATTACTAGTGGCATTTTTCCTTATGATCAACTTTTGCATGACTAGCATTAATACCATGAGTCACAAACACAGTGGATTACATATATGCATTGCCAAACTTGCCACTTTGTGCCCTAGCATCATATCAACAACTGTGCCATACATGGGGTTATATATATTACTAGCCATACTCGGATACATTGGGCCTTGCACACCACGTATCGTTTGTTGCATATGATAAGGAGTTGTGTCATACATTTCCATATGCAGTCCCTGAGCCATCATTGCGTGGAAACAAGTGTCACCACCAAAGTATCATGGCTGCCCCATCATTGCATACATGCCTTGTTGTCCAAAAAGCATTGGATTGACACTCCCGAGTTGGCCTTGCATATGCATCAATGGCCCTATTGGCATCATTTGCTTATGCTCACTAGCTACATTTGGAACATCATGCTATTGTATTGGCTCTTTCTTCGGTGCATCTTATTGTCCCAAAGCTCTCGAAGACGATTTTCTCTTCTTGTCTTTATTGCCCTCCTCTAAGGGGTTCAAAAAGCGTATGAACTAAGAATCATTTGCCAATTGCATTAATATTTCAGTTGTTGTTCTTAGCTAATCTTTACATTGGTAATCAAATTCCTCTTTCTCTTGTTGGTCATTAGCTTATAAAAGGCCTAGAAGGACCTACATTTTGGTCTAAATCAACATTATTAGCTTGTTGTCCATGCTATGTGCCTTGTCCAAGATCAGGCAATGCATTTTTTCCAACACTTTGTGAATTTTTAGATTGAGAGGCATCATCTCCACTTGATCTCATCTCATTATCTGAAGATATTTTTGTTGTAATGCTTAGCTGAATGCAATTTCAGCACTAGAGCAAAGCTTCTGACCTTTAATCAGGTGTCTCAGGCTCACCAAGTCAAGGGAATTGATGGTATCCGAGCAATGGAACTATGAAACCAGTGTTTTCCTTGGATAGGGTAGTAAATAACTTGATTAAGCACTTAATTATAGCAATTAATAAATTCACAAAATTAAAATTGCATACTTTATAACTTTAATCTTGGATATTGGATATCCTCTTGGTCCCAAAATTGGTGCCCCCTTTTAGTATTTCTTTAACTTGTATTGCAAATGGTAGGAGTACAACTAAGATCCTTTGCTCTCCTTCGCTAATTCAAGTGCCTCTTGTTATCAAAACTGACCAACAAGTCTCCAAACCATTTGCCCCTTGGTTTGCTTGGGGATTGGCTTTTACCTTGCTCCTTGAAATACAAATTTAGCTCCAGATTTGATATTGGTTGGTTGGTCTCTTGAATCTCCTTGAAATTTCTCAATTTCAGTTGTTGGAATTCAGTTCTAGGCCCTCAATTTTGAGCACGTATCTCGAGGCGGCTATCAAAACCGTAAAATTTGCTGCAAATTAGGGTTTATAGTAGAGATTGACTTAAAATCTCTTTCTTTGATGGTTCAAATTGTTGGAAAATGCTGAGATAATTGAGAGATGGTTGGGAGATGAGAGAGAATGCGTAAGAGAAATTTCAGAGTTTCATTGCGAGAAACATGGAAAAACTATTATTGCTCTACTCAAATTGCCATGGAAGCTCTCACCTATAGCTTAGGACCTCTAGAAAGATTGATGCTCTCTCCTAAATATTGTTATCTGCAGGTTGCTGTCACCTACTCTCAGAGGGCTCTGAACTACTCTCACATGTTGTAGGATTGATCCCTGGTGGTTGCAAATCACATCAGCAGCCTCTCCTTGCTCTCTAAAAGCCTCTTTCTTTGGCACAATTTTTGGAATAGGCTCCACCAGTCCCGAAAAACGTTCATTTTACTTGCATGGGTAAGTTTTGCCAAGTGACAGCTTTCTAATCCCATTTTTCACATTGTGAAATAATCGACTTGCACCTTACATGTGCAAGTCACATTAGTACATTTGATTAATTTTACTTAAATGCTAAGCAAAGCATTGAAATTTCATGTTCTTGTGATGGCTATTCAATAGCTGGTGGTTCTTGTGGGAGTAGGTTGAGGGAGGCGTGGATGTGTGTTGTCCACCGGAGACGGATTTCGAGTGTAGCAGCCATTGGTTGGTGGAGGGATTGATGAAGAAAAGTGTTGAAAGCACAAAAACGACGTATTGAAGATAACGGTAGTTGATTAGTAGTAAGAGTGGGAGGTGAGATGACATCGTAGACCACATAGTAGTAATCACTGGGGATTGGATAGCTAGTGGAAGAGGGTTGACAGCCGAAGCTTGCAAGACAAGGATGGGGCTAAAAGGTGGGTAGACTGTCTATTTATAGAGATATGGAAGGATCGTCCCAAATTAGGGTTTTGGATATGGAACACAAAATTTCTCTAGAACGACTCCTTTTTAATAATGGTGATTTATTGTTTTTGAGGCTGTTTTAAAGAGCTAATCGATGGGATAATGAATTTTTAGCTCAATACCCCCTTTTAGGCTTAGAATTGGAACCAGAAAGGGATTGGAAGAAAGAATGGAAGAAAAGCTCAAGTCTAGTTTTATTTTACCCCAAGGCCTCCCACCTTAAAGTAGCCAGGGCATTGGATAAAGGGTGCACGTCGGCTACTCAATGGCCTACCAAGACTACAGAGGCGATGGTCATCCTACCAAGGCAATCCAAATGATCACCCTAGAGAGGCCAAGGCATCGGTCAAAGGTTACTTGTTAGTTGCCTAGTGGCCTACCAAGTCCTATAAAGGTGGATGGAACCACATTGGACTTTTTTTTTTTTTTTGGGTTTTGGTGGGAAAATAGAGATGGTTTGTGGCCTTTCAAGTAATTGTGCCCCATGGGGAGAATAAAAAGGGATGGTTCGGTCGAATACATTACAAAACAAAGAAGTTAACCCAACCATTTGAGAGTGTGGATGATGAGAAAAAGGGTGATAAAGGATGGTGATGTGGTAGTAAATAATTGCCAGTGGAGACAACTCATGATCTGCTTAGGGGTGCTTTGCACAATGAGATGCAAAGGAGTATGCTTCACAATGAGAATGTGCATGTAGCAGGTGCCACTTGGATAGTGTCCCTTGTGGAGAAATTGTTCAATTGTCCAAGTGCCCTTCACAAAGATGAGGAAATCATGCAATACAAAGGAGAAAATACAATAGGATAGGGAGGTTGATGTCAAAGACAAGTGCTGAAACTTGTAGAATACGATGGAAGTATTGGAAGTAGAGAGAAAGAAATAAAGAAATGTATATTTACGTCTTTTAAGGCCAAAATCAGCCTACGAGATAAAATTGTATATAATGTTGATTGTCATCGGACATCAAAATGTGATGTGTTGGAGTATGGTCAGTGATATGCTGCAGAAGAAGCTAAGGGTGTGTACAAGACAAAATAATGCTCATGTAGGGATACAATGGGAGGATGAGATAATACATATCTAGTTGTGTAGCTGAATGATACTTGTATCTCTAGTTCCACCAAGTCAGGATAAGTGGGTAGAGTGTCATACATCCCGAATGAAATAGTAGGAGGGTAGCAGGCCCCTCAACTCTGTTAATTGCTGCTCATGTCATTGATCTCCCTCATCTCTCTTTGATGTGTCATCTGTGTCTAGTATCCGTGTATCCACGGGTGGCGTGCTGCTCTAATCTCCTTTGCTCTCTAGACTATCACCCCTCTTTGTATAGGTGCCGTGTGTGTGGTCACTATCTAGAAGAAATCAATAAGTTGTGATTGGCTTCCCTCTCTTTGTGTAGTGCCAACCTGTAGTAGTGATGTGTGGAGCCTCTGGATCTCAACTAGAAACTAGCCGTGGCGTTGGTATAGGGACTTCATGACTAGTCTAAGCGAGGTGTATCCTCCAAATAGCATGGGGTATTTAGCTTGGAGTATGCTGTAGGCTCTACATCTACAAATGTACTGCTTCTTGCTCTCTACCTCCTCCTAGCATAATCTGTAGATCCACTCATCTCTAGGGATGTGGGTTGCTCACTTGGCCTCGATCTTGAGCTGGTGGGAGGATACCCTAAGTTGGCCAATGGCTACTCATCTCTCATGTGGCATGTATACATCTAGGTATCCAAGTCTTTCAATAAAGCCATCCATGGTAGTCTCCATGAAGTAGCCTTTGTAGTAAGACATCTTCGGGGGAAGAAGTTGCTTGGGTGATAGTCATGTGTGCTATATGTACAATTGGTAGAGTTTTTGTTGCATGACCAAGTTTCTCTTTGTTTGGAGAGATGTATGAAGGGGGAGTCAGGATCATATTGAAAGGGGAGGAGATGGTCCATGTTGATCCCATATCATGTAAGCCACTTCTCAACTTGTGTGCACCATGAAGCCTCATGTCCTATCTGAGCTAGCTGCCTAGAGGCCTCGGAGGCCCTTCTAGTTAGTTTGTCTAGATGCATGTCATGACCTCTGTGTATGAAGGTGATGGTTTGAAAGAGAGCCTCCATCATCATGGGGGTGCAGCAAACTCGGCTCTAATAATCTCATGTGGTAATGATGGTTTGTTGCAGATCATTTGTGAGAGCATAATGATGTATAGTCTTTCGACTTGGGTCCATAGGTATGTAGCTAGGCCGGGGGTCCAAATAGGTGCACCATATATCAACTGGTGTGACCAGTGTGTCAAATAGCCATATCTATATGTGAGGCTTTTAGAAGTGTGCCTAGTGGCATTGTCTCTCCATCATGGCCAGTGTTGCATATCCTCGTGTCATCGGTCTTTGGTTGCCTATGCCATGGTGAATCTACCAACGGATGTAGTGAAAGTGATCCCTAAGTAGACATACGAGTCCACAACCTCCACCTATTCAGCTCCTAGGGTGAAGATTGATCTCCTCCTCACTGGGGTGGATGTGTGGAAGATCAAGATCTTGGTTTTCCCAAGATTAACTGTCAATTCGTGTCGCGTACAAAGGTCATGAAGGGCATGGAGATGTTGTGTAGACCCCCTGTGATTCAAAGACCAGAACAATATCGTTGCCATAAAGCATAATGGAGACAAGTATACTTGCTAGCTCTACCCCATTGCTGCCTCCTCATGTGATGTGATCTTCTATCGCATTGATATAGAGACCAAAGAGTGTGGGGGAGAGGGTGCATCCCTCCTTCACTCCAATGGTGCTAGAGACCATGTCTAAAAGTTCTTGTGGGTATCTCACTCAGTCTACCACCCTCTTATATAGTGCATAGATGCCCCAAATCATGTTTAATGGGATCTCTAGTGCTACAGCCTTTGTAGTCTTTCTCTCATAGACTGTGTCAAAGGCTTTCTGGAAATCCACAAAACAACAATAAAGTGTTTTCTTTCTCATTTTCGCTTGCTCAATCATGCTTTTGAAGGTGAAGATATGGTCAAGAGTGGAGAATCCCCGTCAGAAACTAGCTTGTCCTATTGCTCTCAATCTTCCTCTCTTTGTATATGCACTGAGCTCTGCCTCTATCACTGCTCTATATATCTTTGCCAATGTGTGGCCCACCATGATGGTTCTATGGTTACTTGGATCTGGGGGGTTTGGAGACTTGTGGATTGGCACGATAGTATGCACGGTCCACTCATCTAGGAAGCTCTTTGCTAGAGCCCTATTTAGTGTCAGGTTGTACATGCTCGATTGCTCTCCTCACAATATCATGAGTAAAGAAGGTGGATGTGGTAGGGTGGGGCTGTGGTGGGTGGGGAATTGGTGGCTAGTGTGGTACATCATATAGCCCCTCTGCATAGGAGTGCCATGTCTCAGGGTCAGTGATGGATGTGGGGCGACAAGGCTCTTGAAATGTGCACCATTTTGTGGCACAGAGAGAGAGAGAGAGAGAGAGAGAGAGAGAGAGAGAGAGAGATGAAAAACAATAGATTATACTTATTGAACTGAAAGTAATAGAGTGAAAGTGCAACTTTCGGTCTAAGGTAGACCAAACCCCTACCTTAGCTCAAGTTAGCTAACTCTAGAAGTAACTCTAGAAGTGGTGACACAACTCATTAATGTAGTTGTGTTCGCACTACAAACCAACTAACTAAAACATTGGGCATTGCCCATAGAATTGGCAAATTCTTATAACCCCCTGCAACGCCAATGCGGTAGAAGTATATAAAGATTAATTACCAAAGTGCAACAAGTTCAAGGGCTTTCGAAAAGCCTCAAACTTCTCATGAGAAAGTGCTTTGGTAAAAATGTTTGCAGCATTCTCCTGTGTAGGGATATACATCAAACTGATATCTCCTGCGTAGCATCTCTCTTTGACATAATGGTAATGTATCTCAATGTGTTTTGTGTGAGCATGAAACACATGATTCTGTGCCACTCCAGTAGCACTTTGATTGTTAGAAAGAATGGGTGTATGACCCTCCAAAGAAATCTATAGATCAGATCCACGTAGGCATACACATTCCATTGTTGTGGTGAAGGCTGCCTTGTACTCAATCTCACAAGACGAGGTAGCCATTGTGGGTTGTTTCTTAATCAGCCATGAAATGCATGAACAACCCAAAAAGAAACAATGTCCACTGTTGTCTAGTGTTTGAATCACTAGTCCAATTAGAATCACTGTAAGCATGTAAGTGCAAGTCTCCCCCTAGGAAATAATAAAGCATATGATTGAGTATCCTGCAAATATCTGAAGATCCACTTAATAGCTTGCCGATGTACTATCCGTGGGTTGTGGTTAAACTTGTTTACCTGAGATACTGGATACTATATGTTAGGACATGTGTTGCAAAGGTAAATAAGACGGCCGATAGCCTGGCTATAAATCACAAGATTAGACATCTCTTCACCATCATGCATGGACAGCTTGAGTACTGGCTCTATAGGGGTGTAGGGTGTACATAGGCTTGCAATCTTTTATATTAAAACTATGCAAAAACTTATCTACATATTGCGATTATGACATGATGATGCCATGCTAATTTTGGGTGAATTGAATGGCCAAATAGTAGTGTAAACATTCCATATTTGATATAGCAAAAGTATGTTTTAGTTCAGCCTTGAAATCTGCAATTTTATGCTCTTTTGGTCCAATGAGCAGCATATCATCTACATATAGAATGATAACCAACAAGTCTCCCCCTTCATTCTTAGTGTAGAGAGTGGGTACCATTGGATTATTTATGAATTCAATGTTGGCCAAATAAGAATCAATCTTAGCATACCGTGCACAAGAAACTTGTTTTAAAGAGCTTTATGCAACTTGCAAACTATATGCTCTTTGCCTTTCACCACAAACCCTAGAGGTCGTGACACATATATATCCTCATGTAGGTCACCATTCAAGAATGCCATCTAGATGTCGACTAATGTACCTTCCATCCATAATTTGCAGCAATTGCAATAAGATACGTAACTGTACTCATACGTGACGTAGGAGCAAATAAATGCCTCCTTATAATCAATGCCTTTTTTCAGTGCATATCCCTTATCCATTCATATTTGTAGCCATTGCAATAAGATAGCTAACTGTTTATATGGGATGTAGGATCAAATGTCTCCTCATAATCAATGCCTTTTTTTTTCGTGGATATCCCTTGGCTATCAAACATGCTTTGTACCTATCTATAGTACCATTAGCCTTACGCTTTAGTTTATAGACCCATTTTCCAATGGCCTTCTTGCCATGGGACAACTCAACAAGATCTCATGTATCATTGGTGGCAGTAGAATCCAATTTGCACTTTAGTTTATAGACCCATTTGGTTCCAATGGCATTCTTGCTATGGGACAACTCAACAAGATCCCATGTATGATTTGATGGCAATAGAATCCAATTCTTCTTGCATGGCTTGCATCCAATGTGTTCAAGAAATGATTGAGCGACCAAAGAGATAGTAGGGTTTGCAAAGATGAACATAAAGTGTATACGGCAAACATTGAGAGGAGAAAATAAGAGAAAATCAGATGAATGAATAAAATAATGAAGTAAATTTGATACAAGGGTACCGTAGCATGAAGGATGCCTTGGAGCAGGGAGATTGCTGAAGAAGCCTCTGATTCTGTAAACGTGGGGTTGAAGAGATGTCATTTGGAGTAGGGAGATTGTCGTTAAAGAGGAGCCTCTGAATCCGCAACACAAGGATGAAGATTGGTGATGCTTGAAGGAGGGAGATTGCTGTTGGAGGATGAGGAGCCTTTGAGCCTGCAACTCCAGGCCTAAAGAGTAACACCAACTACTGGGGAGTGACGTTAGAGAAGACGAAAGAGCTTGAAATTGAAAATGTAAATGTAGGCAGTCTCTGAAGATGCAAGTGCCAGTTGGAAGAGTGACACGTGATGACTGGGGAGTGGCCGGGAACCAAAACGCAAATATGTGGAGTCTGAAAAGTTGATGCCAAGTTAATGATGCAAACACTAGGTGAAGAAGTGTCCATAGGTGAAGGGAGCTATCGCCAAGGTGGGGATGCTGATGCCAAGCAGAGATGAGCTGTCGGTAAGGTGGAGAAGCTGATGCTAGTAGGATGGGCTCCAAACTCAAACTTGATGCTGAAGGTGAGAGGGTGCTTAAAGAAGATGATGGAAGGAGAGAGGAGAGACGAAAGTTTCGGAAGAAGTGAGAGAATGTGTTGAGTACAAGTGAAGAATGAATGGGAGGTGCCGTATATATAGGCACAAATAGTATGGAGTCTTGCCCACTAAAGTCTCTCATACGATGCTTTGACTTGCTCAGAAACCTAGGGATCATGGACTCCGAGGTGTTTGATGACAAAGGAAGTACCGTCGAAAGCCTTTGATTCTGCAAACGTAGGGATAAAGAAGTGTTGCCTAGAGCAAGGAGATTGCTGTGAAAGAGGAGCTTGTGAATCCACAACGTAGGGATGAAGATTGGTGATGCTTGGAATAGGGAGATTGCCATCGGAAGATGAGGAGCCTCTGGTCTTGCAAACACAGACCTAAAGATTGACGCCAATTGCTGGGGAGTGATGTCGGAGAAGATGGAAGAGCTAGAAACTGAAAATGCAAATGTAGGCAGTCTTTCAAGATGAAAGTACCACCTGGTTGGAAGAGTGACTCATGGTGACTGGGGAGTGGCCAAGAACCGAAACGCAAATATGTGGAGTCTAGAAAGCTGACGCGAGGTTGATGATGCAAACGCTAGGTGAAGGAGAAGTGTCCATAGGTGAAGGAAGTTGTTGCCAAGCTTGGGATGTTGATGCCAGGCAGAGATGAGCTGTCGCTAGGGTGAAGCTGACGCTACTAGGATGGGCTTCAAATGCAAACCTGATGTCGAAGGTGATAGGGTGCCTGAAGAAGATGATGGAAGGAGAGAGAAGAGACAAAAGTCTCGGAAGAAGTGCGAGAGTGTGTTGAGTACAAGTGAAGAATGAATGGGAGGTGCTGTATATATAGGCACAAATAGTCTCGAGTCTCGCCCATTGAAGTCTCTTATACGGTGCTCCGCCGACTCTCTTGGAAGACCCTAGAAAACCTTTTTGGGGTTGGAAATTGAAACTGAAAATGGGAATGATGAAGGGGACTGTATGGAATGATGTGGTTTCTCAACACAATGTACTTCTTGTTGGTCTTCTTCAAAGGAAGTAGGCTCATCATCATCTAACAATGAGCTCATAAATGCACATTCATCACAAGAATCATCTACCTCCGAAAAATCAGCCAAATGAGCCCCGTGCACAATGTGTTGCATGTCTAGCAGCCCTTCTAGTGCGCTGAGGTAAGGGAGCACCCATTTTACTCTCTTGGAGAGTTTGTAACAGCCATCTTGGGACTGTTTTTGGTGCATCTACAGCAGCCCTTTCTTGTTGTATTGCATGTTCCACTATTGAAGGCAAATCATCATCAAATCCTGTTGTTCAGGAGAATGTGCTGCAGCAACAGATTGCTGTAACAAATCTGTCGAGCCATTTTCAGCATGCTTGGATCCCAAAGAAAGTGGAAGGAGGTCTTCAAATACATCACCCAAGTTATAGGTTGTTGGCATTTCAAACTGATCATGTGAAAGACTGCATTTTCTGCAAAGATCATATCCTTACTGACAAACACTTTCTTTGTGCGTGGATCATACAAGCGATGGCCTTTGCTTTCCGAACTATAGCCAATAAAAATGCATTTTATGCCCTTGTCATTGAGCTTGCCACGAAGCTCCTTTGGTATATGTGCATATGCTATGCATCCAAACACTTGAAAGTAATCAACCTTTGGTTCTTGCCATGTCAAGCCTCAAACGGTGTGATAGTCTTCAGTGCCTTTGTAGATGCATGATTCATAACATGATTTGCACACTGAAGACCCTCTAACCAAAACTTATGTGACAGCCCTTTGCTCTTAAGCATGCATTTAGTCATCTCCATGAGTGTGTGATTCTTTCTTTCAGCCACTCCATTTTGTTGAGGTGTCATCCTCAAAGATGTTTGATGTGTAATGCCATGTTCAAGCAAAAATGTCTCAAATGCATTAGACATATACTCCTCCCCTCTATTTGTGCGTAGAGTTTAAACCTTTAGACCTGTTTTTGCTTCCAATTTTGCAACCAAGTCTTTGAAGTGCATAAATACATCCGATTTTTCCTTCAAACCATATATCCAAGTGTACCTAGAGTAGTCATCGATAAATATAACAAAATACAAATGATCACTAAGTGCTCTAGTCCCCATAGGAGCACACACATTAGAGTGTATGACCACCAAGTGCTCTAGTCCTCATAGGATCACACATATCAAAGTGTATGAGCTGCAATTTTCAAACAACATGTACTGCATCATTCTTTTTAAAAGCAAATCTATGCATTTTTCCAAGAATGCAACCCTCACAAGTATGGGGAGGTGGAGTATCCAAAGTAGGCAAAGCATCTACCATGTGACACCTTTGAAGAGTCGTGAGACCACCAAAGCTCATGTGACCATAGCAAGTGTGCCAAAGCTTCGCATTTTGCATAGCAGGCATAAGAGTGCTAACTGCCAAAGCATCATGAGAACTCCTCTCATATGTGTCTAACAAAAATAGACCCTTATACAAGGTACTTGACAATCTAATCCATCTCTTTGTCTGTGATAATGCATTTATCATCTTCAAAGATAACTGGAAATCCATACTTATTAAAAGGTGAAATGGACAATAAGTTCTTTGTGATACCAGGCAAAAACAAAGCATCAAGAAGCATGAAATTTGAACCATTTCAAGATTGAGTGGTGGATGTCTCCTAAACAGCCACACCAGAGTCTTTTTCTTCTCCTTGTTTAACCTTTTACTACATTCATTAATATAATGTCGTGGTTTTTGCAATAGTAGCATTTTCCCTAGGCAGCCTTGTCTGATTGCTGTCCTGAATCAGCCTTTTTCCCTTATATTTAGAGAGCATGGCAACATCCCTTGACCTCATAGCAACATTTCTCCAACCATTGCAAGACCAAGTGGCGGATGTCTCCTAAACAGCCACACCGGAGTCTTTTTCTTCTCCTTGGCTAACCTTTTACTACATTCATTAATATAATATCTTGGTTTTTTGCAATAGTAGCATTTTCCGTTTTTCTTTGTCTTCCTTGTCTTTTGGGCAGCCTTGTTTGATTGCTGTCCCGAATCAGGCTTTTACTGATATTTAGAGAGCATGGCAACATCCCTTGACCTCATAGCAACATTTCTCCAACCATTCCAAGACGGAGTGGCGAATATCTCCTAAACAGCCACACTCAAAGTCTTTTTCTTCTCCTTGGCTAACCTTTTACTACATTCCTTTATATAATGTCTTGGTTTTTTGCAATAGTAGCATTTTCTCTTTTTCTTTGTCTTCCTTGTCTTTTGGGCAGCCTTGTTTGGTTGCTGTCCCAAATCAGGCTTTTGCTGATTTTTTATAAAATGCTTCGCTTTGCTCTCGTCCTTATATTTAAAGAGCATGGTAACATCCCTTGACCTTATAGCAACATTTCTCCGAGTTTGTTCTTCTTGTAATAGGAGGCCTTCCAACTGAAAAAAAAGAGAAAAAAGAAAAAAAGGAAAAAAAGAGAGAAATTCAATGAGATGTGGAAATGAAGATAAGACTTAGGGACTGAGTTCAGAGTGACATTCACCATTTTTGCATCCAAAAAAACCTCATCAATGTTCAATAGTTACTCATGGATAACTTGCATGTGTGTGAGGTGATCAGTCATGTTGTCACCCTCATCCATATGTGCATTAGCGAGTTCCCTTCATAATTAGGAGATTTTGGCTTCATTATGAGATGTAAGCATGCACTCCAAAATATCCCAAGATTCTTTGGAGGTCTTGCATGAATGTACATGAGGTATGATGGCTCTCTTCACATTGATAAGGCAATTAGTGACAAAGCTTGTGCATCTTTTTGAGTCCCACCTCCTTTGATTTTTGTGGGAGGAGCAGGGGCAACAATTGGAGCAACAGCAGGAGCAGTTGGCTGTGCTCTAGCACCATGCTGAGGTGTCTTAGGAGCAAGCTCATCCGCTCTTGGTAAATCACAAACAACAATATCAAGCTGTTGTAGTAACTGGCCAGCGCTTTGGGATGCATGCCATGCAAAAGCTCCAAATCTTGGTGAATAAGTCTTTGAAAAAATTCAGAGGTTTATACTTATAGCTTGAAAAATTGATAGTGTCACTTGGGGATGTGTGTCCATAGCAATCAACAGTTTTAGGGAACCTTGCGATGTGTGTTGGACGCAAGAATCAAAAAATCCCCAAATTTATTGTATCAATGTCGAAGAAATTGCACAATCTTGACAATGTTAATGGAGATTTATGCATGGGAGCTCGAATCAAGCAAAAATCCCAAAATTTTGTCGAAAAAATTTCAAGAAATTTTACAAATGCCCAAATTTCTTGGCATAGAGTGTGAGAAATTCAAAATTTCTTTGGAATTGGGGATGAGGAGCAAGATGCATGAGGAATTGCAAAATTTTTTGAAAACGCCCAAATTCAAAAAATTAGACTTTTTGCATATTTCTTTTTCAGATCTGTAGAAAATGGTAGTGAGGGTTGAGAAAATGATGAGTAAGATTGAGAAAATAGTGGGAAAGGTTGAGAATATCATGAGCAAGGCTGAGAGAGGTTGTGTGTGCAGGGCTCAGCCCAAATTTCTTGTATCAATGTCGAAGAAATTGTGCAATCTTGACAATGTTAATGGAGATTTATGCATGGGAGCTCGAATCAAGCAAAAATCCCAAAATTTTGTCAAAAAAATTTCAAGAAATTTTACAAACGCCCAATTTTCTTGGCATAGAGTGTGAGAAATTCAAAATTTCTTTGGAATTGGGGATGAGCAATATGCACGAGAAATTGCAAAAATTTTCAAGAATGCCCAAATTCAAAAAAGTAGAAATTTTGCATATTTCTTTTCCAGATCTATAGAAAAGGGCAGTGAGGGTTGAGAAGGCCTACGTGTCTAGCTCCAATACTAACTGTTGGAGAGAGAGAGAGAGAGAGAGAGAGAGAGAGAGAGAGAGAGAGAGAGAGAGAGAAGAAGAAGAAGAAGAAGAAGAAGAAGAAAGTGCTTGCGACCTGAGGTTTCTGCTGTGGTCATCTTCCCTGCTTTTCCTGCTCGCCCAGGACAGGGGGTTTGGCTGCCCTGTTCGCCAGCCTGGCTGATGCGTTGCTTATTGCAACATGCAGGCTGACAGAGAGCGACAAGAGTGTGTTGACCTGTGTGCTGCACCCTGTGTTGACCTGCGTCACCTTGCAGGCAACTCAATGAATCAGATTCTGATCCTACCCATTTACTACTGTACTCTGTGCACTTTGTGTGACTCTGCAGGCAGTCGTGTTGTTGCAGCCTTGCTGTAACGTAAATCTGCAGTTGTGCAGAATCTGCAGAGAGAGAGAGAGAGAGAGAGAGAGAGAGAGAGAGAGAGAGAGAGGGGTCGACCTGCAGAGAATTTGAAGGGTAGACCTGCGCAGCCCTTAACATTACAGCTGTTCTCAGTTTGGGCTTTTAGATGTGAAGGGCTCAGACACAGCAGACAGAAATCTGTGCTTCAGTTTGTGTGAGACCTCAGCAGTGAGAGAGACATGCGCACTCAGATTGAGTCCAGCGCGCGCGCGCGAGAGAGAGAGAGAGAGAGAGAGAGAGAGAGAGAGAGAGAGAGAGAGATTTCTGTTGTGGCGAATATGCAGATGCCAACAAATGGTATCGATGTGGCTGTTCTCGACCAGCATATAGGGCATGGGGATGATAAAGATTTGGCGGAATTGGATGGTGACTTGTTGGCTGAGGATTTTGAGCAGTTGATGGATGGGGATGAGATGGGTAAACGTCGTAAGATGTTGGTTGTTCAACCAGTATCATGTGCTCTGAATTCGCCTCAGCAAGATGTTCATGCTTCTTGCTCACAGATTGATGGGTCTCTTCTGTTTATGCTTGCCATTGCCAACAATGTTATATCAGATTATGTTCATGCCAAGGAGGGTAAAGCGAGCTCTTTACCGGAAGGGGATCAAGTGGTTATTGTCATGGGAATTGACTTGGTTTTACAGCAGATTGCTACTTTCCATGAGAGGGCAGCCATCTTTTACTTTACGGGAAGGTTCTTCTACGATTACCAGCATTCGTGCTTGGTTGCAATCCATGCTTGTTAGTGTTGAGGCGTGTTAAGTTGATGTTTTAGGGCAAGTGCAAGTCCCTCTCGTTGAAGAAATTTATGATGGACCGAGTGGGTTTTTTGAGCTCCTTCTTCGTTCCTTGGAAGTGCGTGCTCGCATTATGCAATATATTACTTTGTTCATGGATGGTCAGTTGGTACATATGGTCCCATGGAGGCCTATGACTGAGTTTTAGGATCTACTTAAGCAGGCATGCCCAATTTGGATGGAGGTGGTTGATTTTCTTGCACATCTTTGTGGCGACTTCTTCCTTTGGTCTTGAGAATCCTTGGTGAGGTGTTGGTGGAGCCTCGGTTGGCCTTCTACAATAGAAACATGGCTTGTATGCTTTGGGACACAGGAAAACCTTGCCCAACCAAAATTCGTTTTGAGGTCCTTGGGTTGCAAATGTTGGTTTTGAGCTTAAATGGGACACATTTGCTAGATACTTTTTTAGATGTGGCCAATTGGGCCATTTTATTTCAAAATGTGATAGAAGCCCTAAGGTATTGCAGCGTTCCTTGGATTGTGACATGGATATGCAAGAGTATCATCCCCAGTAGATGGCTCAGTAGCGAGAAGTTGATCGTGTGTCTCTTGTCTTGCATGGACATGATGATGGAAAGAAGAATGTCCCCCAAGCTAGAATTGAGCGTGCATCGCTTTTAGTTGGTCAGAATAATTTGCCTCCTTAGGATGATTCTTGGGTCACTGTGGTTAGACGTAATGCTAGACAGGAATCTCGTTCGACTCCTGCTCATCACCCATCTCCACACCCTATTGCTCAGACTTTTCAACGCAAAAGTAAGGGATTTTATATGAAACCTCAATCTTCACGTGTTCTTGCAGTTGGTGTGGATGATAAAAGGGCTTGTGATTTTGCGTTGCGCTTTGATGCGCGTGGGAGGCTTGTGCCTCTTTGGGATGTTTTCCATTCTCAAGAACAACAGTTTCCTTCTCGTGCTTCGATTGCTAGTTTGTAGAGGGCAGATCTTGTAGATGTGATCTGTAGTGAGATGGACAGATTTTAGGCAGCTAAAGCTATTGATGTTAAAGGGAAAGGGAAAGCGGTGATTCGGTAGTTTTCTCTTTTGTGGTTTATCATGAGACTTGCTTTATGGAATGTTAAAGGCATTTCTTTGGGTAGTAAGCAATATCAGTCATGGGAAGCTGTGTTAGTTGGAAATTGGGATGTTTTGTGGAGCACAAACAACATGCTTTGGCAGGATCTTCTTATGTATATAAGGATTATACAATTTTTTATTAGTGGTCATGTTCCACATAAATTTGAAGCTATGTTGGTTGTCAGATCGTCCTTGCAATCATTCTTAGTTTCTCAAGACCCTTGTGGGAAATTTCTGATACTGGAAATTCTATATGAGGGAGAGGTTTTGCGATTGGTGGGTGTGTATGCTCCTTCTACTGCTCAGGAATGGCGTGAGCTTTGGGATGACTTGCACTGCCCGTCCATGGTTCATCAAGGTTTTGTTATGGATGATTTTAATGTATGTGTATTTGCGGATTAGGCGACTTCACCGCACTCGGTCATGGATGGTTCTGAGCAGCAGGCTTCGGACGCTCTGGCTGCTGTGTCTTTGAAATAAGACATGTGGTCTTGGATGTATCCTTCATAGTGTGGATATACTTATCGTTCTCTTCAGCATCCAAACACTTGGGCTAGACTTGATAGGATCTACATTTGTCGGAGTGATTCTTTTCTTCCTGCAGTCATTGATATGTGGGTGGAGCGATAGTATGTCTTGTTAGATCACTATCCTTTCGTTTTGGATTTGACCCACAGACCTGTTCATGCCTTTAAGGCTCTCCTTGCTCATTTGCCTTAGGGGCGTTAGTTTTGGGGCCAACAGGGTGTCCAATGTCCAAGATTATATGGTAAAGTGTGCATTTTGGTTTTGTGAATTTGTTAATTGCTGTAAATAGTGCTTAATCAGGCTATTTACCACCCTATCTGAGGAGGAAGACTGGTTACATGGTTCCATTGTGGGAATACCACTCAATCCCTTGATTTGGTGGGCCCGAGTTACTTGATTGCAAGCCAAAGCTTTGTGCTAGTGCTGATTTTTAATCTCAGCTGAGAAATTACAGCAATATGTCTTTATATAGTGAGATAGACTCAGGCAGTGATGATACCTCTTAGTATGAACTTTCACATGGGAATGAAGGAAATGCAATGCATGACCTTGGACAAGGCTCAGACCATGGATAGCAAGCTGAAAATGTTGCTGTTGGGCAAGATCCCCGGCCTTTAGGGCATAAGGAGGCTGATGATAAGCAAAGTGAAGAGGAATTTGATGACTAGTTTAAGAATCGGATGAGGACAACAAAAAATCTCTTTGCTGAATTGGTGAAGGATCCTCAAGCTACCCGATTTTTGAATGCTCCAAAGAAGGACAACAAAGGCAAGAAGAAGAAGACGTCTTCTACACATTCGGGATAGCAAGATACATCGAAGATAATGCCAAACCCTTCATTTGAAGCTCCCAAAGATGCTAATGAAATAAAGTAGTTGGTACCTACTGGGCAAGGAATGCAAATGCAAGGCCATCATGGAAGTGCCAATCCAATGGATTTTGGACAGCCGGGCATGCATGCTATGATGGGGCGGCCAAGATATTTGGTAGAAGCACGATTTTTCATGCTATGGTTGGATAAGGACCGCATACGGGAATGTGTGGCACAAATCTCTATGGTATGCAACAACCAATGTATGGTGTGCAAGGCCCAAGGTATTCAGGTATGACTGGAAATATGCAAAACCCTATGTATGGAAGCATTGGCTTGATGCATGGGGCACAAAGTAGCATGTTTGGTATTGCATTTGCACCCCCGAATGCTTATGGGGCTCAAGGAATGAATGTTGGTCATGCAAATGCTCAGTTTGGCGTTGGTTTTAATGTAAATTCAGCAAATGCACCATTTTTGCAGCAGCCAGTGTATGACAGCTTTACACCCAAAGGGGCAGCAAAAGACTATGATGAGGGTGGAAAAGCAGTGAAGTTTGAGTCCTTCAATGGTGTACAAGAGAGGTTGAAAGCTTCGACTCTCATTCAGTAGTTTGATGCAGCCTATTCAAGGGGGAACTTCACGGAGCCCTCGAAGATTTGAAAGGCAACCACTTTCTTGAAAGGGAATGCATTACAGTGGTAGTCCACTCTTTTGATGCAAGGTAGAGCACCGTCAACATGGGTACAATTCAAGCAAATGCTTGCATTGAATTGGTTGACAAGTATCTTTGAGGTGGATATCATGACAGCTTCGAATAAGCTGGATGCTAAGGAATGTAAGAATTTGGAGCAATATAATAAGAAGTTTTGGGATGCATTGCTGTCTATTACTTCTTATTGCCCTGTATCCCTTCATGAGCAAGTGGAAAAATATGCTTGTGGGCTGCCCAAAGGAATAAGGGATTTTTGCATTAAATCCATTGTGTCTAGCATGTCTCAGCTCATAGAGATTGCTGCTACAACCGATGCTTTGCTACGTGGGAAGGATTCGGGCTTTCTAGAGAGTGGAGAGAAGCCGAATAAAAAGTTGTTTAAGGCTGAGAAAAGGGGCAGATCACTTGAAAAGAGGCCAAAACAACAAAGAAAGGGCTCGAAAACATTGGCACAACGTAGGGAATTGATGGCTACAAATAAATGTTTTATTTGTGAATAGGAGGGTCACATTGCAAGGGATTGTCCCAATAGGCAGCAAGTTGAAAAATTAGAAAATTAGGGAGATTCTAAAGGAAAGAAGCCCAAAATATTAGTGGGATTGGTGTGCGATGTTGTTAGTGATCAGCTCAATGATGATGCTATTGAGTTGTGTAGAGCATGGGGTAAGATTAGGGATCACCATGCATTGATTTTCTTTGATAATGGTGCTGTTAAGAATGCTAGGGTTTGCACTGAGGACACATAGAGTATACGACCATGACAAAAACACAAAGACACAGAGGGCAAAACTCAAACCCTAATCGTAAAACTCAAAACTCAAACCCTAATTGCAAAACTCAAAACTCAGACATAAAAACTCAAACACAAACAGAAGAAGGGAGAGAGAGAACACAACTCTGAAGTGAATGAATGCTGTAAATGAATGTAAGAGTGTACAGTGTGCTCAAGGGCAGAGCAATGTTGGAGTGTGATGTCCACCGAAGACGGATCCCAAGTCTGTGACCACCAGTCGGAGTGTAGGAGAACTGAATAGTGAATGGCAGTAGGCTGGTCACCAAACGCAGCAGTCTAGAGGTTGGAAACTGGTAAACGCAGCAGTGTACCACTCATCGGGGGCTGGAAACTGTGGATAGTCTGCTATAACCAGCAGGCTGAAACAGTGTTTGAGAGTGTCAGGGCTTACAATGCTGAAAACGTAGGTTGGCTGACCTTGGAGATGATGGACAGCAGGCTGAACAGTAGTCTGGGACAGTTTGGAGCAGTCGCTAGCAGCTGAGAGCTGTTGCCTACAGCAATGGACAGGCTGAAGATGATGTGGATGCAGTCGATGATGGCTGGACAGCAGATGGAGGTGGGCTGCAGGCTGCAAACTGGGCGCCAATAGTAGTAGAGGGTGTGTGGGCTGGTGTAATGTGCAAACAAGGATAATTACTGAATGGGAGCAGCTTGTCTATTTATAGATGTGGAAGGGCGCCCCAAAAATTAGGGTTTCCACTAAACATTCTCGAACTGCTCTGCGTCTTAGGGTTTCCATTGAACTCTCTCGAACTGCTCCCCGTTTTAGGGTTTTACTCTAAAAGAACATTTTTAGTGTGTTTTGGGGCTGTTTAAGAGGCTAATCAGCAAGTAATGCATATTTTAGCTCAACAGATGCATGAACCAACTTTATCTCTATTGACATGACCGCTCGTTAGGCATCAGAGAAGACGAGATGGGACCCATGGGGAAAGTTGGACTAACATGTAAAGGCTATGTAGAGTCCATCACACCGCTCATTGGAAAGCTTTGGTTGCATATACAAGGACATGTGGATAGCGAAGTATTTTTCATTGCTCCACTTCAGGGTTGTGATGTATTGCTTGATATGCCATGGTGTCACGGTATGTATGTAGTGATTGATTCTCGTGCAAAAAAGATCACTATTCAACATAAGGAAAAGGTACTCACACTTGATGTAAAGTTGAAAGGTGAATCTGTCCTTCTTGTATTTGTAGCTGCCACTTCTAAAGTAATGAAAAATCATCTTTCAATGTACTTAGTTTTTACCAAGGATAAAGATGATAGTGAGAATGTTGGGAACATGTCTAAGTTAGAGAAGGATCGCATGTCATTTCTGAAAATGTATGCTGATTGCTTCTCTCAATTACTTCCAAGGCAGCTATCGCTTGAAAGGCTAGAAGATCATGGCATAGATCTTATCCGTGGAAGTAGCCCACCTAATAAGCCACCCTACAGAGTTAATGCAGCCTAGTAGGAGGAGATTATGAGTCAGGTAAATGAGCTGTTAGAAAAAGGGTTGATTCTGTTAAGCTCATCTTCTTTTCGTTCTCCAGTGCTTTTGGTGAAAAAAAAAAACGATGGTTCATGGCATATGTGCATTGATTATCGTGCTCTGAAACAAGGTCACAATAAAGAATCGCTTTCCGATTCCTCGGATCGATGATGTTATGGATAGATTGTAAGAGGTAGCCATATTTATCCGTATAGATTTGAAAAGTGGAGATCATTAGATACGTATTAGAGCGGAAGATGTGCCCAAGATGGCTTTTAGGACATCTTTTGGATTGTATGAGTTTTTTGTTATGCCTTTTGGACTTACAAATGCTCTTGCCACTTTTAATCAGATGATGGATTGTATTTTCAGGCCATATATAGGATTTGTAGGCACTTTCTTTGATGACATGATTGTCTATTCAAAGAACGAGACAGAGCATAGAAAACACCTGGACATTGTGTTTAATGAACTGCGTGAGCATTGGCTGGTTATCAATGACAAGAAAAGTGAATTTTTCTTATATGAAATCCACTTTTTGGGGCATATTGTATCATGTGATGGTATTCGCATGGACCTTGCAAAGATTGAGGTAATACGATCATGGCCACCTTTGAGGAATATTCATGAGATCCGCAGCTTCTTGGGTTTATGTTCTTACTATATGAAGTATGTACGTGGGTTTGCTGAAATTGCATCTCCATTGCATGCCTTGTAAAAGAAGGATGTGCCATTTAGATGGACAACAATGGAAATTTCAGCATTTGAAAAGTTGAAGGAAAAGATGACTTCAAATCTTGTACTTGTATTGACCGATTTGAGAAAGTCATTCATAGTTCAATGTGATGCATGTGGTAACAACATTGGGATTGTTCTTATGCAGGATGGCTGAGTTGTGGCTTATGAGAGTCAAATTCTCCACTGTGTAGAAAAGAATTTGCAGGTCTATGAGAAAGAGCTCTTGGCTGTAATTCATGCACTATCTATGTGGAAACATTATTTGTTGGGGGTTGATTTTACAGTGCAGACAGACCAAACTTTGAGGTACTTTTTGACGTAGACAAAGTTGTCAGAGAAGCATATAAGATGGAGAAATTTTCTCTCTATGTTTCATTTCAGATTGTACGTATTGATGGTAAAATGAATGTTGTGGTTGATGCACTGTCAGTAAGCCACAAATTTCAGCTGTCAGCATGGTTTATCACACTGAGTTGGATGCCATGAAAGAGCAATATGTTGTTGATTGAGACTTTGCTAATGCTTATAATCAGCTTTGCAATGGCCAAAGGCATGACCACTTTGTGCTATGAGATGGATTTCTGATGATGCATGGATGACTGTGCGTCATAAAGTAGTTAAGGCCTAGAGTTATCACTGAAAGTCATGCTTCTCTGTATGCAAGACATACAGGTATTGATGCCATGATCAAGGCAGTGGAGCATTTCTTTTATTGGCCAGCTTTGAGGCATGATGTAAAATAGTTTGTTAAGACATGTATTATATGCTAGAAGGTAAAGCATGATAGGCAAAAGATGCCGAGTTTGTTGCAGCCCTTGCCTATTTCAGATAGGTCTTGACAGAGCATTGCAATGGACTTTATTTTTGAGCTTGCTAAGACACCTACAGGAAATGATGGGATTTAGACTATCATTTGCAGGTTTAGCAAACAAGCCCGTTTCATTGTAGTGAGAAAGAAAATAAAGGCTGATCATATGGCACGATTGTTTTTGCAGCACATCTTTAAGTATCATGGTATGCCAGAGTCGATCATTAGCGATTAAGACCCTGGATGACCAGTTTATTTTGGAAGGGGTTGTTTGAGAATATGGGTACTATGCTGAAATTCTTATTATCCTTCCATCCGCAAGCCGATGGTCAGTCGGAGGAAGCAAATTCCACAGTGTTAGATCTTTTGAGGTGCTTACAACAACACAATGCATAGTTCTACAGGCAAAGCTCCATTTGAGGTGGTTGAGGGTGGCAAGATGGTACTACCTATTCTGTAAACTAATGATAAGATCTTTGAGGTTGATCGTTATGTGGAAAACTTGGATATAGCCTATGCAAAGATAAAATATGTACTTCAAAGATCGCAAGAAAAACAAAAGAGGACAACTGATCACCACAGACGCGCTTTGCAATTTGTAGAGGGTGATTATGTATTGCTGCATTTTGAAAAGATAAGGTTGAAAAAGATGAAAGGAAGAGAAAGATTGTATCCAAAGTTGAGTATGAGATACTATGGGCTCTTCAAGGTGTTGGAGAAGATCAACGATGTGACATATAAGCTAAAATTACCTCCACATTGGCGGATACACAATGCCTTTCATGTCAATTTGTTGAGGCCTTTTCATGATGATGTGCCACATGGTATTTCTGCTGAAATTCAGCCTGAGGTTGAGGAGTTCGATGAGATTTGGTACCCGAGCAGATTTTAGCATATAAGGAAAAAAAAGTCAAAGGTAAAGTTTCCAAGAGATACTTGGCAAAATTTCAGAATTATTTACCAATGGATGCCTAATGGATGGAAGAGGATGACTTGGCAGACCATCCTCAGTTGTTGCGGCTTTATCTAGATGCTTTTCAGTTAGAGCCGACTTTGGTTCAGGCTCCGTCAGGTTCAGCAAAGCAAGGGTCTAAAGTATTGCCTGATGTTCAAGGGGGGGTAACCGTTTATGGTCACTTTTGGGATCATTTTTGCATCAGTTTTTGCATTGATTACTGGTCAGTTTTTGCAATGAGTTTGTGATTAGTTTGGGGTCACATTTGCAGCAATTTGTGATCAATTCTCAGATCAGCAAGTGATCAATTTATGATCAGATTATGCTTAGTTTTCAATGGTTTACATCTGGTTCCATGGACAACAACATATGTTATGATGCCATTGATGTTTTAGCCATGGTTTATGCTTAGTTATGCTATGCTATGGTTTGATTTTGCTAGATGAGTTGAGCTCATGAGAAATAGACATGTCACATGATAATCTAGCAATGTTTTTGAGATTCTTTGTGAGTCTCATGTTATGTTATGATTGGTTGGTAATTTTCAGCATGTGATGGGCATATGGAATGGTTGAGCACCATGCGCAATGTTGTGTTAACTATGATGCCTTGTGGAAATTTCAATCCACTATTTTGCTTTTGATGTATTTGGCAGTGAAATCGAGGATGATTGCAAGGATTTTAAGGGGGAGGGCTGTCATGAGGACATGTGTTTTTGGAACATTACTTAACATGTGGATTAATTTTTAATCACATAGTTAAGTAAATGTTGCATATGTGAGGTGTAACCGCAGTTAGAGTAAATTTACGAGCTCGAGATCTGAGGAAATCATGAGATATCAAAGGCAAAAGTTGCTATAAGTTATGCCGCACAGGTATTTGGTGGTATTTGGTGCCAGTTGTTGGCCTAGATCATTCAGTTGGCCATAAGTGTCAGCTAGTGACTCTAGGGAAGTGGTGTTTAATAATTACCTAATGCTAATCAAATGGTCAAAGATGGTGCAAAAACACTCGGGAATAAAAGTAGCCTGGCCAACTTAATTATTGGCCAGTCGGATTATTTTTTAGGCATCGAAATAATTATCAGATTAATTTTCAGTATTTAAAAACTGAAAATTATTTAATTATAGATAATACTGGAAAAACCATTTGATAAGGTTGCCACTTGTCAAAAATGCCCATACAAGATTGAAAAATATCTTTAGAGGCTAGAGAGACATTTTTATTGTATTCAGCCTGCAAGAGTGAGGAAGGAGATGCTGTTGGTCTGATTTGCAGCCATTGGAGACCTTTTGAGGCAGCCAAGGGCAGGAGAAGACCAATCAACAACATGTGACAACATCTACAGGCTATTGAGACAGGGCAGTAGCAGTAAATGATAGATTTTCTTCAGTTCTTTGCGAAGAAAGTCTGAATTTTCTCTCTTCTCTCAGCATGCTCTCTCATCTCCCAGTCTTTTTATAGCTTTGCTTCAAAGATTACAACATTGAGATCACTAGGGGTTGAGAAATTTTAGATTTCTTTGCTATAAATTAGTAGTAGCCTTGGGAAGCGTGCAAGAAATTGGAAGCTCCAAGACTTGGATTCAATAGGGTTAAAGCTATTTTTAGCCTATTCAAGTGGAAGGATCAGTAAATCATTGAATTTGGGGCATTTTTCATCTCTATCAAAGGGGGTGAAGGCAATTGATTGCCTGAATCAAGGAGGAAATCAGATTGAAGACTTGCTAGTCATTTTGAAGAGCAAGGGGAGTTGGAATACCGAAAGGGATTGGGAGAATCCCATTGTACATCAACTTCTTCTTTCAATAAGTTTAATAAATACCGGAAGAGGCGCTAGTTTTGGGGCCAACAGGGTGTCCAATGTCTAAGATTATATGGTTTAAGTATGCATTTCAGTTTTGTGAATTTATTAATTGTTGTAAATAGTGCTTAATCAGGTTATTTACCACCCTATCTTAGAAGGAAGGCTGGCTACAACTTATCTTTGACATCAGCCTTCCTCCCTTGTTGTACCTTTCCCTATGCATTGGATGATTTCATCAGCTTTGTCCTAGGGCGCTTAGGCAAGTGAACAATTTTCCCCATGAGGAACACTGTCCGAAGGGTACTTGCTACATGAGCATTCTTCAGCATGTAGCATACTATGCATCCCATTGTGCAAAGCATCACTAGATGGATCCTAAGCTATTTTCATCGGCGGATTACACCACCATTCTTCTTCACATGATACTTCATTATCTTTTCCTTATCATCGACATCCTTGAGTGGTTGGGTAAGCTTGTATTGTTTTGTGCTGTGTTGGGTGTGCCATCCCTACTTCCATCTTCTGGGTCACTATTACTTAATCGCCCGCCACCCCTATGATTAACTTTTTACCCACAAAAAAAAAAAAAACGTTTAATGTGGTTCCATTCGCCTTTGTAGGGCTTGGTAGGCCACTAGGCAGCCAATAAGAACCCTTTGTCCGATGCCCTATGCTCTCTGGGGTGAGTACTTGGACTCCCTTGGTAAGATAACCATCTCTTTTATAGACTTGGTAGGCCACTTGGAAGTCAATGTGCACCCTTTGTTCAATGCCCTAGCTACTTTGGGGGGAGACACCTTTGGGTAAACATTGCAAGGCTTTCCTTCAATTTTAGGCGTGAGAGGGGGTGTTGAGCTAAAACACACTGAACACCTGATTAGCATTTTTAAACGGCCTCAAAATACACTTAATTGATGAAAAACACAAATTTTGTGCATGGTTCAAGAGAGGTTCAATGGTCCCCTAAAACCCTAATTTTTGGGGACATACTTCAACATCTATAAATAGACAAGCTACCCACCATTCAGCCTCATCCTTTTGTGCAGGTTTCTCACTTTACCGTGCAGATTTAAGCCATTAGCCGCCTACCATCAACTGTTCAGGCATCGTCACTAGTTGTAGCCCATCACTATTAGCCCTAGGCGGCCTGTTTTCAGCCATCGCCTTGTTGTTTGGAGGTCTCCATCTATTGTGTCATCATAGCACCTAATCAACTCGTGTTTTAGCATATGGTGCTAGGTGACAGGCTGATGCCATCTCTCCCACGAGGCGATTGCTAGGTACCTTTTTGTTATCCAATAGATTGTCTACATCAGCAAATACCTCTCCTATTGTCGCCTCAATTCCCTAACACTTCGATGATTAAGCAGTTGATGTTTTCCGCACTTTGACACTCCGATTGGTGGTCACAGCACTTGGGATCCATCTTCGGTGGATGTCACTCTCCGACATTGCATTGCTCTGCCCTTGGGCATTTTGTACACACTTACATTCATTTACAGCATTCATTCACTTCAAAGTTTCTTCTCTCCGTGTTTAAGTTTTGAGTTTTTTCATTTTGCATTTTGTGTTTTGCGTTTAGGGTTTGAGTTTTGCTTGTCTTTGTCTAAGTCTTTGTGTTTCAATCTTGGTCGTACATGCTGTGTTTCCTCAGTGCAAAACCTACCATATCTTCGCAAGGCTCACTAGTGAGCATATATTGGCTCTATTGCTAGAATTTGACCCTAAGTATTTATGTTGCACGGGTATGGCTTGTGTGCTGGTTGGATCTATGTGGGCATTTCTTGTAACTTGGTCTATGTTTTTCAAGGGCATTTATAAAGAGTTTGAAGTTTGGGAGGTCCTACTACGGTGCATCTATGATATGGCTGCATTTTCCTTGGTGAAACAATCACTTTTGGTGTTAGAAAGAGTCAGAACTTGTTTGAAATGTTCTTAGACTATAATACATAATTCATTAAAGTTTAAGACATTTAAAATACCCCTAGATGGGTGTTATGATGGCCAAATGTGGGGCTTAATGAGTTGACAGGCTCAGTAATTATTTCAAAAGTTCGGTTTGCTTTTTCAAGAGTGTCGAGCTATTTTAAAGCAACTCTTGGTCCTTACACACATCATTAACAGTAAGGATCTCTTCTCTTCAACAAGATTGTGGACTAGAACTGTTCGTTATCTTCTCTTGGTGAAGTAAAGAAACCCTTTGGTCAATGTGTCATTAACATTGAGGGATCTCTTCTCTTCAACAAGATTGTGGACTAGAGCTATTCGTGATCTTTGCTTGGTGAGTTTGTCACGGAGATGTGTGTTTTTATTGCTTTGCTTTGGTATAATTAAGTTGTGCTTATGTGAGGTGCAGATGTGAAGTGCAAGTTATTTAGGCACGGTGACACTCCAAAACCCAAGTTGGGTAGTGGGGAACATTGGCAAAAGTCGTTATAAGTTATGTTGAAGAGGCACTAGTGGGTGCTTAATGGCAATCTTAGTCTTACACATTCAATGGTCCCTTAGAAATGACTTGTGGTGTCATTTGGGCTAGAGAAAAATTACACATTCAATGGTCCCTTAGAAATGACTTGTGGTGTCATTTGGGCTAGAGAAAAATTAAACATTTAATACGGAGGCTTAGGATTAATGAAAGTTAGAAAGACTTTCAAGTTCAAAGGGCAGTGGCCAATTTGTAAGCAAGAACAAGATGATTTTTAATTTCCATCATTGGTACACCATTGGGCAACAAACGTGCACCCTTCGTCTGATGCTTTGGCTGCTTTGAGATGGGATGCCTTGGGGTAAAAATTGGCTTGAGTCTTTTTTTGAGTCCCTTCTTGGTTCCCATTTTAGGCCTAAGAGGAGGTGTTGAGTTAAAAATGCATTAGCTTCTTTAAAACTGCCCCAAAACATGTAATTTCCGGTGCACACCCGACTCACAAAACAAAACAAAAAATTTTTAATTTCCACAATTTGTTAATTGTTGGAAATTAAGTCTAGAAGCTAAGTCTTGCATTGGAATGTGTACCACTTGTCAAGAAGAGAGAGAATTTGCCATGCAAGCCTGTTGGGGGATTGATTGGAGCTGGCTGAGGCTAGGAGGAGCCCATTTTGCTGTAGATGCCTGCTATCAAGATGGTTTCCAGTCATCAGGAAGGGGATTTGCTAATGGGGACTGATTTAGAAGACCTCTACGCTGTGGGCAACAGCTGCTACAGCATCTATGACAGCAGATGAGAGCAATACGAAGAGAAAACCAGCTGGTTACTGCATTTAATGCTGGCTGGGTGGAGGGGACAACAGTTTTGACCCATTTCTGGCAACAAATTGGTCATTCTCTTTCCCTGCATTACATTTGTTTTCATAAATCATAATTTTTAGCGAATTTAGGGTTTCTCAGCCTTCTTGAGAAGCATGCCCATAAATTTGAAGCCTAATGATGAGAGCAGCTGCAGGAATTGAAGGAATTACAGCTGATCTGAAGGAGATTGCACATCCACAATTAGATTGTTTTGCATGTAAGTGTTCTTAGTTGAATTTGTGCCCAAATTATACCAAAATCAAGGGGAAAATTTAATCCTGATGGTGCTGCCATGCTGGTCAATTGTGACAGCCCAAAGAGTTCAAATTTGTAGAGAGATCAGCCTGCATCTTAGTGTACTACATATTTGAAGCGATTGAAGTTAAATACTGCAAGAGGCGCTAGTTTTGATGCTAATCTGGTGTCGGCGGTCGAAGATCTAAGTGGTAAAGTGTTTATTTTTGATTTGGGAATCTTTTGCCTGCTGTTAAATTAGGTTAATTACCACCCTATGTGAAGGAAGGCTGCTTTCATCGCTCCATCACTAGGATACATTAACTCCTTGGAGTAGGTGGGTCTAAGACACTTGATTGCAAGCTAGTGCATTTGTATTTTGCTGAATTTGTGATCAGTTGTGCGAAAATTAGCAAGCATATCATCATCATACTCTAGTGGTGAGGTCCAAGGATTCAAGTTAGAGTGATGCATCACAATCTGAAGGGTCACAAAGCATTGGAGGAAATGCAATGCCTGAAATCGTCATCCAAAGTTTGTGGTTAGCATGCGGTCCCAAAAGCTGAGGCAACTTAGCCGCAAGAAGTTTGAAATGCTACTAATGAGCAGAAGCAAATGTTGGCAATGGGGCAAGGACAAGAGATGCATGGCAATCTTGGAAATGCCAATTTGATGGCTTTTTGACAGCAAAGTATGCATCCCAATAATGGTCACCCAACATACTTTGGAAGTGGTTCCATATTCCATGCAATGGCTGGTCATGGTTCAGCTATGAGAATGTATGGTCCAAATGCTTATGGTATGCAGCAAGCAATGCATAGTCCTATTTAGCTAGGATTGGCTGGTGGTATGGATAATCCAAAGAACAATTATATTTGCATGGTTGCTGACGCGCAAACAAGAATATTTGGGAATGTATTTGCTACCTCAGATGTGTTTGGGGCTCATGTAATGAATGTTGGTCATATGAATGCTCCATTTAATGGTGGTAATGATGTAAATGCAGCCAACATACCCATTCTGCAGCCATGTGCTTATGATAGTGTGGCCCCAAAAGGGAAGGCAAAAGACTTTAATGAGGGTGGCAAAGCAGTGAAGTTTGAAGTATTTAGTGCCGTGCAAGATAAGCTGAAGGCTTTAACCTTTATTTAACAGTTTGATGCCACATACTCAAGAGGGAACTTCACCAAGTCATCTAAAGTTTGCATTGAGATTAGAGATGTTCACATTAAGACAATAGTGACCAACATGTCTCAGTTGATTAAAACAACATGTACAGCAGATGCTTTGCTAATTGGGAAGACTTCTTGCTTCAAGGGAGGTGATGACAAGCCTGAAAAGAAGTCTCCCAAGGCTGAGAAATGGGACTTATCTGATTTTAAAGCTGGCAAAAGGCAAAAACAGCAATAGGGAAGATAGAGAAGTTCTGAACAATGCAGAGAATTGGTGGCTCTGCAACTAAATGTTTTGTTTGTAAATTGGAGGGGCATATAGCTAAGGACTGCTCTAATAGGCAGCAATCTGAAAATGTTGAAAATAAAGGTGATCAAATGGGGAAGAAGCCCAAAATCACTGCTAGTTTGGTCCTTGATGTGCTTAGTGAACAGCCTAATAATGAATCAATGGAGCTATATAGAGCTTGGGGTACGTTCTCTCATCTTTTATGCAAGTTGTGCATTTAAGACACAGTGCCATACACATGGAGTTGTTGAAACTGTTGCTTTTGCACCTGTACCTGCATCCCCTTAGTGTCTTTGACTCATTTGTGAACCAGTGGTCTATAGACACAAGTTCCTCTGTTGTCTGCAACTATGGGCCCTTAAAATCCGGGTGACTGAAAGCAAGTGCGTTGAATCAACATGAAGAGCTCATTCATGTGACCTTGCGCTCACCTCTACAATTCTGTAAGCTTGGATTAGCTCTTCTATGCTCATAGTTTAACCAATTGCAATACAATGGATCTTAACATTGATGCACTGGTGATACACTTAACTTGGAGTGTGTGCTAGGAAACATGCAAAACTGTCTAGATAGCTCATGCAGGTCACAATCAGCCTGCCAACTTATTTTGGCGGGTAATTATTATACAGAACAGTATCTTTCTTAGGGGTGCTGTACAGCGTGCAGATTGTATCACATGGAATGGGTGGAATGGCTTCTTGGAATGCAGGAATGGTGCTCCCTAATATGATGGAAAAGGGAACATATTCCAAAATGCTGGAACATTTCCTGTCATTTTCCACTGCCAGGGAATGTTGTGAGGAACGGTTCATTCTAGCCTGGTGGAACATGTTGACCTTCATGCCCTCTTGACGGGACTTTCTCCATGTGCTACCCATGTTCTCCTCCTGTCTGCTGCCTCCGCCTTCTGCCTTCCATCATGTGTGTGTGCGTGTGTCAGCTCTTACTCTCTCTCAGCCTTGCAATTCTCAACTGTCTTAATATATGATGCACTGGTTGTTTGTTTTAGTCATGCAATCGAATATTTAGAGTGTGCTTTTAGAGTGTCTTTGAATGCCTCAGAATTTGTTTATTGCAGATTTGTGAAATTGCAAATGTGTTTATTTCTTAATGTCCCATTCCCTTCCTGTTCCAGTTGCGCTCCCTGTTCATGTTCTTTGTGACTAAGGTGCAGATTACATGACTTGGTATCACATATACATGGCATCTATAAATCAATGAGCGGTGTGTTTTGTGTTGGAGGAGCTGATTTTTTGTTTCCTATTAGTAGTAATATGTATCAGTTATATCCATGGGTGCATTAGCCTGTATAGAGGTGGACTGAAGCACCATTCCACAGCCATATAGCATTCAGCAGAGCGCAGAAATAATGTGATGAAGTTAATGATATCTCTATCTGTTTTTAAAAAAGTGATCTAAACTGTTTTATATCTAGTATTTTGGCTACTATGATCATGACTCACATTTCAGGACTGGAAGTCAACTGACAAGGGCTTTCCCGAGGCAATTAAAGGGCATGGTGCGGGACCATCAAGTGGACTGTTATTTGAAAGAGGTCTGCATAGAGTTTCAGTATTTATTGTAGTTCATGTCTGAAAGCTTTAGTACGGGCACGCCAAAATCTGGTTTTAACTGTATTGCTCTAAGCACCGAGCTAATATTGACTTTGTTGTGACAGGTTTGCTGCACAGTGGTATCAAGTATGGACTATGGAAATTTGTATCACCGAAAAGCACGAAAGAAACCAGGAGTTCAGGTGTCCCATGATGTTCTTTTCTATAGCCAAGTATGATGACTCTATTGATGTGGCATTGTTTAAGCTTCATTCTAAAGCAGCTCATGCAGATTGTTTTCAATGCTATCTTTTGGGGATAAATCAGCATTTTGAAATTGTCCTATTTTGGTGCCAAGTTTTGTTCTCAAGTAGCCATAAATACACATTAAGAGCTATGTCCACCCAACCCTTGGAGTTGTAGCTCTGATAAAAAATCAATCAGTTAGCATTCTTCTATTGATTCATTTTAGCCTGATTTTGTTCCAGAACAAGAAGAATATCATTCAAAGGATGACTGTGAAGGCTCAGTCAAGAAATCCTTGTACCAGGATTCGGAAAGCACTATTAATCACACAGGATCTTCCGAGCTGCTACCAACGTTAGATGCTGTGATGGTTGAAGCCACTGAATTAGTTGCTGAAACTGTTGAAGTAGCTGTGCAAACTGTTTCCTCTGTTGGGGAAATAGAAGGTCCAATACTTGTGGAACAACCAGCAATGTTTCAAGCAGTGGCTATAAAGACAGTTGTCTTTTGGGTAAATTTTTGATCTTCTTCCTATCTTCAATTATTCAGTTAAATCATGTGAATGAAATTTGTAATGCTCTTTGCAAGACCATAATAGGGCTGCCCTTGATAACTCCCACATCTCGCAACTCGATGCATTGTACCTCGAGTTGCTACCATCATAACTACTCTATGTAACCCAAAGGCTAGATCCACAAAGGTTAACTTTTTGCCATCCAGCTACACAGACCTCATCTAACATATAAGTAGAATCCACCCAATGTCTGTACTCACACATGGCTTCTCCACACATGGCTTCTCCTCATAATGGGGGTTTACAACCTAGAGCACCATGGATCATTGGTGATACCTTATGAGGGTGGGGCATTGAGAAAATCTAACAAAGCTTGCCTAGCTAAGCATACTATAGACTCAATCTTGAATCGTCTTGTTCATGTGCTCAACCATGGGGTGGGGTATACGGGGTGATCGGTTGACACTTAATACCTCTCTCATCACAAAATTATGCAAAGACCCTAGATACATACTCATCCCCATTGTTAAATCGTAGGCATTTCAGTCTATACCTAAACTAGTTCTCAACAAAAGAAATCCAATGCTGAAACATAGCCAAGACTTTTGATTCTTGATTGATGGGGTATGCCTAGACCTTATTTGAGTAATTATCAATGAAAGTAATAAAATACTTCGTGCCTCCTAACAAGTTGCAAGGCATAGGTCCACAAACATCAGAATGAACAAGAGATAGAGGCTCACCCGTGTGTATAATAAACCCTTTGTCTACTCTCTTTGACACTAGTGCATTCGACCCTAATGTCTTTTGTGGATAGGAAGTAAACTTGGGAGATGATGGTTGCATCTGTTGACATTCAAAGAAATTAAATGGCTGAAGTGTATCAGTCTTGCAAGTGCCCACGGTTTATGCACTTGAAATATGCATCGTGCTTGTCTACTCATCTGCACTGTGGCAACAATGCTAGGACCTTAGTTGTTCGGCTTGGGAACTTAACTATGGCAATTGACTTTTGTTTTGAACATTGAAAATTCTTATTCCAACTATTTCAAGATGGATAGTGATAGAGCTCCATCTTCACCCATTGGTTCAACCATATATTCCATGACACCTCACATTCACCAACTCCATTGTCCCAATCTTCTTCAGTTCCTCCACATCTGCACAAATCCCCTTATTCCAATCTCCATCAACTCCACATTTATTCCTAGTTTTGTGTGCATTTGAATGAGTTCCTTGGAATACTAGGTTTTAAAGTTGCCTAGATGCCCTAGCATGTCATGGTAACCATCTTCTAGGTTTATCACTTGATAAATGTGATATAGGGTTTAACTTAAAATTTGAGGTGCTATTTG
Organism: Lygodium microphyllum; assembly: GCF_053477565.2. Classification (NCBI taxonomy): domain Eukaryota; kingdom Viridiplantae; phylum Streptophyta; class Polypodiopsida; order Schizaeales; family Lygodiaceae; genus Lygodium; species Lygodium microphyllum. The sequence continues at coordinate 154,793,755 of NC_141136.1, read as the reverse complement.
CAACATCCTAGCTTCTTTGAGAACTCACAAGATAAGGCTAGGTACTTCTTTGAGAACTCACATTTTCGAAGATAAGGGTAGGTGCCTAAATCATCCAGAGATATAGTGTCTCTACCAGCAACTTATATCCAATTTGTGTGCGTGCCACTTTCAAACATTTGTGTATTTCCACATGCTTACAGTGTTATATGGGCCCTCTAGTAACCTGAGGTGAATTTCATGATACACGTGTAATGCATTTGCTTTAGTGATCATGCCAAATGTTGGTATGTTTGTCAAAGTTATTGTGCTATCTTGGATGCATTATAAGTTTTATTTAGCATTGCCAACTGTGAACATTGGGTGATTAGAAAGGTTATTTTTCTTTTGAAACAAGGGTGACTTTCATGGTTGCGATTTTCTACCCTTGCAGGCTACTATGCAGATTGTTACACTTTTGTCAAATAGACTTTACTATATCGGATGTGTTATGACACTCATATAGCATAATGTTCTTTACAGGGGCTCTTTTTCCCTTTCAAAAACTGAGGTTTTTTTTTCTTTGGTGGATTGGGGATACTCGCCTTTTGGAGAAGCATTAAGGCATCCCGTATACAGGATTAGGAGGAAACCCTGGATTTTTCAAGTCATCGCAGTTCTGTAATAGCTTTGTTGATTTTGTGCAGGTTTGTGCTGCAATAACATTTGGACTTATCATAGGGGCCAAGTACGGAAGTGGGCGAGCCTCTGAATTTTTTGCAGGGTAATAATCATTCTTCTATTTTGTATTGTTGTGTTGTTCTTGAGTTAGCATAAAGGCCTCTCCTTTGTCCAAAAGATTGAATGTCTAAGATATGGATGATCAGCTGTTCTTTTCATGGTTCTTGCAATGACAGAGCTCACACATAGTATCAAAGATCACCTGAGTTGACACTTCCAAAGAGGAGAGGAAACTAATGTCCTATTTGAGGCTAAGGTGTAGCACAGAGCTGTTATAAACATTTTTCTGGGGTGTTCCACTTCTACAAGAGAAGGGTACACACTCTTCAATTAAAAAAGACATATTCTATTATGATAATGAAAAATTATTTGGTATACTTGCACCAAGATAACAGCATGAATTCCCAAGTCACTCCCAATGTGCTATGAATTTTCTGTCAAAAATGTGTCAATGACAAGGAGTAGTAATCCTGTGCATGTGTTCATGTATGATAATAAAGTGTAATGGCTATCCTGTTCTTGTGAAATTCTGGAAGTCCATAAGTAGTTGTTCTGATTTATAGGTGGATTGATAGGCATATAGTGTAATGATCATGTGTATTGACACTAAGTAGAAAAAGTGAAAACCCTAGTACTAGAAAACCAAGAAACCTAAAAGGCGAGCAAGGTCCAAAGTGCTATAACCAGCACACAGTTCTAAACTGAGAAAAATCAACACAAAGCTTACCCATCCCTATAAAAGTTGAGGATTGACTCCAAACCCTAGCTACAACGCTTGCAAAGGGTCCCTTTGTAAGTGCCAAAGCATTCCAGCCTTTTGAATGAATTCCACCAGGATTAAATATATTAGATTGGGGAGGGCCTTTGGAAGTGTGCAAGCATTCTAACAGACATAGACAGCTGCCCTCTGCTAAGATATTAAGGTTGCTGGTGGTATGTGAGGTCTTTGCTTCTGACATGGTGGAGATAAGTTCTGGCTGAGTTAGCATGGTATGATGCTTGCTTATGCTATTTTTTTTGGTCTTCTTTGTGTTTGCTTGAATCACGGCTCCTAGGTTGCACGCTGTTTGTACAGTTCATGATGGAAGTCAAGATGATTACTTTTGAAGTTCTGACAGATCAAGGTAGTTATGTGCTCCAAGAAAATAAGAATAGCAAAATGAGACGTTTGGTTTCAAGGCTAATATATTTGTGTTGTTTTAGGAAGTCGAAATCCACATATTGTGCTGATTGTTTTTTTGTGGAAACTCTTCTTCAAAGAGTAATACCATTAGATCTGCTTTTTGGAAAGAAGAGAAGCCCTGTTCATTCTCTGGGAAAAGAAAATATTGTTCAAAGAGCAAAAGAGGGTGTTGTATGATTTTCCTCTCATTGATTGTAGGTACATAGTAGAGTTGATTGTTTTTTGCAGAAACTCTTCTTCAAAGAGTATTACCCATAGAGTATCTGCTTTTTGGAAAGAGAAGTCCTGTTCATTCTTTGGGAAAAAGAAAAGATATTGTTCAAAGAGCAAAAGAGGATGTTGTATGATTTTCCTTTCTCTTGATTGTAGGTACATAGTAGAGCAAAGTCTTTCAGTTGACAACCTTTTCGTATTTGTAGTCATCTTCAAATACTTTCGTGTACCTTTTCCTTACCAGGTTTGATTTCATGGACCTGAGCTTTGATTATTATGTCTACAAGTAAATGTGGATATATGTCTCGCACATGCCAATTAATTCAATGACATAAATATCATGAAGTGCAAGAAGAATCCAGTAACAGCTGCTAAAAATGTAAACAAAATGTGTAGTTTCAAATGATGATTTTGCCTTATAGTTTCCATGTCATATGGGCCAATTGTTGTGCATCCAAGCCTTCTTTTGTGTCAACAAATTGTTTGGGTACTCTTGATGCGGCTTTTTACCTGCTCCTTTGAATTTAGCAAATCATACCCGAAGTAAACAAACTAACAGAGATCTCCATCGACCATTTTATAGCTGAAGGATATATGGGTGCTGATAATCTTTGAGAGTGTAAAAACCAAGGCTAATCATTTTTTCTTTCCTCTTAAAGCAAAGGAGGTTTATATCTAACCTTGAAAATATCAGCATCAATTGTTTTAAATTTGCCAAGATGAGAGTAAAACCCGGTCTCTAGCAGTTAAACACATTGGGCGCGACACCCACATAGATCCAACCTCCACACAACGCACATGCATAGACAAGGAAGATAGAGGGATGGACATCAAACTAACCTCCCAGCCACAAAGCCAAGTGGGCTTCACTCTCAAACCTAGGACTAGTAGCATGTTAGACCTACAAGCTTTGGTCGTAAGAGCTGATGTCCCATTCTATCATCCTGCACTCTTGTGGTGTGTGGATGAGACTGTCAACGCCATATAGTCCAAGTGTAGTGATCACATGAAATGTTGTCAAATGAACTCTTGATTCCTTTTTACTGGACTCTTAGCTCCCCTTGCCTTCAGGGGGTCATTGACCTAGGACAATGCCCAATGCTGCAGAATCCCATCCTAGATTAGTGTCTACCTGTATGAATATAAAGCCTCTCTACTTCAAAAAGGAGCAAAAGTACTTGGAGTTTTTAACATTTGAGGTCTCGCTTTTGTCATAGTGCTGACAATCACTGTCTTCATGGAAGGGGGCCAGTCTTGGAACAGCTGAAGGATTTTGCTTTGCTCTTGCCTCCCATCTTCCTACTTGACACCATGGTTGATCAACTAATGGTTGCTGTAGGGTTGATTGCTAAAGGATGCTTGATGAGACTCTTGGAATGGTTGGCCTCCTTGAGGCTTTTATAGACGTCCTGGTCTTGTAACATAGTTTGTGACTGCTGCAAATGAAATTTTGCAGTCCACTTTACAGGTCATAAATTCATGGTAATTGAGCATCCGCATGGCCTCTAGGAAAAGTGATAAATGGGAAGGTTGCAGCTCTACAAGCTGCTAATACATCTCCATTGGCAGCACGTAAAACAATGCTACTGGAGATGGTACTTTTGGGAGCATGAGAACAATAATGAGAGAGTTGATGAGAACAATCTCTATGTTTGATATGTGCTGGTGTCCATAGTTCATCATTTCGTCTGATTGGATCAGCCACCTAAAATAGTAGGCACATAATCTTTCATGCATAGAAGTTTGGTGTGAGGTCATGCATGAGAGTGGCAAACAAGTGGGACTTCCATATGTAGCATCTTGCCTCTTGTAAGAGGTGCGAGGGTTTTGGCATGTCTTTGTCTACAATATGATGTATTTGGCTCTAAAGGTCTCCTCAAATTAGCCCTCGCTTGTCCTCATTTATCCATTGCAGTCTAACTTTGCTAAATACAGACATGTCTTGTAGGCTGCAGGCCATGCACTATCATGCATATCTCTCGGTGATGATCATACAACAATATTTGTAAACTACCCACTTACTTGTGAAACTAGTTTGTATAAATCATCTAAAGGGCAATGAACATAAACTAACTTGCACACATGAAATAAATTTGCAAAGAAACAAAAGACTCATAGAACAAGAGAGCTAGAATCCTCTTGCACGGTAGATGATACATATTAGGCTCCAAAGGTTGGTACTCCTTACGTTGTTTCTTCATCATCATTCAAAGCTTGCACAAGTGGAAGTGACTTGTTATCACAAACCAACACTCTCAATGCCAACGATTCCTATGTTACTTGCTCTTGAATCAACCTAGACTTTTCTCAAGTGTGGTTTTCTTAGTTGCTCTCACTTACCTTGACCAAGTGTGCGACGAATCTATTCGTTCACACTCCAACAAGTGCAATCCATATGAACACGTATTGTCCTCCATCTCAATTGACTTTCAAATGGGACATTGGAGGTGCAAAGTTCGTCCATAGTGTTGTGTACTGCAAATAATGTATAATACATGCAAACCTCAGTTCCAAATTGATCTGATTTGCTAAAAAAAGCTTGACCCCTGTTGATACATCATTTTCAATGCTTTGCCCTAATGTTTGCACATCAATTTAATGCTAAGCTGAGTAAATTCAGACTTGCACTATTGCCATGACAAACTAGCATTCAATCCATGTCCAAAACCAAAGGGCAAGTGCTTGGATATTGCCATATGCATTGCGTTGAATTTCACCCTACATTTCCCATTTCCCACGAGTGAAGAAGTGCAGCCTCACTTTCTTTATGATGAAATCGTCAAAAGATGCTTCCAATGATGAAACAATTGAGAACGGCCAATCCACATTGCTACAGTGATTGTATAGAAACCATGTGCTGAACCGCTACTATTCAAGTTCTCCAATGATTCGAACATATGCATAGAAGGGCTAGATTGCTCTGATTTAATTACATAGGCTGGTTTTCTAGCTCTTTTGTGTGACACAACTGTTTTACAGATGCTCAAGGACCTTGTCACCCTTGGTTAATTCACTCTAGTCAACCTCGGGTCTTTCCAAGTGTCCAAGAACTTTGTCACCCTTGTTTATATCGACTTAAGACTTTCAAGAAGTCTTTTTGTAGACGTCTGGTTGTCCAAACCCTAGAAAATACAATTAGCTTGGAGCTCATATCTCATGGAGCAATCTTTCAAATAAACGTGCTTGATATTGTTCCCATGCAGTCCCACACTATCCTTACTTTTTGAGATAGATCTTGAGTATCTACAAGGGGTTTCTTTTCTTTGCACTCTACCACCGGAATATGTAGTGCTCATACTTTTCTTCTTGGGGGCATTCATAGACTTATCTTTGCTTGCAATTGGTATTTTGTGCATCCATTTTTGATGTCTTGTGTGTATTCGGCTACTTGCGTCCGAGTGTTCACTTCTTTTGGGCACAAAGAGAGGGTGGCAATTCCTCAATTACAACTTAATTACAGCACTAAGCATTTATTTCAAAATTAAAAATACGAATTTACCTACCAATCTTTGGATAATGGACACTCGGTTGGCCCCAAATTTGGTGCACCTTTTAGTATTTCTTTAGCCTTATTGAAGTAGAAGTTGGTTTACAATGGGATTCTCCCAATCCCCTTTTGCAATCCAAACTCCCCTTGTTGTCTAAAGTGACCAATAAGTCTTCAATCTGATTTTTCCCTTGATTCAGGCAATCAATTGGCCTTCACTCACTTTGAGAAGAGTGGAAATACCCCAAATTTGATGGCTGGCGCCACCTGATCTTAGCTGAAAATCACTTTCAACCTTGAGAAGCTTGCCAAACATTGAAGGCTCCAAGTCCATAATTAGAGCCTTCAATGTTTGGCAAGCTTCTCAAGGCAATTGCTAAACCCTAATGTCTGCTCTAAATTAGGGTCTAGAGCAAAGAAAATTGAAATTCCTCAATTTCCAAGGATCTGAATGCTGAGATCTTTGATGCAAGGTTGTGAAATGGTTGGCGAATGAAAGAGAACGTTGAAGAGAGGGAAAATTCAAAGCATCAAGATAGAGTTGCAACAACTAAGGATGGTCTAACAAGTCATCCTTCTCCATCCATTTGGCATCCATTGGTGAATAGTTCTAAAGCTTCACCAAGTACCATTTGGAAATCTTACCTATGATCTTTCACTTTTTGTGTGTCAAAATCTACTCTGGTACCAGCATCTCATTGAGCACTCCAATCTCAGGCTGAATTTCAGCAGATATATCCTTTGGCACATCACTTTGAAAAGGCCTAAGCAAGCTCACATGAAAGGTATTGTGTATCCGGTAGTGTGGAGGCAATTTCAGCCTATAACATGCATCATTGATCCTGTCCAACACTTGAAATGGCCCATAGTATTATATACTTACCTTTGGACATAATCTCTCTTTGCCCTTCATCTTCTTCAGCCATGCTTTTTCAAAATGTAGCAACACATAATCACCATTTGCAAATTGCAAAGCATGCCTATGACAATCAGCTGCTCTCTTTTCTTTATCTTGTGATCTTTAAAGTGCATACTTAACCTTCTGATAAGCTGCATCTATGCTCTCCACATAGTTATCAGCCTCAAAGATATTATCTTTTGTGTGTAAAATAGGTTTTTAAAATCACACTTCGTATTTACAAAAGACGTGCAATTTAGATGCGAGTACCTTGACATATGCTCAAGATCACTTATATGAATAATTGTAAACTTTTGTTTTAATTTATAAAATGAAACTATATAACAGTCTATGAGCCTTTTCCCTTGTAGTGCATTCTTTATTCTTGATTGATAGCTTGGGTCACAAAGAGAGTTACCACCGTCTACCACCTCAAAAGGAGCCTTACTAGTGGAACTATGCACTATTTTGTTATATACAAACTCAACCAATGGCAAGTACTATTTCCATTGCGCTTTGTGGTTTGATACATAGCCCTTCAAAAGATCTAAAACTGTGGAGTTATTCTCCTTGGACTGACCATCAGTTTGTGGATGAAAGGATGAAGAGAATTTCATCATCGTGTCCATATTCTTGAATAATCCTTTCCAAAACAAACTTGTCAAGTATGGGTCACGATCACTAATGATCGACTTTGGCATACCATGGTATTTAAACACATGTTGCATAAAAAGACGTGCCATATGATCGGACTTTATCTTTTTCCTCATTGGAATAAAGTAGCTTTGCTACTGATCTTGCATATAATAGTCCATATCCATCATTCCTTGCAGATGTACATGAAAGCTCAAAGATAAAATCCATAGCAATGCTCTACAAAGGCCTCTTAGGAATAGGCAAGGACTGCAATAAACTTGGTATCTTTTACCTATCATATTTGTCTTTCTTGCATACTATGCATGCCCTGACAAAGCTTCTCAACATCATGCCTCAAGGTTGGCCAATAAAAAAAGTCCTTAATTGCCTTAAATGTGGCATTAATGCCTCTATGACGTGCATAGGGAGGAACATGAATTTCAGTCATTACCTTGGTCCTCAATTGTTTTGTGACACACAGTTGTGTATGCATGATGCATCATGAGAAAGCCCTCTCGAAGTACAAAGTGATCATGCTTCTGGCCATGGCAAAGCTGATTATATATATTTTTAAAGTATAAATCAACAGCATACTGATCCTTCATGGCATGTGTGATAAATCAGCTTTAGCCACTATATTTGTTTTGCGATCTATGTGTACAATTTGAAAGTGAAACATAGACAAGAAGTTTGCCCATTGTATATGCTTCTCAGGTAACTTTGTTTGAGTCAAGAAGTAGCGCAAAGTTTGATGGTGTGTTTGCACCATGAAATTAGCCCTTAAAAGATAGTGTTTCCATGTGGAAAGTGCATGAATTACATCGAATAGCTCTTTATCATAGACCTGCAAATTCCTCTTTGCACCATGGAGAACATGACTCTCACAAGCAATCACATGGTCATCCTGCATTAAAACAACCCCAATATTATTCTCACATGCATCACACTGCACAACAAATGACTTCTTGACCTCATGCATTTCAGGTGGCAAGTGTCCTAGAAGTGATTGATTTAGAGTGACCATAGTCAAGGTCCTTGACTTTGAGATTGATTTAGTGATTTATCGTGATGAGACACAACCTAGTGGCCTATACTACATTATCCAATTCCTTTCCAAGCGGACAATTGAGAGCTCAGAGTTCCATCGCTTCCAAGCTTTAGCCACTTCACAAGAGCATACGAACAATGGGCATCTTTGGCATTTTTACTTGGGATATCTTGGGTGCTACAACTCTCTTTATGAGTTGTCACATCAATAGATAGTTGAGGGCTTTCCACGTGTGAAGCTATCTCGAGATATTTGTAAAGCATGTCAACTCGGGAAGCAGCATCATATCCCGTTGCCTCAACAATCTACATATAGAGCTAAGGTGTCTCTTAGATTGATTCATGTTGATCTTTGTGGGCCAACATCCACTGTTGTCTTGAATGGCATACTTGACTTGTTTTTGATAGTGGATGATCATTCTAGATATATGTGAGTGCAATTTCTTAAGCATAAGTTGGACGCATTTATATATTTCTTTGCTTGGGTGCTATCGGTTTATAACTAGAGTGGTCGTTGTATAGGATGCATGGGGAGTGATAATGGAGGTGAGTTTATCTTCTATGAGTTTTTTGAGTTTCTATAAGAGCATGGCATCACTTGTGAGTCTACCTCTACCGACTCTCCCTCTCATAATTGAGTTGTAGAGCATAGGAACTAGACCATCATAAACATGACACGCCCTATGTTGTTTACCATAGAGCTACCTGAGCCCCTTTGGTTTGAGGCTATTAACACTTCGGTGTGTATTCTCAACCGGTGCTCGACTACAAGGCTATTCCTCAAAGGACTCTATATGAGACATTCTTTGGCCCTCGGCCTATAGTTTTCCACTTTAGAGTCTTTGGGAGTTATGCATACACGCACACAATGATGATATGATAGGAAACTTACTCTTTGAGTTGATCTCATTTTTGTGGAATACTTCTCTGAAGCGAAGGGCTATCGTTTATTCAATCCTCGGACTAACAAGGGGATTGTTAGGAGATGTAGTTTTTGATGAGAGGGATATTGTGCAAGCTTTTTCACCGGATTTCCAGCTGATTCCTTAGCGTATTCCATTGGAGATCATGTTTGCTAAACCCATTTCTTGGTCTACTAGCCGTAAGCAAGAGATAGTGGTGGTTTTCATGGATGAGGTTGAGTGTAGGGCTCTCCTTGATGACACCATCGAGGCCATCTACCCGAGGAGCATACTAGAAGTGCTTCAGTTCCCATGTGTTGTACCAAGTGTTATCTATTGTGACAATGAGAGTGTAATTGCAGTAGTTGGTAACTCGATCATCACACCTCGGACACCGCATGTTGGCGTACACTTTCATTTCACCAAAGATCAAGTTGAGCTAGGCACTATTTACCTAGAGTTTGTACCTTCACCGGACAACTTTGTAGAAATGTTGACCAAGGTGGCTAGTGCTTTAGTATTTACTATGTAGGATCAGCTTGGGTACATTGAAACCAATCTTCCTCCTCGGAGAGGGTGGTAAAACCTCATCAGGCACTTAATGACAACAATTAACAAATAAATAAAAGTTGAAATATAATCATGACATATTAGGCACTTGAAAGTATTTTGTAGCATTGCATATGTCCATGTGCATGATGAGAAATGAAATCACACTTTACCATTATATTCTTGGACATTGGACACCTTGTCATCTCAAAAATTGGTGCTTGTTGTGGTATTTCTTTAACTTTATTGCAATTGGATGGAGTACAACATAGATTTCTTAATCTTCCACGTTGATCCAAAATCCCCTTGCTATCACTACCGATTAGCAAATCTTTTGGGAAATTTGCCCCTTGATCTTCACCCATGACTCCAACAAATTGGACCCCTGATTGGCCCAATGCTGCCCCAAATCAAATGGGATGGGCTGGCATTTGAAATTCTTGGTAATTCCTTGAATTCTAGCTGCTGATTTCAATGTACGATGCCTCTTATTGCTGGCACGGGTCCCAAGGTGGTTACTAAACCCTAATTTCTGCTGAGAATGAGGATTTTCAATAGAAATTCCTTTGAACGGCTGAGATTTTCTAAGATAATCAGAGAATGGACAGGAGAAGGTGAGAGAATGTTGAGGAGAGGGAAATTTTTGATTTTCCACATGGAAAAACCTGTGAAACTGCTTGCTGCCTGCTCCGATCAGCATTTAATGCAATTGCTTGCTGCTTGGAGCCTCCAAAATGTTGTCTTCAACCCTTCACTACTGTCTCTAGTCCTAAGAAGCACAAACTTGTTGTTCCTTGCCTCGTGAAGGCCTCTAGCTGTTGTCGTGTGCTCCAGAATGTTGTCCACAGCTCTAACATCTAATCAGCGGCTCCCTCCCTCTCTCTCTCTCTCTCTCACACACACACACACACACACACACACACACACACACACGGCCACCATGAACTTAATGGACCTCTACAGTCCCCAAACAGCCTTCTCCCCCATTGCATGGGTATTTTTATCGAGTGATAGCCTTCTAATCCCAATTTCCAACAATTTCTAGCCATTTAATTAATTTTGAAAGTTAATTTCAGCCCTTCTCACCCTAGCCAAAATTAGATGCGCTCAATCCAATTTAATTGGCTAGGCCATTTGCAACCCCAAGTGATCCCTTGATCTTTGGATAAGCACAAATTAGTGCCTAGTTCTTGGTGTTACCATTGACACTTATTGGCTAGTTAAGGGCCAAACTGACACCTATTGACATCCAAAACCCAACTAGCATAACTTGTCACAACTGTTTTCTTTGATACCAATTGCTTTCTTGGGGTCCTTGGTCTGTTACCATGAAATAACTGCCATGTGCATCAACATTGCACATTTGATTATTAAATTAATCAAATGTTACTAGCAAGAGCAAAGCATCTTAGAAATTTCAAGTACCATGACAGACCTCCCCTAGTTGCACTCTATATAATTGCAATACAAGTTAAAGAAATATTGCAAGGTGCGCTAGTTTTAGAGGCAAGAGGGTATCCAATGTCCAAGAATGTTATGGTAAAGCATGCATTTCGGTTTATGTTTATTTGTTAATTTTTGTAATTAAGTACTTGATTAGGTTTTACCACTCTCTCTGAGAAGGAAGGTTCGTTTCATGGTTTTGTTGTGGGGACCATGAAATAATTGCTATGTGTATCACATATACCTTACAACATTTCACATTTGATTATTAAATTAATCAAATGTTACTAGCAAGAGCAAAGCATCTGAAAAATTTCATGTCCTTGTGACATACACCCTCCGCTACTTCTTCAGATTGATGAGGAGAGGGTGCTTTCCTTTGGCTTTCCCTTCTAGTTTGAGAGGGGGTGATTTTTTCTCTTGATGGCAACAAGGTGTTGTTTACAATTTTGTTTAAACATTATATTATACTTTGTATCTTCATCTGCATCATTCGGATGATCATGATTGTAAAAGGATGCTTGGGCAAGTCAACCATTCCCCTACGAGGGCACTGTCCAAGTGGCATTGTTGCATAGCATTTTACATGAGCATGATTGCATCTATATTGCCTATTGACTCCAGTGTATCGGTATTTTGTTCTTGTAAACATGCATTTGTGTGCATTTATCTCTTTTTAGTCTTTGAGTGGTCGACTCTAGATCCAATTGGATTCACAGCATTGCACATGGTAGTCTTTGAGGTAGTCTCCCCCGCTCAGCTTGCCTAGCTTGCTTTAACACTTCTTTTTTATCTCTCGACATACCCACCATATTTGCTTCATACACAGCCTACTACTTCATCATCAACACCTAGTAGTGGTAGGGATAGTCTTGTTTGTTTTGTGAAGATCTTGGGGCTGACCAAACCTTTCTTGCTTTGGGGCACTGTCACTCAATTGACTGAAAATTCATGGAAAATCCTCACTTAATACTAAATCTTTTGAAAACCAAAACCAAAGTCCTTTTAAAAAAAAGTCCATTGTATTTCCATTCACCTTTATCGAACTTAATAGGCCATTGGGCAGCCGATGTGCATTCTCTGTCCGATGCTCTATCCTTTCTGAGGTGAACGCTTGGGCCCCCTTGATAAGATAACCATCACATTTGTAGTCTTGGTAGGTCACTAGGTAGCCAATGTGCATCCTTTGCTCAATGCCTTGGGTGGTTTAGGGTGGGAGACCTTGGGAAAGTTAATTAATGAATTTTGACCATTTCTTTTAAATAGAGGTGGTTCGAGAGAGTTTGTGCCCCACATGTAAACCCTGATTTAGGAGGCCCCAAACTTTCTAATAAATAGACAAGCTGCCCTCCCACTCAGTCCAATCTTGTTTTTTTTTTGCAAGCGCTAGAGCTTTGCTGCCCACACCTTGTTCGTGGAGGACATCTCAACTGAAGTCGCCCCAATCTGTCTACCATCCACTGGTACGTGTTTCTAGCCATCTTGTTGATCTCCCCTTCTTCTACTGTTGCTCGTCCACAACACTCAGAAGGCTGTGTTAATTATTAGGCGACTACTCTAAGTTGCTCCCAGTTGCCTCACTAATAGATCTAGGACACATCATCAACTGAATTTGATGCCTAGCGACCTTCCCCAGCTTCTGGTGACAGCTTACTATTGTGTTTGACACCTAGGAGGTTGTGTTTATCACTATTTGTTGTGTTTTGACCTTCTTGGAGTTGATTTGCTTGTTGCCTACACCTTGGAGGCTGCATTTTCAGTTTTTCTCTCTCCTTTGCGTGTTTGATGTAGATTTGATATCCACACTGCTTCATTTGCTGCTGCTAGATGTCTTTGGAGGCTGCTTTGCTGTGTTTTTGGGATCCATAAGAGTATGACACACTCTCCAACTCATTCTCTCTGCCTTGGTCTTTAAGACATGAGAGTTCAAGGTTTAGTATTGATTCACTGCATAGTGTGTTTGTTGCATGAGCATTGTATTATTTAAATTCATTCATTCCAGATTATTCACTATGCTCATTGTCTCTAAGTTGCCCTAAGTCTAATTGTGTTCTATTATCAATTTGTGCTTTGTCATATGATTGTATTTGTGTTTTTGTGTTAGGGCATTTCTATACATAGGGCCGCTTTGTTGATGTGTCAAGAGGTGAGTCTCTTGTGCCTCACAATGATGGCTTTGATTTGGCTATAGTATGGGCTCTCGGTCGTTCACCATGTGGTTGAAGTTTCCATGCTCAGGAAAGTGCATTGGCCTTGTGTAGTGTGATTCCATGGCATGGGGTGGATGCTGTCTAGTAGGATGACTATATGCTTGTTGAACTAGTAGTGTTTGTGGGATTTGATCCATGGAAGAAATTCGTCATTGGTCTTTGCATGGATCCCTTTGGGCGAGCTGGTCTTCCTTCTATGCAGCACCTTTGGAGACTCAAGATGAAAGTCCCAGACATCTCTGGTCTTGGTACTCCATGACATGGTGCAGAGGTCTACAGCCCTCATGGAAGAGGCAATGACACCTCCCTCATATGTCATAGTATACGGTACAACTACATGTGTAGTGCTTCTTTGTCTTGGGCTCTGTGTGATAGAGTTGGCATATCCTAGGGGCATCTATCCATATGTGTGTCTTTGTCCTCAGTTGGTGGGAGGAGGTGCACATTTGTGCAATAGCAGCCTACGTACCATGGGAGAGGTGCATGTCCATATATAGTGGTTGGACAATAAATCCATCCTTAGAGAGTTAGGAGGTGGCTTTGGTAAAATTCCATCTTCGGTCCTAGAGGGAGAGGCGGTTTGATCCAAGTCCTCCTTGTCTCATCTCTCAAGATATCAGTCCTAATGAAGGAATTCAGCTCAGATCGGCTGGGGGGAAGTGTAGGATAATCCAGGCTGTAGTAATCAAAGGGCGGGTCCTAGCTAAAGTTCAACCTATGTAAGCTTATCCAAGCTGAGATATGTGTGCACCAACATTCCCTCACATGTGTCTTTGCTAGCTATCTCTAGGAGGTCAATGCTAGTCTAGAATATTTGTGGTACAGGAGCTTTCATATCCAATGTAAAAAAGACATTGCTCTAAAGAGTGCCTCCACAACCATAGGTGCTTTCTCTAACTTTGCTCTGATAATAGGGGGTTTTTGCCAAGTAGTCTCGTTTCTTTTGCACAAGGCATTCGAAGAGCATCCTTGCTTAGCAATGTGTTCGGCTGCCCAAAGCAATCTCTTTCTTTAGGTGTGTATGAGTGTCTTGCACTCATCATCATACCAGTCATTTTGGGGGTCATAGAATGTGGGGTTTGCACAGGGGCAAGGTGTGTGGGAATGAATACATAGCTGAACTATGTGCCAAATTTCTCGTGCATTCTTCTAGGCATGTGCTCAAATCTAGCATATGTAATCTATCATGCATATATATATATATATATATAAATAGGATCTCATCTACAATGTTTCTCTCATGTGCCCATAAGAGACTATAAAGGTCAACATGGCATGATCTATTGCTATCCCAATTGGTCTTCTCAAAATGTCAAAGTTCTGATGTTTGGTATTAACCATGGTGATCCTATCAAGTAGTCCACTGTACTTGCCCCCGGCTTGTGGTTCCAATGTATCGGGGCATCTGAGCCTGGCCAACATGAGTGACCATTGAAAATGGCTTATCTATCTGCACTTCTCAGAGCTAGCAAGTGTATCCCATAGGTTCTCACTTCTCTGTCTTGGGCCATCCTATGTAGACCCACCTCATCTGCATTGATCTCTTTGAACATGGCATTCTCTTGTATGTAAAAGTCACTCTGTCTAGCCCCAGTCCATACGTTAGAAACCCCTACAAATAGTATACCTCCCAAGCTGGCATGTCTCAGGGTATCCTTATATAATGCATCAAAAGGTGACCCATCCTGTGAAGCGTAGCTCAAGTTTTCAGGGGAAAAGTAGCTTATAGTGATGATGCCATATGGTTTCCCCGTGTGTATTCTGATCCACAGCGTCACATTGTGTGACGAAAAGGAAAGTGATGTAATTTTCAAATGTGACGCGTTTTGTGACAGAATGTCACTAGGATGGCATCTTGGGTGGCCCAAGGCCTCGTTCCCTTACTTGTGACTATGGCATTTGAACATATGCGTCTTTTCTGAAGAAAAACAAGTGGAAGGAAATTGCATATTTAGCATGACCTAAATTGTGTTTATATTAGAAAGCAGAAGGAAATGATATCATCCAATTAACTTCAGCATAAGCTAGATTGTATTTATAGTAGAAACCATAAGGAAATGACATTATCTGATTGACTATGGCTGTTTGTGTCTATCTCATGTCTACTTTTGCAGAGTCGTATTTTGACATACGGAATTTCAGGAGCCATTGTTTTTCGAGCGACTATGATACTTCTTGGGGTTGCCACTATACAGGTATGCAGAATGCATGTGAGCAGAAAATGCAGCTCTTTGTACTTGCATCTTTGAAGGCTCCTGATTTGGACTCGTGTGCTTTTGCATTGTTCTACAGAGATTTGAAGCTGTGAATCTTTTCTTTGCGAGTGTCCTCATTTTCACATCTTACAAGGTTTTTATATGTTTCTTTATTTCCCTAAAAGTCTTCCTGTTCTCTACAGTGATCTTATTGACATAGAAAGAGTATTTTGGAAAAAGTGTTAGCATTGCTGCCATGTATTAGCAAATCTTCCTTCCCTTGGGTTGGTGGGTGTGTGGTTGAAATCTTCTTGGATTTCAAATAAACTATGAATCTGAAGTACCATTTTTGAAATGTACTGCTAAATTTTTAACCACGATCCATCTTTGCAATGCTTGCAAGGGCTTTCTTCTAGTGGAGTCCTGCCTAGAAATGTGGTACTGGAATTCTGGAGCAAATGCTCAAGTTGTAGCATGCATGAATGATCTTGTCATAATAGGTCTGTTCCAAGCCTGTAGGAGGTTCTGTAAGATGTCCTACACATTTCCATTTGTTGTTCATGGAGTGAATCTAGGACTTCCTAGTAGATATGTCCAAGAAATCAACAGCCTGGCTACATCTGGCTGTCTATATTTACCAATACCAAGCAATAATGCTAGCTATGAGCTCCCATCTATGACAATGTCACCGAGTCCACACTATCTGTGAAAATTCTGGTATGATAATCCTGTTCACAAGCTGCCCTGAAACAGGATAGGCATGACACCCCTGTACATTCTCATATCCACACGTGTGTCCTTTGCAAGTGACTTAAGTAACCGTCCCCCACCTAGCAATCATAGAGTCTACAGTGCCATAAAATACCATCCTAAGGGTTCTCCTCTAGACCTCTTGAGCCCTTGGGCAATCCCATATGGAGTGTCTCTGTGTCTCCTCATGCTCCCCACATCTAGCGCAAGGGACAGGTTCTCTACTGTAGCCAACCCATGCATCGACTGCCAGAGTAGGGTGTGCTAGTAACCAAAGAAAGAGTAAAATATGTTTTTGGTCTAAAGTTGACCTCTAATCTCCTCCAAAAGTCTGCAAGGAATGGCTGTGATATGCCCTGGGTAGTCTAATGGTGAGCAGCTGCTATGATATACTGTGGGTAGTTCAATTGTGAGCAGCTATGATGTACCGTGGGTAGTCCAATCTGCTCCAGAAGTTGAAGGAAAGGCTGTGCTATACCTTGGGTGGTTTAGGATTTAGACACAGATTGTGCACTCTCTATGTGGAAGATGCGAGAGGATACAAGGCAGTTTGGAGACTATGAGGAGAAGAATAGATGCTTTTCCCAAGAGGTGGGATTTTGGTACTTCTTCCTTTCCTAGACCCTCATGGTTTGGCATTATAGACCTCCCAACTGGTTATTTATCCAAGCTTTGTAGTAGACTTTCCCCTTGTTGCATATTTTTTGATATGGAAGTCCCTTAAATGCATGGTTGCATTCTGTCTGCGATCCGTATAGTACAATCTGTCCAGTTTTCATTCTTTTTTTTTTTTTTGGCAGTGAGTTGGTGTTGAAAGAAAATTGGTTTTTTGCTTTATCCTTTCCTCTTTATCCTCACTAACCTCTACCTATACCTGATTTACTACCTTCTCTTCTACCTCTCTCTTACAAGCTCTTCTACTCATCTTTCTCGGATCTCCTTCATCCACTTCTCTCTACCTTTACATCCTCCTCTTCCTCTTGTATCTTATTCCCTATATGTTGCTCTATTTCTATAGTCTCTTCCTTTACCTCCTCTTCTTTCCCTTCCCCTACCTCTCACGATGCCTAAGCCTCTTGATAAGGCCTTTGCATCACACAAAGCTCACCTTGAGTCTTACCCTTCAGTTTCTTTTTGTATCTACTACTTTTTGTACTTGCCATTTTGCACTTGTGACTTACCATACCATGACTCATGAATCATCATCCATCATTGTAGCTAGCTTTTTTTTTTTGATCCATTGTACATGTTTTCAATCTTACGAATGAAATTGAATCTCGGAAATTACTCTTGACTAGAGTCTTGGATTTACTTTTTGTCTCAACCTCTCATCATGTTCACGGCTCATTGTTGAAAATTGAAGCAAAGACATTTGTGGTTTGTAAATTGTATTAGTATTGGATGGATAATCCCTTGTGACACTATGTTATGGGCAGCCACTCTCATGCTAAAACAAGTAATATTTACTAGCCTAACCCTTAATTTTCTTTGTATTTTTTAATGACCATATGAAAGGCCAGATTTCATTCGACATTTTTTTGTGTATGTTTGATACTGTACTAAGTCCATGGGCTGGACGGATTGGATGGACCATACTTGACTACCTTGATTACAAGGCTGGTTTGTATTTTGCATTTTGTCTTGAGATATTTTGTTCCGAGGAATCTTATTAATAAAATTTATTCTCTTCTTTGAAATTAAAGTCTATGATATCCTATAGATTTGTTGTTTGTAGAGTGAGTCAAGTCTCACATTGTGAAATCGAAAGTTATAACCCGTGCATGTCCATATGTGTGTGTGTGTGTGTGTCTACTTGGAACTTTAAATAATATTAATCCTCATCTTCTTTTTTATGTGCAGGGATTTTTACAATCCTAACCCAAAATAACAATTAGTGGTCACTTGTTGAGAAAAGAAAGGCGCCCTACTTGCTTATCCCTTTGCTAATGCATTGATTACTCTAGGAGAACAAGTCCTCTCTTGTATTAAATGGACGGGCAAACCTACTGCGGAAGGAAATTCTCTTTGTCAAGATAGCTTGCACTGGAGTAAAGTGTTGTGAGAGAGCTGAATGAGTTGAAAGAATCATATTCTTTGATCCTCTACTCTTCTTTATAGAAGCATGCAAGGCTTAGTCAGGGAATATCTAGGATTAAAGATGTACTTACTACTCACACTTGAGGCTAATGTCATGACATTCCCACATGCAGCTACATGCCTTGAGTCACCATTATCGACTATTGTCGAGTATTTGAAATATGCAGTATTCCTTTCTTCCTGTGCCAAATTTTAGTTTAGATAACAGGCTGTAAGATTGGATAAGTCCAAACAATGGCAAAGAGTCCTCTCTTCATGGGATGACAAATGTATTTTATTGTTGCAACCTTAGCCATGGAACTCAGAGCATGCAAGGCATTTTTCACAGCAATTTGCCTCTAGAAGAGTTGCTTTTCTCTGGAGGTGCATGCTGAGAGTAGTTCCTTTGTGATCATTGCTTGTAAAATTGCTCCACTTGTTTGCCATATAAGTGGAGCTTCGCGCGCTGTCGTGTAGTCTCTGCCAGTCCGTTGCTTCCTTGGAAACAGTGTCAGCTGCCTCGCATGGTCAAAATTGACTTGTTGCCTGCTTGTGACTGACTATCTACTTCCATGCTATGCAGAGTTAAAAGGAGATGCCATCAACAAGCTCCCCTAGCTCCAGGTGCCACCTGCACGGCATTCAGCCCCAGGTGCCACCTGCAGTATGCCACCTGGTTTGCATTGCTAGCGCCAGCAGTGCTGCTCCCTGTTCGTCTCCAGAAGAGCCCGCCACCTGAGCAGTCACCAGCCAGTCCCTATGCTGCCTGTTGTGTGAGCTGTTCACTTGGCCCCCGGCCTATCCACCTGCTGCAGGCGCTCGCCTACTGCGCCAGACCACCACAGCCGCTCCCTATGCCCTATTCTGGAGGCGCTGCCAGTGCTGGAGGAGCCCTCCAGCTCTGCGCTTCCTGTCCCTACCCCAAGCACCACCTACTGAACACCACCAGCAACCGTCACCTCAGCCCAGGCCCGCTAGGTCCACCCGATATGCCCCAACTCTGCATTATTAGAGCGCCTGCAGACACTGAAGGATTTCAAGGAGTTCTGCTGCAACGGGACTGTGGTAAATGATCCCGAGCTTGGCCATGTCATTCAGCTTCAATGTGATCAGCACAAGAACATCTCCAACTTCCTTGTACAGGCTGGCCTTGTGAAGAAAGACCAGATCAAATTCATGGTGTCTGATATCTTTGATCGTGAAGGCAATATATGGTGAATGGGGTATCTGTGAATCGATGACCTTGTAATGCATTGGCAGTCGTGATTGGGCCCGTGGAAGGGACCATTCTAACTAGCTATTGACGTGCTATGGCGGTTCTGCCGTCTGCCTCACGCATGAAAGACCTCCCCAGTCGACCTACTCCGATGCCTCCATTCTATGCTGCACATTCATACCACCAGCATTTGTTGCTCCCTCCGTCTGTAGCAACATTCGCCCGGTATCACAGCAGCTAGATTGGTAGTCCCTAGTAGTGATGCGCAATGGAAACCTTTGGTTAGACGTTGGAGCATTTTGCGAGTGTCCCCTAGTCAAACACTTTGCGCGTCGTTCTCTTTGAGGAACAACTCCTTTCCGTTCGTGCCACAGAGCTGGAACTAAAAGAAACAACAATCTATGGACAGGTCGTAGGACACTCTCCATCCAGGCTGAGCTTCGGGATTGGATCCACTCCACGCTACGCGTTGGCACAACGTAGATTGCAGAGGCAGTTCTCATGGTTTAGGGGATCTTCATGGTTCGACTCACCTCCGTAGATACAGCCGGCGAGCTAGTGGATAGCTCACCTTATGCCTCCACGAAGGGGGTCATTTATATGGTTCCTTGGTATGGTGGTTTTAAAGTGGAGGAGTTCGCGCTCCACAACAGGTTTCGTAGACACCCAGCCACCCTTCTATTCCCCCGATTGGCGGTAGAGTATTGTCAGTTAGTGGAGGACTTTGGACGGCTTTTTGGCCCAGTTATTTCTCCCTTCTTTGCGGATGCAGTGACAGTCGCAGGAGTCCCGAAGGTAGGGTGGCTATAAAAAATACAAAGAACATAGCCAAGTTTCTTGAGATTGAGGCATGTAGGCACTCTTTCAGGCAGCATGTTATTGTGACAGAGCAACCTGGCCAATGCTTGTGGGCGATGCCATGACTTTGGGCATGAGGCAGCAGATTGCAGCTAAGGTGGCTCAGCCAATAGAACCATGGGTGGATGCTGATGGTTTCACACGGGTCCAACGATGACAGAGAGGGAGACGGTAGGGGGGGTCTCAGCCAGCCCCTCAGACACAACCATGGCAGCAGAGAGCAGGAGCAAGTGATGGGCCCCCATAAGAACACCTCGTAGCACCCCCCAACTTGTCCCACCTAGCAGGATCACAGGCCTCCACCCCCACCACCCACTGAGATGTCTAAAACCCCCCCCAAAACCCTATCCTACAACCTCCCCCTTACGAAGCCACTCGTCCCCTCACACCGGCTTTATACGTCTTATCACCCACCACCCCTTACTCGTGCTCTTTCCTACCTTCTCCTCCTCCCCTCCCCCCCCCCAACCCCCCTTCCACAGCCTCCCCCTTCCGGGACCACTCACCCCCTCACACCCGCTTTATACGTCTGATCACCTACCACCTCTCACTCGTCCTCTTCCCCACCTTCTCCCTCGCCGATCAGCCCTCGCGATCCTCGCCCAGTACATGTCCCCCCTCCCCTTGACAGGCGCAATTTCTTCCCCAGGAGTTTTTCCGCAGTAGTCCGTGGTCTTATTTGAGAGTTGCAGAGCGCGGAGAGTTTCCACTACCTCTGGAGGTGGGGATCTTCATGGCCCGCAAGTCAAGGAGAGGCAAGGTACAGACGGATGTGATCGAGTGGCCCCTCGTACAGGCTGCCCGCTTCTACCAGTGTATAGAGTCACACCCCTCAGCCTGGCTGATAGACGCCTTGGTGGTACCACTTGGAGCATCTATCACCCCCATGGTCCGCTTGAGAGCCACTATGGGGAAATGGAGCTCGCTCTCCAAGCTTGTGGCTAAGCGCAATCGCATGCCCCATAGCTCTTTCTCTTCATTAGCAGCTTCCACACCGAATAGATGCTTGTTCAGCCAATCACAGGTTCCCCCATGAATATACACCTAGCATCTTGGAACGTGAACAACCTCCATTATAGTGGGGCACGTGGTTCTAGGAAATTGATTGTTCGGCAGGAGCTGGAGCCTGCTCTTGCCGGACGGATTGACACCTTACTTCTTCAGGAGCACAAACTCACCCCCTCCCAGGCCCATCGAGTAGGGAAGGTACTTCCAAGCAGCTCACACACCTACTGGGAGTACTCCATCGGTGTCCACGGCAGGAGTGGAGGCGTATGTACCTCTATTGGCCTGAGCCTCATCGCTTGTGTACAAGACCATGGGACGATTGTCGTAGGGAGGGTCCTATGGATCAGACTGTATATAGGGGATTGGTGCCTTTGAGTTCTCAATGTTTATGCTGCTATTGAGGTTAGGGCATGCAACAGGTTTTGGGTGGAGATTGTAGGCGGGACTTCCAAAGGTGGACTCTTGGATTGTTGGAGGAGACTTTAACAACCTGGAGGCCTTAGAGGACTAGCAAGGCAGAGGCAGAGATTACTAGGGTATGGCAAGGGAGGAGCAGGAGGCATGGGAGGTCTTCCTCCTTGTAGTAGGAGCACATGATACTTGGCGGGACCCATCTTTCCATAGGAGAGAGAGGTTCTTGGACTTCTCTTGGGGATATAAGCGACTGGGCGGAGCTCTTTAGGAGCAGCTGGATAGGTTCTATGTGGGAGAGTGGGGATGCTCTTGTGGAGGCTAGGTAGGGCAGTTGGCTGGTACCACTTTGTTTGATCATTGACGAGTTCTCCTCACTCTTGATGCTCTTGCTTCAGCCCATGGCACACGATCATATCGGATCCTAGACTCGATCTACAAGAGAGAGGAGGCAGATTGAGTGGACTAAGGAGTGGTTCAGGGGGGACCAAATCGTAGAGGAGGTTGCAAAGGCTTTAGTTGAGTCGAGCAGGATTTGCTAGGAGGCAGGCCTGCAGGCTAGGCAGCAGAGTTGGGAGGAGGAGAGAGCACTCCGGGGAGACCTAGTAGCCATGGAGAGTCTACTCCAAGAGGCACCAAGGGATCCCACTCTCCATACATAGGAGGTCATGCATGGGCAACCCTTGCTAGCCTTGAGGACAGGCGCTCTGAGCTCTCTTTCCGTACCTTAGCAGCTTTTCAGCTTGGAAGGGGGACATGATGTGTAGAGAATTTTTTCACGTGCATCAGCCTCACACTTCAGGAGACCAGATTCACAGCCTCCGTGATCAGCATAGGAGGTTTTGTTTAGCCTCGATGAGGTGTTGGAGATTGCCATTGACTTCTACAGACAACTTTTTTAGCAAGAGGTAGTCTCATGCAGAGTACAGTGATGTAGACAATAGGTTTGGGATTGCATCCCGCTCGTGGTCACAGAGGAGATGGGACACTCCTCTCCTAGACCCCTTCACAAAGAAGGAGCTAGTTGAGGCCTTCAATTCACAGGATATCCAAAAATCCTCAGGAGAGGATGGTCTTTCTAAGGCCTTTTCAGGATGTTAGCGAGGTGTTGAGTTGAGGAGGAGGGAGATTGACTTAGTGATCCCTCCCCGGAGTGGCTAGATCCCCCCGATCCGAGAGTTGGTGGAGCCGGGGGAGGTGTGGGCTGCTAGATTCTCACCAGCAGGTATCCCCTTATAGGTGGCAAGTAGAGTGGGTGCTGCCCCCTGCGGAACTTTCTTTACTGTGCAGGATGGGGAGCATCTGGCTCTTGACAGAGGACAACAGGATGAGGAGATTGCTGTCCTTTCTTGGAGGAGGATCCGTGTGGTCGGACTCTAAGGGAAGACTTGGCGACTGGACCCTTACGTGCCTCGAGAGGAGTTTCAGGAGTGGTGCGTTTGGATATGGGAGAGTAGGCCACTTGATGAGTTGGAGTGGATCCTGGAGAGTGGCTATGGCCGGCCACTCCGGTTGCTAAGAAGCCTTTGAGGTTCTTGGAGTACACAACCAGGATTGTTAGACATGTATTGATGCAGGAAGACATGGATTGGGCGCCTTTGCGCAACAGATACCGTGCGGAGCATAGCATCATGGATGCCATCCATTGGACCTTTTGGTGTCGCCTGTGGGACAGCTGGAGGCCGAGGAGGGTGTCGTATTTCCTTTGGCTTTTGGCACATGGGGGTTTGATTGTTGGGAGTTGGTTGGCCCAGATGCAGTAGGATGGAGGTTGTAAGCATTGCCTATAGCAGCACTTGGAAACCCCAAAGCATTGCCTGTGGTCTTGCAAGGCGGCATAGCTCGTGTGGAGAGGAGCCTGCTGTATTCTCTGCTATGTGGCACTCAGCCTGGATGTATCTTGTGGGGGGCTTTTTGCTGGTAGGCAGTCAGCCAGGGCCGTCACCTATGAGGCCAGGATATAGGACACGATTTTTCTCATCAAGGCTGGGTCTTGTGCAGTGGTCGGCTTGGAGGCTTTACCCATCCGCCAAGTATTGGAGCCTGTATCAGAGCGCTTAGAGGTGTGGGAGATCATAGGCAGTCTTACAGGATGGCACATTTGGAAGGCACACTGCCAGGTGGTTTTTGGCGGGGAGTGCCTTTCAGTATGTGTGACTTTGGTAGAGGTTTGGGCCTCCATCGTCCACTCCCTCTGCGGCCGGTGGGACCAGGTGCAGGGCGAGTCTTGAGCTCGTCAGGAACTCTGTTTTCACTTTCTGTGCACTTGGGGTGGCCATGACCTATTCTTCATGATGCAGGAGGGCAGCCCCAAATGGTGATACATCCCCCCTCCATGGCTTCTTGCCCCCGGCCCCGCACACTGCCTTGAGATTCTTGTATACATGATGATTTTGTGATTTGCATCAGCTCTAGCTAGTCTGTTGAGCATGTGCACTTCGTTGTATTCAGCCTTCTGAGTAAATATAATTAGCCACACTTTACTTGGAAAAAAAAAAATTGGAGCTTCTAAAGAGTTAACTCTACAAATTTTTTTTGTCCTTGCTCCCAGGACCTTATTTGGAGAGTATTAGACTTTCTTAGGGTGCACTTTCCATCTTTTAGATTTGGGAGGCTCTTTTGGTTGTCTCAAGGATTTGCGTTCCATGTGAGGGGTCACATTGGCTTTTTTTTTTGGGTTTCTTTTTGGCACCGTGGATTATTTGAAAACTCTGCAAATTGGCAACATTTGAACATGTCATATCTGATGGCTATCCCTACTTCAAGATATCTTTGCGTCAATCTCTCTTTAATGGACTTTCTACCACATATTGGATGGATTTCAACTTTTTGGTCTTTCTTAGGAGTGTTTTTAATGTTAGTTGTGTGACCCTTGCTGTTTAGCCTCTTTGTAATTCTATTATTGATTAATGTGTGTGTGTGTGTGTGTGTGAGAGAGAGAGAGAGAGAGAGAGAGAGAGAGAGAGAGAGAGAGAGAGAGAGAGAGAGAGAGAGAGTGAGAGAGAGAAGATAAGATCTATTAACGTCTCTAAAAGGCTAGAATGGCCTATGAGACCATAACCAATACAACTGGTATCATCATCTCTCGTCAGAGAAGAAGAGATAGAGATAAATGTGTAGGTCTACATGGTGGATTGGGATGAGAAGTATGGAAAGCTAAAAAAATTTGAAAAAGCTGAAAAAACTAGGTTTAAAAAGATTAAAAGAGTGTAGAGTATCTCCCCCTCGATCTATGGAATCCACCAAGACTCTGCAAGCTACCTCTGACTAAGTTAGTGATATGAATGTGATGCATATGGGCATGCCTATGTCGCTTAGTAGGTACTCTAGGGCATCGTGCTCTGTGTAATACTATAGCTTTGTCAACTGTGGTGCCGTTGAATGATATCCCTCGATGACGCCTATCAATAGGAGATTTAGTGTTTGGGGTGGCAGCAATTGGGTGTTCAGCTACATCGAAAAAGTTTGTAACTGCTCTCTGGAGGGGTGGATGAGGCTGAGGTTGCCTCCTATCCCATAACAATACTGCTTTGTGTAGCTGGAGCTCCAATAAGAAAGACCCAAACATCTTTGGTCCTCGTAGTCCATCACTTGTCTAAGTGGTCCAAAGCCCTCCTTAAAGAGGCAATGATAGTGGCCTCAGATATCATAGTATACAGTACATCTGCAAATGTATTGCTCCTACGTTTCTAGCTCCCATCCACAAAGTTGGCACATCTTCTCATTGGTTGCAATATGGCTCCATCGACTTGCCTCAATTGACAACTGATGCGATGAGGTACGAATTTGACCAATAGCAACTTGGAGTCCATGGGAGAGTTGAGCATCCATGTATCTTGGCCTCACTAGGAAACCATCATGAGAGAGTTGCAAGAAGTGGCATTGGTATTGTGCCATTTTCATGCCTAATGGGAAAGGGGGACTTGGACCAAGTCCTTCCTATCTCCACTTTAGTGATATCTACTTTGATCATTCTATTCACCTCTGCACGGTTGAGACTCAAAGTAGGGCAATCAAGGCTGTAATCAAATGGTGGCAGTCTGTCTGTACTCATGCCATGTAAGTTCAGCCACATGCTTATATGTGCATACCAACACTATCTATCTCTCTTTGTTGCAAGCTGTCTTGAAGACTCCAGGGCTAGTCTAGAGTATCAGTCTTTAGGGAGCTGACATATCCTTTGGAGGAAAGTAATTGCTTGGAACAATGCCTTAACTACCATGGGTGCAACACCTAATTCTGCTAAGATGATCTCCTGTGGTACCGAGGCTTTTGCCCTTATCATACGTGCTATCGTCATGACCAGCGGTCTTTCCATATGTTCCCGACCATCATAATGTTGTGCTTCCGGTCCATCACAACCCATAAGTGGCATCTATCTAGTGTGATAAAGGCTTGGGCCCCAAATGGCTGCCCCATAGAGTAGTGTGGGCATAACTAAAGTGTCAGAAAGACACAATTTTGTACG
Organism: Lygodium microphyllum; assembly: GCF_053477565.2. NCBI lineage: Eukaryota > Viridiplantae > Streptophyta > Polypodiopsida > Schizaeales > Lygodiaceae > Lygodium > Lygodium microphyllum. The sequence goes on along the minus strand of NC_141136.1, from coordinate 154,767,506 downwards.
AGGCTCTTGAAATTGTATGTGAGCATACTGCCGCTCTAGGGTACCCAAAGCTGCATATGCCTGTGCAAGCGTAGCCTCTGAAGTTTCGTTCCATGAAAACTCTGGCCCTTTGAAAGTGACCCCAAGGTATACATATTGTCTAACCATTTCCAAAGGCTGACCGTCCTACATAAAGTGATGCTCTGAACGTGTCACCCAAGCTGCCGAGGTGTTAAAGGCCATAATTTTAGTCTTTCCAAGATTAACCTTGAGACCTTTATCTTCACAGAACACATGCAATGCATCCAGATGTCGTTGTAGTCCCTTAGGTGAATTTGAGATAAGCACCATATCATTTGCATATAACAAAATTGGTATCAGTAACCCAGCCAAGCTAGCTTCCATACCACCCCATCTCTGTATGTAATCAGAAATCTCATCAATATACAAATCCAAACAGCAAAGGAGAGAGGGGATCGCCTTGCTTTACACCAACCGTGATAGACATTGAGTCTGTTGTACCTCCAGACACTCCTACTCTCCCTGTTATAGTTTCATACAATGCATAAATATACCCTTGTATATCCTCTAGGACCCCAATGGCTTGCAACCTTTGCATGAGTCTTGCACGTGGTACAATATCAAAAGGCTTGCAAAACTTCACAAAACAGCAGTAGATTTTTTTTCTTTGTGATTGTCCCTCCTTAATCAAGGCCCTTAGCGCGAATATATGGTCTAGCATGTTGTATCTGTGGCAGAAGCCAGCTTGGCCTGTAGACCGTATTTTCTTTGTTTCAGCCTACCGACTCAACTCATGCTCCATAATAGAGGCATATATCTTTGCTAGCATATGGCCAATCATAATAGTATGGTAGTTGTTAGCGACCAATGGATCTCCACTCTTAAAAATCGGCACCATTGTGTGGTCACACCAACTTACTAGAAACCCCTCACATGCGGCTCTATTGAAGAGATTCGCCAAGATAAGGGCCAGTGCATAACATGCATGTGCAAAATGCTCTGCCACAAGGCCATCTTGATCATGTGCTCTCACATTCTTCAACCTCCAAATGGCATATCTCACCATTTTTTCCGTAAAGAAACCACATTGTGTTGGCCTAGAGTTTGATGGACAGGGTATTTGCTCTTGTGATGGAACATCATACAGTGCCCTAACATGTTCATGCCATACCATAGGTGATGTCAACTGAATTGGGGGTTGTCTCCCATGAAATTTCCTCCATGCCTTCTTGCTGCTGGACAAGTAGCATAGCCGTGGTCTACTAAAGATACACTTCCACCTGATAGATTTGAGCCCTTGATGCATTATGTCTTGGTTACAAATGCAGGAGAGCCTCTCACCTATGATGAGGCTATGCGCAGGGGTGACAGTCACTCTTGGGAGAGGGCTATGCAGTTTGAGATGGACTCCCTGCATAAGAATATGACTTGGAATTTGGTTTCCTTGCCCCTATTTGTAACAAGACTTTGCCATGAAAATGGGTGTACAAATTGAAAAGTACCCCTGGACATCCCAAGCTGGCTTATAAGACAAGACTTGTCGGTAAGGGTTTTAAATAAGAGCATGGAGTTGACTTTGATGAAGTCTTTTCTCCTGTGGTCAAGATGACCACCCTATGCTTGGTTTTCGCCTTAATCACGTAGCTTGACTTGGACATGTATCAGATGGATGTCAAGACTGCATTCTTACATGGGGATTTACATAGTGAGATTTACATGGAGCAAGCAGGGAACACCTAGTGTATAGTTGAAGAAGACTCTTTATGGCTTGAAGGAGGAACCTAGGGAGTGGTATCATAAGTTTGATGCCTTTATGCAGTCACATGGCTACCACAGGAGTGCTATGGATCCGTCTTTACAGAAGAAAGCCCGTGATGGCTCATTGCCTATTTTGGTACTTTATGTGGATGATATGCTAATAGCAGGGAAAGCTCATGATGAGCTGGATGCTCTTACATATCAGATGAAGAAGAGCTTTGAGATGAAGGATTTAGGACATGCCTCTCACATTCTTGGTATGTGCGTTAAGCGTGACAAGCATCAGGGACTACTCTACCTCTCCCAGAGGGAGTACATTCATAATGTCCTTGAACGCTTTTGCATGCAGGACGTAAAGCTTATTGGTTGTCCATTTGACAACACCTAGAAACAATGCCTAGCATTGCAAAACTTTTTAGCAATATTCTATACAATTGACACATTGTTACCAAATTTTCACATTAATTTAATGCAGATGCGATCGTAATTTCGTCTTTGGAGGACGTGTCTCTGTAGTCCGACAAGTGGAAAATCCTAGTTTGAAGGAGTTTTGTGCTAGAGGGTGGACTGAACTAAATTGAGTAGGTACAAAATGATATCTAGACTAGATACAATCTAGAGGTACTCCCAGTGCGGTGTGGAACTGCTCCTGAGGTGTTCATCCTAGGATGTCCGGCATGGGTCGATCTAGCATGGAGAGACTAAAGTGGCAGGGTAGGGCCCTCCGATGGCGGTGTAGTATCCCTTGTATCTTCGACATGTGTCTTCTGCGGGGACGGGGGCCGGGGGCCGGGGGCGCCGGGCTTTACCTCTCGCTGTGGCTATTTCTAAGGTGGTCCTCGGGGGTCGGGAGGCCGGTTGGGCTGGTGGGGGCTCGGTGGTGGGGAGGGTAGCTGGTATTTGGTAGAAGTCGTTGAGTATGCGTTGGTTGGTGGCTCCTTGTCTTTGCTCTGTGGTTCGTAGGAGGTGGTCTCTGTGGCATCGTATTTCCAGTAGAAAGAGCCCCAGGCATCTCTGGTCTTTGAATTCCATCACCTTGAAGAGTGGTCCGAATCCTTCGCTGAATAGGCAGTGGAAGCGTCCCCGGATTTCGTAGTACACTGGGCATCTACAGATATAGTGTTCCTCTGTCTCTTGCTCGAGATGGCAGAGCTGACAGATTCGGTCTTCTGGGGGGAGGGGGTTGGCCTCGTATCTGCCCGTTTCGACCCGTAGTTGGTGTGAGGACGTGCGGATCTCTCCAATGGCACTTCTGACCCCGTGAGACAGGTGTGTGTCCATGTAGCTTGGGCGGGTGATGAAGCCGTCCGGGGAGATGTGCAGGAAGTGTTCTCGGTAGAAAGCCTTCTTGGTTCCTGGTTCCGACATGGGGTCACCCATGTCCTGGCTGTGTCTGTCTGGATATCCATTCTGGTGATGCGATTCACCTCCTCTCGACTCAGCTCTAGGTGTGGGCAGTCTAGGCTGTATTGTAGTGGGGGGAGGTGGTCCATGTGCAGGCCATGGAGCCGTAGCCAGGTCTCTGTTCGGGCATACCAACACTCAGTGTCCCCTTGTGTTGCTAGCTGTTTGGATGACTTCAGGGCGAGTCTGGGGTACCGGTGCCGGGGCAGGTCCCATATTCGGCGCAAGAAGGTCACGGTCTAGAAGAGGGCTTCAGCCACGAGGGGCGGTGCCCCCAGCTCTGCGCGGATGATCTCGTGTGGTACGGAGGGCTTGCTTCGGATCATCCGTGAGATCATAAGTATTAAGGGTCTCTCCATCTGCTCCCATCCCTCATAGGTGGCCTCCTCCTTAGGCAGTGGCTGATCCTGTGGGACCCTCCGCATGTGGTAGAGATTGGACCCCCATATGGGAGCCCCGTACAGGAGGGCTGGTGTGACCAAGGTGTCAAAAAGCCAGAGCTTTGTCCGGGGTTCCTGGAATTGTATGTGGGCACATTGGTTCTCCATTGACCCAGGGCTGCATAGCCTCAGGTTAGTCTATCTTCTGCGGCTTTTCTCAGGGTAAATCTCGGTCCAGAGAATGTAATTCCCAGATAGACGTATCTTTGGACCACGTCCACGGTCTCTCGTCCATATGTGAAGGGGGGTACCGATCGTCAGAGCCATTGGGTTGACGTGTTGAACACCATGACCTTGGTTTTCCCCAGGTTCACAGTTAGGTCTTTGTCTTGGCAGAAGGTCTGTAGTGCGTCCAATTGGCGCTGTAGCCCTTCGGGTGTGCTGGAGATGAGGACTATGTCGTCCGCATACAGTAAGATAGGTATCAGTGTCCCTCCCAGGCTCGATCCCTCCTCGCCCACTCTATCTATGTACTTTGAGATCTCATCAATGTAGAGGCCAAATAGGGTGGGTGAGAGTGGGCATCCCTGCTTGACTCTGATGGTGCTGGTTATCTCCTTTGACAGCCCTCTTGGTGCCCGAACTTGGCCCGTTACTGATTCATATAGTGCCAGTATCCCCCATTGCATTTCGGCTGGTACCTCCAGTTCCTGTAGTCTCGTGGGACTGTGTCAAAGGCCTTGCGGAAGTCCACGAAGCAGCAGTACACCCGTCTTCCATGTGCTCTGCCCTCCTCTATGATGGCTCTCAGTGTGAGGATATGGTCAAGGGTGCAGAACCCCCTCCTAAACCCTGCTTGTCCTGTTGCCCAATGTTGGTGTTGCTCTGCCCACTTGCTCAGCTCGTGGTCCAGTATGGATCCATAGAGCTTGGTTAGTACATGGCCAACCATGACTGTTCGGTAGTTCGTGGGAACCTCCGGCCTTCAGGATAGGTATTATGGTGTTGGCTGACCAGTTGGCAGGGAAGCCTTCGCATAGGGCTTTGTTGAACATGTGTGCTAGGAGAGGTGCCAGTATGTCTCTAGCATGGGTCAAATGCTCTGCTACCAAGCCTTCGTGGTCTTGGGCACGGCCATTTTGGAGTCTATCAATGGCGTCCCGAACCTGCTCCGTGCTGAAGAATGTGGATGATCCGGGTCTGCTCCCTGGGGGCCGAGGTAGCTGGGGCTGCTTGGGTACTTGGTTTAGTGAGGTTGCATATGCGTGCCAAGTGTCCAGGGAGGTGATGGGCGTCTGGGCTCGGGGTTCCTGAAACGCCTTCCATGCCTCTTTGCTGTCCTGTCCTAAGAATAGCTGGTAGAATTCATGTTTCACTTTGGAGAGGTAGGCTCGTTTCTTCTGTCGCACTAGACGACGGAAGATCAAGCGTGCTTGTTTATGCGTGTGTACACCCCCCCTGCTTCGTCCTGTTGAAGATGGGGTCGGGTTTCCCTGCACTCTGTGTCGTACCAGCTATTCTGTGGGACATTCTTGTTCGGAGGGGTAGAGTGGGGGGAGGGGGATGTGTGGGGGAAGTATTCGGCAGCCGAGGTATGTAGCGTGCCCGCCAACTGTGCTGTGACTTCTTCCAGGGGTGCGTGGGGGTCCATTTCTTGCAGGCTCCAATAGAGATGGTCAGAGTATGCGCTCGCAGTTAGCCTGGTAAAGTGGTACCTGGGGAATCTTGGGGGGTTGCTTGCTAGGGGGGTTAGGTCATACCTGCAGGTTATGTCAAATTGCAGGTAGGCATGGTCGGCAGCCACTGCGAGTGGGCGAGGTGATATTTTAAAGGACTGGATGTCGGGGATAAGTGATAGAGGGCCGAGGATATAGTCCACTGTGCTTGCTCCCAGTTTCTGTGTCGGTGCTCCATGTGCCCCCGTCCGATGCAATTGGCCGCGTGCTTGTGTGGGAAGCATGTGAGGGCATCCGACCCGAGCCATCTGTCGAGGCCTTTGAGGATGGCTAGTCCGTGTGCCCCCCCTAACGCCAGTAGGTGTTCACCATATTTGGTGCATTCAGCTGTGTCCTGTGATGCTCGGTTGAGTCCTATCTCCTTCGGTGCGATCTCTTTGTACATGTGGTCTTCGCTCTCGAAGAAGGGGGTCTGGCTTTGTGCTGTGTGTGCGTTGAAGTCTCCAGCCAACATGACATCCCCCAAGCTGGAGTAGTGCATGATATCTTCGTACAGTGGTAGGTATGGTGACTCGCCCTTCGGTGGTGCGTATGGGGAGTGTGCTGGTGGGAAATAGCACACCGCCATGTATATGTCTCGGGGGCGATCTGTGTGTATCCGGATCCACATGAACCGGGCTTCCTCATCTTTCCGCATGACTTGCACCATGGGCTGTAACTCCTCCCTGTACAACACAGCCACCCCTCTGGACCCTCGGGTCCCTCCTTTTGTTCGGGCTCTAGGGCGGCATGCCGTCTCCCATCTATATCCCCTCACTTCTGGTAAGTAGGTGCTTGGGCTTTGGTGGGTTTCTGTGTAGAGGACGATGTCCTTGCCGGTGAAGGTCTCCTGGAATAATTCAATTATCTTCACAAAGAGAGAGAGAAAGAAAGAAAGAAAGTTATATTAACATCTACGAAAGGCCAAGTTGGCCTATGAGACCAAAACGTTATATACAAAATGTCTAGGAAACTTTCCAGGTCCCAATAAACTACCATCTAATGCCATGATAAACTAATTGAGTAGGTACAAAATGGTATATAGGATGGGCACAATTCATATGTGTTCCAAATATGGTGTGGAACTGCTCATGGAGCTTGGTCATCCTAAAATGCCTCGCATGGGTCTATCTAATATCGAGAGGCTGAATCGGCGGGGCGAGGCCATCTGGTGGCGGTGTAGTATCCCTTGTATCCTCGACATGTGCCTCCTCCGGAGGCGGGGGCTAGTTGGGCGTGGGCGCCGGGCTTTGTTTCTTGCCGTGGCTATGGCTAGGGTGGTCCCTCGCTGCCGAGAGGTCAGTGGGGCTGGTGGGGGCTCAGGGGTGGGGATGGTAGTTGGCTCTTGGTAGAATTATGTGAGCAAACGTTGGGTGGCTCTCTGTCTTTGCTCCGAGGTCCAGAGGAGGTGGTCTTTGTGGCGCCGTATTTCCAGCAGGAAGAGCTCAAGGCATTTCTGGTCCTTGAAATCCATCACTCGCGAGAGTGGCTTGAATCCTTCTCTGAACAGGCAGGGGAAGCGACCCTGGATCTCGTAGTATGCTGGGCACCTGCATATGTAGTGTTCTTCTATCTCTGGCTACTCGAGCTGGCAACTTTGGTAGATCCGATCTTCTAGGGGGAGGGGGTGGGCCCGTATCTACTTGTCTCGACCCGTAGCTGGTGTGAAGATGTACGGATCTGTCCGATGGCGCTTTTGACTTCGTGGGACAAGTGTGCGCCCATGTAGCTTGGGTGGGTAATGAAGCCGTCCGGAGATATGTGCAGAAAGTGCTCCCAGTAGAAAGCCTTCTTTGTCCCTAGGTCTTCTGTAGGAGTCACCCATGTCTTGGCCGTGTGTAGCTGAATGATGTCCATTTTGATGATAGGTTTCCTCTTGGCTGGGCTCCAGGCGAGAGCAATCTAGGTTGTATTGTAGTGGGGGGAGGTGGTCCATGTGTAGGCCATGTGGCCGTAGCCAGGTCTCTGTTCGGGCATATCGGCATTCAGTGTCCCCTTGCAGTGCTAGCTGTTTGGACGACTCCAGCATGAGTCTGGGGTACTGATGTCGGGGCAAGTCCCATAGTCGATGCCAGAAGGCCATTGTTTGGAAGAGGGCCTTAGCTACGATGGGTGATGCCCCCATCTCTGCTGTGATGATCTCGTGTGGCACAGAGGGCTTGCTCTGGATCATCCGTGAGATCATAAGTACGAGGGGTCTCTCCATCTGCTCCCATCCCTCATAGGTGGCCTCGTCTTGAGGCAGTGACTGGTCCTATGTGGCCCTCCTCGTGTGGTAGAGGCTGGATCCCCATATGGGAGCCTCGTACAAGAGTGTTGGTGTGACTAGAGTGTCAAATAGCCAGAGCTTTGTACGGGGCTCCTAGAATTGTATGGGGGTGCATTGGTTCTCCATGGATCCGAGGGCTGCATAGCCTCATGTCAATCTATCTTCTGCTGCTTTTCTCAAAGTGAATCTCATTCTTGAAAATGTAATCCCCACATAGACGTATCTTTGGACCACTTCCACGGTTCCCCTGTTGTATGTGAAGGGGGATACTGATCGTCGAATCCATTGGGTTGAAGTGTTGAACACCATGACCTTGGTCTTCCCCAGGTTCATGGTGAGGTCTTTATCTTGGTAGAAGGCTTATAGTGTCTCCAATTGGTGCTCTAGCTTCAGGCGTGCTGGAGATGAGAACTATGTCATCCGCATATAGTAAGATGGGTATCACATAGAGAGAGAGAGAGAGAGAGAGAGAGAGAGAGAGATATATATATATATATATTTTTCAGTTATAGGTTCATTATACAAAATCTTTTCCAAAGTTATTGTCAATAGATTCTAGAAAGTGTTTCCACAATTGATTCATCCTTGTCAGTATGGGTTCATTAAAGGATGGAACATCATGTGTAATATTTTGAATGTTCGAATGGGGATTGACTATGGCAAAGTCTCTGGCCAATAGGTAATTATGATCCAGTTAGATATTGAAAAGGATTTTGATCAGGTTAGCTGGTCCTTCATTTGGCATCTGATGTCTACCATGGGCTTCGGTCCCTGAACAAGTTCACTTATTGACACTATTAGTTGGGATGTAGTGGCACATGTTGCACTTAATGGGGGAGTCACAGAAGAGATTGCTTTATCTCGTTTTTTTTGTCAAGGATGCTTTCGCAATCCTTTATTCTTTGCATTGGTCACTTACCCCATGCTTTTTTACTGGATTGTTTGGTTGACGATGGGACATTGTTGGTTTACCTCTTCTCGGTGACTCTCAACTTTTGGGTCAATCTTTGGTAGATGATTCCTTTATGTTTCTCAAGGCTGATCGAACTAATGTGGATCGGGCAATGGCAGTATGAAGTTTGTTTGTTTTGGCCTCAGGCCTTCATATTAATGCTAAGAAATCAACATTGATCTCTTGTATGGAGACAGATTTGCAAGAATTGGGCTGGTAGGGAGCTGCTGTTTCCAAAGGAGATGTTATGTGGCACTTGGAATATCCCGTTGGTGTGGAAGTCCCTCCCCGAGCACTGCTTGATTGGATGTCTTTGAGAATTCATAATAGGTCTTTGTATTGGAAATCTCAGGGCTGGCCTCTTCATGTGCGGCTCAAAGTCGCACAATCTATCATGATTGGCATGGTCTCTTATTTCCTACCTTGGCTTCCTTGGACTAGGAAGTTTCTCTTGGAATTGGTGCAGCCTATCCGTTTTATGTTATGGAAAAAGAAAGGCAATCATTTGGGCGAGGTATGGATATCATGGCAACGTATTACTACTTTGAAACGGTTGGGTGGAGCTGCTTTATTGGATGTTAATCTTCACATGATAGCTTTGAGAATGGCATTCTTGTAAGCCCTTTGTGTGCTGACTTATCCTTAGACTGAAGTTTTATAATTCTTTATGGAGGAGACTGGCATCTCCCATGGTCGCATGGTTATGCGTGCATCTTGGCGGCACATGCTGAATTGCACAAGGCCTCTTAAACTATCATAGTCTTTTCTTTTGACTCATTTGATTGCCTCTTTGCAAGAGATACTTTGCCTTACAGTTTGGTGTGCTCTAGATCTCCAAAGGGAGGCAATTGCATTATAGGTAGAAGTGTTGGCCTCATCTAAGCTGCCTCATTGGCCAGACAAAGATTTGCAGCGAGATAAATTTATTGGATGGTTGGATTGGGGCTGCAGTCAGCTTAGGATGTTTGTCATTCCTAGGCAGTTCCATCTTTATTCTTTCTGGTGTATATGCTAGCACTTTTGGATGCCTAGAGGATATATATGGCCAGATTTGGTTGACCTTGCAAGATCTGCTTGAGTGATAGATTCCATTGCTTGCTCCTTAGCCTGCTTCATCGTGGCAAGATTGGATATTTGTGATATTTGATGATTTTCGGAAAAGATCGGCTAATTAGATCTACCACAAAATGGTAAAGAACAAGCGATGGGTCACTTAGTAAGCAAATAAAGTCAGGTGTGCGCGTGATAGCAAAGAGAAGTGGCAGGATAGAGTTCTTCAAATATGGTGGTCCAAGATTTCTTATCAAGGGAAGATTTTTGCATGGAGGCTACTTATCGATGGTCTTCCTATTGGGGATGTCCTACATGCTTACAAGATCTTGTGAGGCCAGTTGTGTCTTCTACACTACTCATGGTGAGACATTGATTCACCTCTTTATCTCTTGTTCTTTGGCAAGTGAGAATTGGAGATTTGTTTCCCATGCCTATCCGTTCTTGGGTCTTGGGAAAGATGCCTTCATTGTCTTCTTTGCATTTTGATTACGCCTACCTTTTCCAGTTCCTCAAATGGACACCTCTTTGGCACATTTGGCGTACCCGTAATGCCTTTATTTTTGATTCTGCCTGAGGTATTCCTGGTCATATAGCCCATGTTTTAGGATTACTCTTACGGAAAATTTCTTCCATGATTGCAGCAAATGTTGTTCTCCCTGATGTGGCTACTCCTTGGCTGGAGCTTTATTTCAATTATTTTGCAACCAACATGATATTTATGTGTTATTTTGTAGTAGCCTGTTGGTTTTGACTTATGCTTGATAGGAGTTTCTTGGCTGGCTAGAAGGCTTGATGTGAGACTTATATCCATCCTTTCTGTTTGGATGGCTTGAAGACCGATTGTAAATATTCCAATATTATTATACACTTATTCATGGAGAGAGAGAGAGAGAGAGAGAGAGAGAGAGAGAGAGAGAGAGGGGGGGGGGGGGGAGGAATACCACTACCTTGAATGCACTTACTAGGCACATCAGTTTCATGTTTTGGAAAAAGGGGCTATCCCAAATGTGGAGACCCATATGGTGGCCCTTTGTTGGTGGCTTTTTCGAGCTATGTACATTGACCATCACCCTTGGGTCTTTATTGCCTGTTCCTTCTTGGAGGATTGGGTTCTTGGACTATCCCCCTTTGACTATATCCTGGATTGCCCTACACTTGACGTAAGCCGATCAGAGCTGAACCATGTGATTAGAGTAGACATAGTGGAGCTAGATACGGAGAAGACTTGGACACAACCCCCCTCTCCCCATGGCACGAGGATGGCAAACTACTAGGCCCACTTCCTTCAGGTATCTGAGGATGGTTTCATGACCGGACCCAGTTACATGGATACATGATTGCCTCATGGATTGCGCATAGTTATTGGTCAAATCTGCACCTCATCCCACCACTTGAGGATTGAGGCAAACAGATGGGAGGGCATACAGACAAAGAAATGCATATGCCAACTATGCAATAGAGAGCTAGAGACAGAAGAACACTACATTTGCCGATGCATAGTATATTATGATATATGAGGGAGATACCATTGTCTGTTTCGAGAGGGCTTTGGACCCTTGAGACGAATCATGTAGTTTGAAGATGAGAGATGCTTGGGTTTCTTCCTCTTGGAGCTACAGAGACGTAGAGCAGCTATTCTATTGAGTAGGAGGCCACCATAGCTTGGCTCACATAGACAGAGAGTAGTCACTAACTTTTTCATTGCTACATGACTGAGTATGGCACATATCACTACTAGTGTCACACAGCCTATAGGACTACATCATCGTTGGACCTCATCTTCTGTATGTGTCCTTTTGGATAGAGTAGTGGCACTCAGCTGGTCTAGGTGCCCACATCCACCCGGTTGAAGGCCTAGACATCCACACCATAGACAAATTAGAGCTATCATTGGGTGCCACGGGAGAGATGCTGAGATGCCTTAGCCATGTAGAGATACATCTCCCTAGAGGATAGACATCTCATTGATGGAAAGCTTCCTTTTTCTACTTTTACTTTCAAATCGCCGACATGTTTTCTTTTTATAGAACACTATTTCACTTTTTAGTCTTATAGGCATGTTTTTCATCTTTTCTCATTCTAGACGAGAAACAAACCATCATTAAAGGTATTGCTTTGGTCTCATAGGTCATGTTGGCCTTTTAGAGACGTTAATATGCTCTCTCTGTCTCTCTCTCTAGTGTGTCTAGCTTAGCATTCACACTTGCCATGTGTTTGTGATGATCTCTATTGACGATTCAGGTGGTTACATGGATATCAAGGCACCAGACCAAGCCCCCCCCATAATGACACAGGCAGGGGTTGCAGACAATAGATTGAGGGCTCAAGGAGAGGATGGAAGCGGACAAAGGGCATATGTCTAGTGGGGGTGGAATGAAGCCTTGGTCGGGTGTGTTTGGAAGGATCACAAGGTAGAGGCATGGCGGATAGGGACATGGTGGGAGGATAGGGTCGTGTCACAAGGTAGAGGCGGGGTAGACTGGAGAGAGAGAGAGAGAGAGAGAGAGAGAGAGAGAGAGAGAGAGAGGTTTTACGAAAAGAGAGAGAGAGAGAGAGGTCTGCAAAAGGCCAATGTGGCCTATGATACAAAAACCAATACATTCAATGTCTCTCATCACAATAAAGCTGAAGTGAAGTTACATGAAATACGTGTATCCTAATATGAGGCTAAGGTCTTTTTAAAATAAAGTAAAAGTAGTCCCTCTCTAAGTCTCAAGATCAGCATGGAATCTCTATCCTAAAATGGTTCAAGGCCGCTTTGCTAATGTGTTGAGGGGTGAGTATCTTGTGTCTTGCAATGATGACTTTGATTTGAATGTGGTATGAGGTTCTCAGTCGTCGTTGGCCAGTTGGATGCGGTGGCCGTGCTTTGCAAAGTGCAATGGCCCAGTCTAATGCGACTCCGTGGCGTGATGTAGACATAGTGTGGATAGATGGGGCTGGATGTGCTCAGCGAGTGGTATCCATGGAATCTGATTTGTGGAAGAAGTTTGTCATTGCCTTCTGCCTCGGTTCCTCTGGATGGGTTTGTCTCCTATCTTGTAACAATATTGTGCAATGCCTTTGGAGCTCTAGGAGGAAAAGCCCTAAGCATCTTTGGTCCTCGTACTCCATGGCGTGTCGAAGAGGACTAAAGCCTTCATGGAAGAGACAGTGATATCTCGCTCATATGTCATAGTAAACTGTGCAGCTAGATATGTATTGTTCCTCCATTTCAAGCTCTTGATCTCGCAGAGTTGACATATCCTATGCTCTGCTGTAATATCCATCTATGTGCTTGTCTTTGACCTCAGCTAGTGGGGGGAGGTGTGCATTTGTCCAATAGCAACACACATACCATGGGAGAGGGGCATGTCCATGTATTGTGGTTGAACAATGAATCCATCCTCAAAGAGATGTAGAAAGTGATTGTGGTAGTAATTCATTCTTGATCCTAGAGAGAGAGGTGGATGGATCCAAGTATGTCTCCCAAATTGGCATATCTCATCATATCTTCATACAATACATCAAATGGTGATCCGTGTTGTGATGCATATCCTAGATTTGCAGGGGGGAAATAGCATATAGCAATGAAAATATCATGTGGCCTTTCTGTGTGAATCTTGACCGACATGTATCATGCATATTTGTCTTTGTATCATTTGTACTACATCTTTAAGGCTTTCACGAAAGAGTATGGCCACTCCTCTAGAATCCCCAGTGCTACTAGGCTTTCTAGCTTTTGGGCTGGTTGCACTCTCCCATCTTTACCCATGAACATTTGGCAATTGACCCCCTTTGCATTGATGTGTTTTTGTATACATGGCTACGTCTATATTTCGAGAACTATCCTCAAAATATCTAGCATATAGGTGTAATGCCCCATTACAGTTTCATATTGACACTCTAATTGTGTCATAGGCGGTGCATCGTCATTGTAACCGATCTTTTGCAATAATCAGGCTACTATTTGTGCATACTACATATTTTCTTTCCTTTCATGCCTCTAAGATCCTAGGCATGCTTGCTCTTCTATGTTCTAGCTAGGTTGGTATCAAATCTTCATCGAGGTATATCTTTTTGTTTCCCCTTTTAGAGCCCTACGTTTAGAGAGAGAGCCTATTAAGGTCTCCTAGTCTTTTCTCCTCTCATTTGATTGCATCTTGGCAAGAGATTTTGCATTTCGCAGTTTGGCACCCTCTTGATCTTCATAAGGAGGAGAATTCGTTGCAAGGAGATGTGCTTGCTACCTCTAGGTGTTAGCAGATTAGTGGGTTCATGGTTGAGTCTGTACATGTGGCACAACAAGCTGGGCACAGAGATATTTTAGACATTTTATTTGCCAGTATTTAGTGTGTTTTGGCATTATTACTGGCCGACTAGTCATATTTTTGGCATTTATTTGGTATATATATTGTCAGGTGCTGTCCACATTCATTCATCACTTGACAATTCTTGGGGAGAGGGAGCAGGTGCCAGTGCCTCCACAGCCAGTGACTCACATTGCTTTTGTATTGTCTCATGTCTTGGTATATGGATTCCATTTCCCGAGTATACATCTGAGTTCTCATCTGTATTGCGTTCTTTCTTTTCCTTTCTCTTTTGTCTTGTGTTTTAGCAGTTTATTACAACTTATGTTTACACTTCCATTGTTGCACCACTTCTAACATGATATCAGATTTCAGGATTTGTGTTTCTGTTGTGTTTTCTTGCTAATTTCAGGACTGTTTTCACCGTTCCTGATCAGGCGACTGCTGCTCCAACTAGGCGATCTGTTTTACCTGTGTTCTTTGCTGACGTCAGCATCCGTACAGCCTGTGCATTTGTTTCAATCTGTGTTTTGGTGTCTCAGTATCTCCCCCTGGCTGGGCGCTTGCATTATCAGGCCGTTTGTGCTGTTTTTGGCAGTTTTTGATTGATTTCTTGACTTTTTATAGCAGCTTTTGTCTTATTTTGATCAGATTTTGGGTTATACTGTATGTGAACTCTTGCTTTTTGCGGTCCGTGCTCATGTTTTGGTTGTGTTCCCTCTCCAAATACCTTCTTTTCTCTACTTCTTTTCTAAATCCTCTATAGATGGCTCCTCCATGCACATCCATTGATGACAAGCTCCATGGACCTGATTATTACACGTGGAGTGTGGTGATGAAGGCTTGGTTTATCCAGGAGCGGTTATGGTACGTGGTTGGTGAAGCTATGACACGTCCTCAATAACCTTCTCTTGTTCCATCTAATTTTGAGGAAGACAACCATGAGGAGGGAGTCTTACATGGGATTTGGATGATAACCGTGCTTATTCAGCATTACTTCAATGTATTTTCAAAGAAGTCCTCCTAGTAGTTACCTCCTGTAGGACAGCTTCATACGTATGGTCGAAGTTGCAGTTGATGTAGGAGGCTCCTTTCACCATGAGGGCTGTTACTCTCTATGGCTAGCTCCAACAACTGAAGTTTGAATCCAAGGATACGATCCAATCATTCCTACTTCGAGTTACCCTACTCTAGGTCCAGCTCGCACTATGTAGTCTGCCCTATCAGAGGCACATCTTGTTGGTATGGAAGTCTACAAGCTTCCTTGAGAGTTTGATGGAGTGGTGAATGCGTTACAGGCGCAGACATCTACAACTCTTGTTGGTTTTCTTCATATGTCCTTGATGCTACTTGAGCATGAGGCTACTTTGCGACTACAGGGGAGGCTTCTGCCACATTATGGAGGTTTAGGTGAGGCTCTTGCCGCTTCAGCGAGGGGTTTGAAGGTAAAGAAGTCAAAGGCCCAGTGTTACTACTATGGCAAGGAAGGCCATGTAAGGAAGGACTGCAAAGAGTTAGCAGCTTCTAGGAAGAAAAAAGAGCATAAGATGAAGCGGGATGCGGACTCCTCCGACGAGTCATCAATTGTCTCAGATTCCGATTTTGATTCTTAGGCCAAGGCGAAGTCCAAGGCGCGGAAGGGATTCTTTGGTGGGTGGCCCCTTTCTGAGCTCCTTTCTAGTAGTGGTGATGAGATTATCCCTCATGACTCTCCAGTGCCAAAGAGGGTGTGTGAGAGGGTGGTGAGATGGGGCAGCCGTGCCTCATCTATATTTCTATGCAGATGCACAAGATCTAGAGAGGAATATCCCTGAGGCATCGACCTAAGTCTACGACCTAAGTCTGGCAGGTACAAATCCTGGAGTTGGGATTGACATCCAAGTTCTAAATACTTGATAGAGAGTGGGTGGCTTTCATTTGGAGCTCACATGAGGGGACACTTTGGCGGTCTTGCCAAAGAAGGGGAATTCATGGTCATGTATGCGTAGTGGCATTGGTGACAGGCCGGTCCCGTATGCTACATTAGAGGCATTGTTGACAGACATTGAGAGCTGCTATGATATTCTCTATCTTCAAGAGCTGGTAAGATCGACATCGACATCAGGTTCTCTCCAAGGTACCTTGGTGGTGGCTTGTGCAATCATTACTTGGGTATCCATGGTTCTACTATGATGGACATTGTTGTATGTACTATGATGTGGCATTATCATTGTATATTGTATTGTATTAGATCACCCATGATCTGAAAGAGGGTGTTAGCTGGTTTTTGCAAAGAAAATCAGCTTGACTTTCAGATCATCCTTTCCATTAATAGAGAACTCTTGAAGCTCAAAGTCAAGATTGATGCGCCGAGTATGATTACGAGTTGCATAGCAGTCGAGAAGGTAACTGCAACTCTGTAACACAAACGGGAAGTACTATAATTGAGAGTGAAACTCATGAAGCAATTTGTGCATCAGCTCAACATTGGCTGTAGCATTGTGGGCTCTCCATTGATGGATGTAATCAGGGTGAGATAGTCAAGGGTGCGGCATAGGCTCTTGACCAATGACAAGGTCCCAATGACCCTGAGACTCAAGCACTTGTTGCATGAAATTAGATCAAGTGGTGAAATTTGGCCCGTTAAAACGTGTGTTATCCGTGAAGGCATTGTTCGCCGTTGCAATAAGAGTGGTAGTGCTCGGAGATGTATAGTGTGAAAAAGTGTAGTGGGGGTAGGATGGGGGAGTGGAGTACACTTGAAAATGGGCCCCAGAGTGCTCACCAGGCATGCGGGTAGTGTGCAAGGTGGATCCGTAGATAGCGATGGGTTGACTAGGCATGGGCATGGTAGCCACATGAGGAACCCAAGGAGGTGGGACGGGAACACGGGAAGCAGAAGAGGAGAATCCCTAAGTAGGTGTAACCCAAGAAGAGTGTGAAGATGCACTATAAGCTAAGGATGGAAACCCCTGTGTATGAGTGGTCATGGGACATGTGAAGCTGGGGATACTGAGGGGGATGCCCATCACAGTCGACCCAGAAGTTATGGGTGTGCTCTTTTGCTGAAAGGTGAGAGGCAGTGTGTTAAAGGGTGGCATTCCCCCGAACAAAGTACCATGGCACAAAGTGGTAGAGAATGGGGTGGAGAAGGAAAAGGTACTACGAGCGGAGATGGAATATCCAACCCCTAGGGTGTGTGATGCAGATGTGTAGTGTAATCCAAGGTTTTGGAAAGATGATGAGAGGTGATCAAGGTGTGAAATAGAAGAGGATGAGATGGGAGGGAAGTGAGAAGTATGTGTGACATAGTCAAATGAAATAATAGTTGTAGATGTACCTGAGTTCCGTCTGCTTCATGAGCCCCCTCTATTGAAGTTCACATATGCAAGGCCATCTAGATCTTGTGCCTCAAAAGAAGAAATGGGCGAGGGTTTTGATTCATGCAACACAAAAGAATTGTACAAACCTGACATTGCACCTAGCTGAGATGATGAAGATGGATCGCCAGACGTTCCAAATGCCGTATGTCCTCCATGATCGGAGAGGTGGCCAGCCTCACCAATCGGTTTGGATATGGTAGCAAAATTGGTAGGAGGGGTGTAAACATCATTGTACTTGTTGCGATAGTACTCAAAGTCCTCTGTCATGTTAGTGAAATCTGGTGAAGGTGGAGTGTCGTCCTACTCACAGTCCATAATGCCGTCTCAGGGCCTCCAATGGTGGATAAGCTTGATAAAATATTATAGGAACCAGAGAAGATGGTGTCTGGGACATTGGGATTCGGTTACGAGTCGTATTGTGTGCCTCGCACAAAAACCTAGCTCTCCACAATATCCGTAGGATACTCTTTACAAGAGCATCGGCTCTGATACCATGTGATGAAAGCTGCTAGGGTTTACATTGAGGACACGAAGAGTGTACGGCCACGACAGAAATACAAAGAGGCAGACACAAACGCATAGGGCAAAACTCAAACTCTAAATGCAGAACTGAAAACTCAAACACAGAAACTCAAACAGAAACAGAAGATAGGAGAGAGAGAGAATACAACTTTGAAGTGAATGAATGCTATAAATGAATGTAAGAGTGTACAGTGTGGTCAAGGAGCAATGTCGGAGTGTTACGTCCACGGGAGACGGATCCCAAGTTTGTGACGAGTAGTTAGTGTGTAGGAGTGCTGAATAGTGAATGGTAGCAGGTTGGTCACCAAAACTCAGCAGTCTGGAGGCTGGAAACTGGTAAACGCAGCAGTGTACCACCGATCAGAGGTTGGAAACTGTGCATAGTCTGCTGTAAACAGCAGGGTGAGATTGTGTCTAATGTGGCTGGGGATGAATGGATGATTAAATTGCAGCAGATGATGATGTCTCTAGCAGCTGACGTCAGCATGGATGGAGGCGCTAGCAGCAAGAGCAGACACGGATGGTGTGGCAACAGTCTCAAGGGCTAGACAGCCACATGGGAGAAGGTTGATGGCTGAAATCTGCACGTGGAGTGAGAAACCTGCACAGATGGAATGAATCTGAATGGGGGCAGCCTTTATATTTATAGATGTGGAAGGGCGTCCCAAAAATTAGGGTTTCTGATGAACTCTCTTGAACTACTCCCCGTTTTAGGGTTTTTACTTTAAAAGAGCATTTTTTAGTGTGTTTTGGGGCTGTTTAAGAGGCTAATCAGCAAGTAATGCATATTTTAGCTCAACATAGGAATGTGGTGCACAACCGATGTTTTGCTTCTATCAAGGGTAGGAAAATGATTGTTATAAAGGGTTGGTTCAATAAGACAACGTGCAAAAGTAAAGCCTTCCATTGGTGTGTCATGGTTGGTGGGATGCCTCTCGTCATCACGGCAATTGCAAAATGTTCTCCTTCTATCAAGGGTAGGAAAATGATTGTTATAAAGGGTTGGTTGAATAAGACAATGCGCAAAAGTAAAGTCTTCCATTGGTGTGTCATGGTTGGTGGGATGCCTCTCGTCATCGCGGCAATTGCAAAATGCTACATCTCCAATGGCTCCTATTTTTTTTGCGTCACCATTACCAAATCTTCTCGCCACAGTTTTCTTTCGCGCCCTTTGGTGGGGAATATCTAGTCCTTTGTTGCTTGCTATTTGGTGGGATGTGATCAGCAGCTCACTATGCACCTTTGATTGGGTCTTTGCTCGTGCAAATACCGTTCTTCGGCATGACCATATATGAAGATCTTGTTTCTATTCCTCAGTTTTTGGGGCTGTTGGCACAATTGGACAACCCGGAATGCTTTTGTTTTTGATTTCACATCTAGGGTACCAACTCACCTCGCCAAGTTGAAAGGTGTCCTACATTGGCTGTTGGATTTAATTCAACATACCGATCTTCTTTCCAAGGAGGACTTGGTCCCTTGGTATATGGCAATCTCTGTTGCTTCTTTGGTGTGACTTTTGTACTCATTTAGTCATTTGACCTTCTGTAAAATGAGAGTATTCACGATGGCCTAGAACCATTCTGCATCTTGTAGTCTTGTAATCTTGTCCTTTTTTCGTAATTAATGCAATTACCTATTACAGAAAAGGAAAAGGGAGAACATGGATTCTAGTCACGATTGTGCTGAATTTGGGAGCATGTTGAAGTGTGCATGATCACTGCATGCAATAGGACATGCACAACAAATTTCTTTTTTGCCTTAATGTGAGAGGTAGAGGTAGAAGAGGAGTGTTTGGCAGCCATGTTGGCAGGGTCTTCACACCCCTTTCGAAGTTATTGGTGCTATGAACATCACCACTAGAGTTACTATTTCAGAGTAACAACAATAGGCTTGAAAATAACATCAAATATGTAGGGTTCAAACTATGGGAGGTGGTTGCTGAGAACAGAATTGATTTAGACTTTGTTGAACAGCACTTGGATTCAAATATGAATAGGGATCATGCTTGCCAAGACGAGGGTTCTTGATACACTTGTTGCTGCCTATTCTACATCAAAGGAAGGACATGTGGCTTTTATGTACATACTATCCCATGTGAATGTTATTATGTAGAACTACATTGATGCCAATTTGGCAAAGGTAGTATCTTTACCTGGAAGGCATGATGTAGAACTAATTTTAGGTCTAGATTTGGTCGTGCAACAGATAACTGCCTTTCATGAAAGGGTCGATATTTTGTTTTTCATAGGAGCTTCCATGATTGGACATATTTGGCCATGGCTTGAGGCAGCCTTGAACGGTGGGAGTGAGGAATAAATGATAGTGGAAGATATCTTCGATGGTCCCAATGGTTTCTTCGAGGTTTTGTTCTATACCCAACAAGACAGAGCTGGGATTTTACATGGGGCACATTTCTCTTGGATGGTTAGTTGGTGCATGTGGCACAATGGAGACCTTTGGAAGAATTTCAAGATGCACTATGATAAGTCTGTCAAATCTGGGTGGAGCGGTGAATTTTCATTCTCATTGACGGTGTTTGCTTCCACTAGTTTTGAGATCTGTGGGGCACATGTTAGTTGAGCCTCAATTGGCTTCTCATAATTGCAATAGGGCTTGCATGTGATGGGATACTAGTAAGCCTTTTCTCAATAGGTTGCACCTTGAAATTGAGCGGATGAAGAACTTGTGGTGTGAGTTGAAAGGGGGTACCTTTTGCAGATTATTGTTTCAGATGTGGACGGTTGGGGCATTTTGTTTTGGAGTGTCCTCAGGAAGTGGTTCAACGACAGCAATGAGATGTTTCCAAGAAGTTTTCCCTCAACAACAAATGCAACAAGTTAAATGTGTTGAGTGAATAAAGAGTATGTAACATGTTGATTTGGATGGTATTTGGGTTTCAAATGAGATAGATCAACAAGCACTTTCAGGTGGCTCATCCAAGTTTTGTGTTGGGAGTTCTAATGTGTGAATAACACTAATTCTACATCACCTTGTTCAGTGATAGATGGCCTGGATTGCCAAGCATGGTATGTACTCAAAGCATTATGTTTGATACAAGACACGTGGTCTTGGTTGCACCCCTCATAGAGTGTGGGTATACTTACCATCTTCAACAACATAGTGGCAGTTATTTGCTGCCCAAAGTAGCAGCACTGATGGAGTTAAAGCAATGGAGGCCAATTTCTGCAATGGGGTCATTGTATGAAATCTTTATTTAGGTTTTTGGGAAATAGGCTGCAAAAATACATCATGTTTTGATCCATCCCAATTGGGAAAGTAAGGGATCCATATATTATTAGCTACATTGCAGGAATTCTTATATTATAATTGCTATGTTGGTGATATTAGGGTTTCTTTTATGGATGTGTTTTACCACTAGTTTTTTTGGAGAATCCTTGCCTTAAGGATTATCGCCTTTGCACATTATGAATTAATGAAGAGGGGTTTCATAGAAAAAAGTGTCTGCATATTTGATGCTCAATTTATTTAAAGCCCAACTTGTCATCTGTTAAATCCAGTGGAACTTTTGGGGCTATTTGTCTTAGTGCTGAGTGTGGTTGCAGACCTCAGCCAGCTTTTGAGATAAGTTTTTAGTGGAGGTAGATGAAAATGTTGGAGAATGGTTGGTTGTAGTGGGTTGGTTTGCTGCTGATGATGGCCAGAGGGGGAGATTGCCAGGTCTCTCAGATTTCTGGCAAGAAGAGAAACTTAGGTAGTGCTTGTTTGGGATACTGATTATTTGGTTTCTGATTGGTTGAAAGTCTTTTTTTGTTTGGGATACTGATTAGGATGTGATTGGCCAAAAGCCTTTCTTGAAAAGGCTCTGCAGTTTTCCTCAAATCTCATAGAATGTGGGGGATTCTGGTTTATGATCTTGAATTACTTGCTCAGCTCTTCCAATTCACTAATTTCAGACTTTGAAAGTCGGGGACTTGCAATTTTTGCATAAATATTGACATTTTCTTGTAACTGGTATCTTTTAAGTTACAGATTTTAAGTTCCTCAATTATATACACATTTGTGGTAGAGAAACTAAAGCCACAGAAACTGATTTTATATTCCATTTACACCGTAAGGCATGGGCATATGCAGAAGCTATGCTCTTTGATCTGGGTGCTCTACATAACAGAGCTTTGCTAGCTTTCATACATGTGATGTGTGTTTGAGAATTTCCAAGTGGATGTTTATACTTGTTATTATTGACTTAGACAACATAGACAGGCTCATCAGCACTTGGGATCAACCAAATTTCTACCAACTGATGGTATTCTCTTCTATCTGGTTAATGTCTGCCCGTTGTCAATAACCTTTATATTTTGTAGAGGTTTTCTATACAACGTTTCACACCTTATATAATGTTTGTGATGTATTGGTAATTTATAAATACAAGTAAAGCAATGAACATGAGAGTAATGACACACATCTGCACTACTTTTCCCCTCTCAAGTGCAAATATGTTCCAATGATAGCTCATCTGAACTGATTTTTCAAGATCTTATCCAGCTCTGTGTTCACTAGTGTTACACATTGGCACATGGAACAATCACTTTTGTGAGAACATCCATGAAATATAAATAGTCTTCATGTCTTCATCACTTTGGTCACACTCTTAGTTCACCCATGCCAAATGCTGTTACAGATTCGGGTTTTTCTCATTTTTGCATCTAGAATCTTGTTGACAGGTTTGAAATACTTGCTTTTGTTCATGGCAGCTTCTTACTGGAGAACAAGAGGAGGAAGATGATCTATCCAACAACTATATAGTAAATACATGCAGAAAGTTTATTCCCGTTTCAGGTGTGCATTTTAGCACTGCTGTTTGTTCAAGTCTATTGCAACTATAGATTCACAATACCCTATTGCTATAAGATTCTTTGCTAACATTATTAACTTTCAATTAGAAAAAGAATTGATAACGAGATGAGTGCTGAAACAAATGGAGGATGGTGCAGTGGTGGCTGAGGAGGAAAAAAAGGGAAAAGGGGGTGGGGGTGGGGCAAACTCTGCAGTTAAGCGCACTTGGGCCAGAACAGTATTGGGATGGGTGACCTCCGGGGAAGTCCTGGTGCTGCACCCTTTTGCATGCTTGTTTCGAGACGGGGGCCTTTATTTTCTTGACTATCAAAGCTTTGCCAATCCAAGTCCATGATCCCAAGCCTAGCTTTGAATCTAGGCTTAATCATAATGTCCCAGGCTACCTTTGCCAGAAGACATGGGTAATCATTTAATTTTTAAATTTTAAGGTTAATTTGTGATGAGTAACACAGGAGATTGGAGAGTACCACTTGGTCTTACGTTACAACCATTGGTGCATTAGCCGGAACTGGCATGGCATGCGGTCTAAGACTCCAAGCAACAAGCATCAAGGTGGATACAGCCTAAGGTGCAGCCATCCAGGTATGGGCTGCAGTTGACTGTTGCTGTCCAGTGAAAGGGCTGAATCTGACAGGTGGTTAGCAGGCAAGCTAGCAGCTGAAGTTTTGGACAAGATGCTTCATCTAACCCAAAGTGTGCACATGTGAAGTGCAAGTTGAATTGGCACGTTGATAGTTCAAAACCCTAGTTGGACAATGGGGACATTGGTAGAAGTTGTGATAAGTTATGTTGGATAGGTGCTAGTGGGTTTTTGAGGATAGTCTTGGCTATATGGAAATGACTTGTGGTGTCATTAGGTGTAGAGATTTAATTCTTAGAACCAGAGTCAATGAGTGTTGAAAGACTTGCAAGTTCAAAGGGCTTGGCATTCAAAATTTTGGATGGGCAGTGGCCCATTTGTGGGTAAGGCCAAGTGAAAATTTTAATTGCCACAATTAATAATTGCTGGAATTACATTTCTACTTGAGAACTGCAATAGCAGGTGTGCCACTTGGCAGGTGGAGAGAGACATGCCATGCAAGGTTGGGAAGCTTGTGGGGGTTAGTTGTGGAAGGTGGAATAAGAGAGAATGAGTTGTGTGAGCAGTTGATTGTTGTCCTAGGGTTTGCAGTAGCAACAATGCAGCAATCTGGAGCATGCCACATGACAGGGGCAACAATGTTCTTCTCTGCCTCAGTGAGAGGCAATGACAGGAGGAGGGTTTGCCAGCCATGCTAGGGTTTTACATTCCTTTCCAAGTTGTTGATGTCATTAGGATCACTATCAAAGCTACAGTTTGAAAGGTTCTCTTTGACTGATTTTCACTCTGCTCTCAGCAAATCTGAAGATGTTCAACACTGTCGTTACTGAATCTAAGCCTGGTTACTACTGTAAATAGGGTTTCTTAGCCACCTTGGGAACGGTGCCCACAAATTGCAGCCTTGTGATCAAGGGGATCGTTATGAATATGAGAATTTGCGGCAGATCTAAAGAAGCTTGCTTATCTATAATTGAGAAGACCTGTATGCAAGTGTTGAAGATAATTCATGCTCGAATGGTAATGTGGGGATTTATGGTGCTGGTCATTTGTGTCACCCTTCATTATTGAATTTCTACAGAGGTTGACCGATTGGTTGAGAAGTGGGGATTCTTGGAGAGCAATCCCTCTTGAATTCGAGGTAGGGATTGGCTCTCTTATAGATTGGAGTTCAATTTCAGTGTACTACAAGGTTTGAAGAACAAAATCCAAAGAAATATTGTAAAGAGTTCTAGTTTTGGGTCCAATCTCCACCACAAATTGGTAAAATGTCTATTTCAATCCCTTTGCATTTATTGCTTTCTATAATTACTGGTCAATCCCGTCGTTTACCATCCTTCCCAATAAGGAAGGCTGGTTTCATGGTTCCATTCCTGAGGTATATCAACTCTCTCAGGTTGGTGGGCCCTAGGCACTTGATTGCAAGCCAGTTTTCAAGAAATTTTCTAAATTTACTCTCATTTGTGTGAAAATGAGCAAGCATCTCATCATGTAGCAGTGAGGACTCATGTTTTGATGATGATGCAGTGTTTGAACAATCACAAACGGAGAGAATGTGATACCCAATCTTAGAATGGGCACTAGTAACAGGCAACATGGTGAAAATGTCAGATTTGATCATGAGCTGGGTCCTTCACGGCTTCCTAATGCTGAAAATCAGCAAGAAGAGGGGGATTCCAATGCTCAGTGTAAGGCACCACCAATGGAAGTAGTTGCAATATTTTCTCATCTTTGAATAGATCCTTGGTTTGCCGAATTTATGCATCCAAGTAAGGACAGCAGGGGCAAAAAGAAATCATCTTCTAAGGCTTTAGAGAAGCATGAGTTACCACAAGTTGAGGCAACTCAGTCCCAAAAATGCACCAAATGCATTATGCTGCCAATGAGGAAATGAAATGTTAGTAGTGGGGCAAGCATAGTAGATGCATGGCAATCTTGGACATGCCAACCCAATGTCTTTTGGACAGCAAGGCATATATCCTAATGTTTCTCACCTAGGGTGCTTTGGAGGTGGTTTTGTATTCTTTCCATGCAATGGCTGGTCATGGTGCACAAGTTATACAAAAGAATTACTTGCTGTAACTCATGCACTTGCTATGTGGAAATGCTACCTTTTAGGTGAAGATTTCATCGTGTAGACAGACTGATTCTGCCATACTTAGATGACACTATTTGAGAAGCATGTGATTTGGGCGAGTTTCCTCTCAAATTTCCATTTTTGGAAAGGAGAATGTGGTGGTTGATGCACTTTCAAGGCAGCCCCAAATTTCAGCAATTACCATGTCTTATCATACTGAGTTGAAAATTGGTGTCATGGAAGAGGAATATGTTGCTGATTTTGACTTTGGAAATGTTTATGATCAGCTTTGTGAAGGCCAAAGATATGAGCATCATGTGCTTCATGATGGCTTTCTTATGATGCATGGGTGATTTTGTGTCACAAAGCAGTTGAGGCCAAAGGGGATGGTTGAGAGTCATTCTCCCTCATATATAGGGCATAGAGGGATTGATGTTGCAATCAAAGCCATACAACATTTTTTTGATTGATTAACTTTGAGGCATGCGGGAGATATTTTGGGGATCCATGACAGCGCACCTGTAGTTACCTTTTTCAGGGCTATAGATAGACCTAATATCTCAGACGATACCCTAGACTGGCATGTGGTTCCACTAGAGGGAGTCACCCTAGACAGAGCCGTTGAGAGATCCAAACATAGCCCACGGCATGCTAATACACATCTCTGTTTGAGGCATCACTCATTAGGTGAAATATAGACTTCAAAATTCAGGTTGATGTAGTCAAAATCTTGATGGTTGAAAAGTGTTTGCAAAGCCTTTTATTTTGTGTGAGTATAAATATTCGGTGCTTGCATCTTTAAATCCATATGGTGCTCTTGAACGTCTTCCTTACCCGCCCTTTGACTTAATTGAGTGGCGGATCCTTGATCAATGGTCAATGTAGCTATTGGCAACAAAGATGCTGAATGATATTAATAGCTTCATAAAGTTCTCCAAAGCTTTAAGATTTGTGGGTCTTTCATGGTTTGTGCCAATTCATGTTTTCATGCATATTTTCAAGGCTACTAATCTCCATTGTTGTCCTGCTATGTTCATTTGCAAAGGTATATGTGAAGAGTTTTTCGCATCTATTTTTGGAGAAGGTTGGGATAAGGTCGCATAGTGCAAAGAGGAGATGTTTAAATGCAGGGAAGAATGTGAGAATGACAATACTTTGAACTTAACCAACTTGATTAATTATCACCATGAAAAATTGAGAGAGAAAGAGAGAGAGAGAGAGAGAAAGAGAGAGAGAGAAAGAGAGAGAGAGAGAGTGTATGTGTGTGAGTCGACACAACATTGAGAGGGGAATCGGTCCCTCCCTGTATCCAGGAATTTGTTTAAACAAAACCACGAGCATTAAGTGCATGAACCATATATAAAAGTGTTGATTTGTTGCAATTCCGAAAACTATGGTTTCGAAACCCTAATTTTTGCAAACTCCAAGCAGCAAGTTGATTCTATTTTTTAGTGCTTGAATTAAATCTAGCTAAGTAGAAAGTGTTTCTTGGATGAGAGATAGATAGAAGAGTACAAAGGAGACGATTGAAATTTCAGCTCGAGAGCTTATTTCAAATGAAGAGAGAGTCCTCTAACATATAGGTGTGGGGCTTGGATGCTCCAAAGTGGAAAGTAGAGGCTACAAATGACAAGTGTTTGTTGAAAATGATAAGTGTAGGGATACTTGTCTCTTGAAAATGACACATGTCCTCTTTTAAATGCCAAATACTATTTTTTTAGAGAAAAAAGCTTTCAAACATTCTACTCTAAAAATCTCTCAAATGAATAAGAATTTGAGATAGTTGTTGATACAAAATTGTTCCTTGCGAAATTCGAGAGACTTTGACACAAACATAATTTTCATTTGAGAAACTTCCTTAAATAGTAACCTCCTAAAATTTAGGAGTTACCAAATTTAGCTTTTGGAGAGTTTCATTACATATGTTCACTGGTTCATGGTTTGTTTATTTGATCATGAGCATCTAATTTTACTTTCTGAAACCACTCATTCTATAGCCTTCTAGTCAATGTAACTATTTGAGTGTAAAAGTCTTAGTGATTTGAGCTTTCTGGTCAATTTGTCTGTTCGACTAAAACTTTTAATTTATCATGGGCATCTTGTTAGTGATGACCCAAGTATAATTATAGGGTGTTTTAGCCATTGGCCACCCTTAAATAGAAAGATGAACATTCAATCATATCTTGAAATACTTAAATAATACAAATCACCTTTCAGAGTACATGAGCATCAAATTGA
Organism: Lygodium microphyllum; assembly: GCF_053477565.2. Taxonomy (NCBI): domain Eukaryota; kingdom Viridiplantae; phylum Streptophyta; class Polypodiopsida; order Schizaeales; family Lygodiaceae; genus Lygodium; species Lygodium microphyllum. Next base: position 154,740,095 of record NC_141136.1, on the reverse strand, counting down.
TTTGGAATCATTGAGGCAATATGTCTTGGTAATAATTAATTTACAAAAGGTTTGTTACATGATGTGTACTCATGCAGGGTGTCTAGTACCAACGTTACATTGGTAGTTATTATTTATCTTCATGGGTGAACCATAGTTGCCTTTGTACAATGTATGAACTTGTCTATATGGTATTGTTTATACCTTACATCTACATCAATTGTCACGTTTTTCGTGGTAAAGGTAAAGGTGCTTGCTAGGTATCGTGAGCATAGTATACATGAGTTGAAGAAGCCTTCTTCAACTTGATATGCTTTCATGTGGTTGTTGTTGGAGGGTCTTTATGAGGTGTAGTCTATACCCCTTTGCTAATAGACAGTGGTGTCCACTCCATGGAATGAGTGAGATGAGCACGAGATAGAGGTTAAATCCATGCAACACTTGTGTCTCAATGAACAATTTTTGGTAGAAGGTCCATGCCATTGTGATTGTTGTGACTCTTTTTTATAGAGTGTTGCGTATGAGTGATTGCAAGGGGTCCACTATGGGCTTTTCTCCCCGCTTTGCCTAGTGAGCTATCATTTGAAGAAGACAATAACTTCATTAGTGAGAATGAGTACAAGATTTTGTCTCACCCTTCGATTTTGAGGAGTCTTCTTCAAAGTCTCTTGATGAGCACTCAGATGGTCCCGACGACGACGACAACGATGATGATAGTGACGCCTCACTCCAAGCCTCTCTCTTTTTTGTATGATTGTATCCACTTCTACCTATGATCTAGATTCTATCCATGTATGTTGTTGTACCACATGTTGTGTATTCAACCACCAAGGCTTAGCATATGCAACTTTGGCTTGTAACCTCATGTATTCATCTTATTTTGTAATGGCATTGCTATTTGGACTTTAACATGTGTTCTATCAATTGTTGTTTTAAAAAAAGCAAGTGTTTTCTCTATACTAATATTGTAACGTACCTTAAAGAATCTTAAAATACCATTTAGTACCATATTTTATTATATCTTAATATTATATCTTGCCATATCGTATCTTTCATACTTGACAACTATGGTATGGGCACAAATTATTGTGTATTAAAGTGCGTGTACACGATGTAGCATTAAATATGGATTAAAGGTGTAGATAGATACCTCAACCTATATATTTGGGCCCTATCACTTGTACTTGCATCTCTCTCTCTCTCTCTCTCATACACACACACACATACAGCTCCATGAAGCTCCATCCACCATAGGTTGTCGATCACACATGCGAGCTTCATACCATAGTAACATGGAATGGGGGACGAGGATGGAGACAGGATGGGAGACGGGGGACAGCTAAAAGTAGGAAACGGGGATGGGAGGTGGGATGAGGGAGGGGATGGTATACGTAAATAGCATTTGAAAATGTATGCATGCAATGTGGTGGGTGGATGTGTGGGCATAGTAAGAGGGGATGGCCATTTTGTTACTTTCTCGTCCCAAGTCCCATCCCATCCCCATGTTAAAGCCCCCTCTTATGGTAAGAGGGGATGGCAATTCATTATTCATGTCCATGTCCTTGTCCCTATCCCCATTTTCATCCCCGTCTCCAAAACCAAAAAAAAAAGTCCCCTAATAGGGGATTGGGTAGGGGTTGGCTAGGACGAGGGGACAGCTATTTGGGATGGGACAAGGGACGTCTCCCATTCAACTCTGGTGTCCCATTTTGGCACATCCGTTTAGGATGGCGTTCCTGTATTGCGAGGCCTTAGGACAGCCATTCCCTTTACTGTGCTTCCTGTGAACAAGAAAACTAGGAGGCTATGAGACATAAATCTCCTCCTCCAAGATGCCATTCAGAAAGGCCGACTTCACACACTTCTAATAAACACGCCAATGGTGATGGGCGGCCAAAACCAAGATAGTTGGAATAGTGGACATCCAATCTGTCAATGTGAAAGTCTCAAAAAGTCCATACCCAATAGTGATATTAGAACATGTTTGCTACTAGCTGTGCGTCTATTGTTTGTAGTGTTTCAGCTGTTGCTTAAGAAGAAGAAGAAGAAAAAGAAGAGGAGGAGGAGGACACCTACGTTGCATACGTGCTTCTCTAGGCCACCTATTGTGCCATATCAACTTCTTTGATGTGGCTTCCTGTACCAACTTTGCTACTGGCTAAGTTGTCTCCTCCACGTGATGCCCTTAGCTGTAGTCAATGTCTTCTTGCCTTGAATGTTGATTTGTTGCAAACTTTGCTCACTTCCAAGAATGTGCGGGATTTGCATGTGACTTGTTCACTTATAGGTGCCACCTCCAATAGCTCTCTTCGCTGTTGCATTTTGTCCTGCATTCATTTGCTTGCCTCCAAACATCAGATGTTATTAAACTTTATTTCATGAGAGTTTTTTTTTTTTTTTTGTGAAAGAAAAAATTCATGTGAGAAATTTAGGGCTTATCATTTTAAGCCAATTTCTCAAAGATTCATGACCAAAATTTGGGGCTTTTCCAATCTAAGCTCAAATTCCCAGAATTTCACTAAGGAAATTTGGAGCTTTATATGATGGCCTCAATCTTCGTTACATCAGGGTCTCTGACGACGTGTTTAAGACCGCCAAGGTGCTCGCCTTCCAGATTAGGTGGAAAGAAATGATGGGCTAGGTGTCCATTGCTTGGCTTTGTGTGTGTCCACACATTATTGTATGTAAAAGTGCGCATTTAGATGTGAATACCTTTTATACCTCTTAGCATTAAATAAGGGTCAAAGGTGTAGGTGGATATCTCACTTATTATTATTAATCTATCTTTCAATTTGTGTATGTACAAGCTCATTCCGTCCCCCCCAATTTGTCGCGTCTATTGTTCGTAGTGTTTTAGTTGTTGCTTCAGAGGAGGAGGAGGAGGAGGAGGAGGAGGAGGAGGAGGAGGAGGAGCAGCAGCAGCAGCAGCAGCAGCAGCAGCACACCTATCTTGCATACGCGCTTTTCTAGGCCACCTATTGTGCCATATCAGCTTCTTTGATGTGGCTTCTTGTACCATTGGCTAAGTTGTCTCCTCCACATGATGCCCTCAACTGTAGTCAATGTCGTCTGCCTTGAATGTTGATTTGCTGCAAACTTTGCTCACTCCCAAGAATGTGCGGGCATGTGACTTGTTCACTTACAGGTGCCACCTCCAATAGCTCTCACTGTTGTGTTTGGTGCTGCATTCATTTGCTTGCCTCCAAACATCACATGTTGTTAAACTTAAGCTCATGAGAGTTTTTTTTTTTGTGAAATGAAAAATTCATGTGAGAAATTCAGGGTTTATAATTTTCAGACGATTTCTCAAAGCTTCACGACCAAAATTTGGGGCTTTTCCAATCTAAGCTCAAATTTCCAAAATTTCACTTAGGAAATTTGGAGCTTTATATGATAGCATCAATCTTCATTATATGAAGGTCTCTAATGACGTGTTTAAGACCGCCAAGGTGCTCGCCTTTCAGATGAAGTGGAAATAAATGATGGGCTAGGTGTCCACTGCTTGGCCTTTGTGTGTGATCACACATTATTGTATATAAAAGTGGGCATTTAGGTGTGAACACCTTTTACACCTCTTAGCATTAAATAAGGCTCAAAGGTGTAGGTGGATATCTCACTTATTATTATTAATCTATCTTTCAATTTGTGTATGTACAAGCTCATTCCCTCCTCCCCCCCCTCAAAACAACCCCCACCAATGGAGTTCCGTCTAGTATGGCTTGTTGATTACATACTCGAGCTCTAGACCTAACATGCATTTCGTCACTTGATTGCACGTTCTTCACTATATGTCATTTCATTATCAATTATGGATGAAAAAAGAAGGCAATTGGATCTAAAATATTGTGCATGACAAAATTGATCTATAAGGTTATCTATCCTAGGTAACAAATACCTATTTTTGATTTGTCACCTTATTGAGTTGTTTGTAATTGACACAGAAGCATATCATGCTATCCTTCTTTTTAGGAAGAAGGATAGACATACTCAATTGGGATTTCCTCGGCCCAATAAAACCCTTAGCTACATCATCTTGAACTTGCCTAGCTATCTCATCCTCCTCTTTCGGACTAAACCTATAAGGTAGCCAAGAGATGGGATGGCTATTCTTGGCAATGCCTTGATCCTATAGTCTAAGGTTTTGCAAAAGGACAGAAGTCTATCAAGTAGTTTGGATGGAAAGACATTAGCAAACACATTTAAGATTGGATCTAAGTACTCACTTACATTTGAATTTACTTTAACATTATTATTAAAAGAAATTAAATTACATTACAAATCAAATGATTGAACTTTTTCAATGAAACAAATATAAATAATAACATTTTGATGAAAGAAACATTCACTTAATTCCAATGCTGAAATCCTATTTATATTACTTTCTGTGATCTCGGAGGGTAAATAAATCACATGGAATGAATATTAAGTTCAAAAGAAATTACATGAGTCTTGTAGTCAATGTACAATGAGGAATATTTATCTAAAAACCATTGCATGCCAAGAATGATATCGGCATGGTGAAGGCTCATGTGGGAGCTTTCGCTCAACTGCCAAGACCCACGGACCGCTTATTGTTTCAAGCGTTCCAAGCGAGCTCTAATGGCTATCTCTCACCTAGCCGACGCGCCATCGATTCTACGAGTGTAGTGAGCTTACCTTGATGCTTGATCGAGTTCCCTCCTCTCTCTTGCACTCCGGTAGCTCCACGATCCTTGATGCTAGCTCAAGCATCCTCAAGTCTCCTCCATCTCCAAGCTCCATCCTCCATAGCCGCACGCGCGAGAGAAGAGAAGAGAAGAGAAGAGAAGAGAAGAAGAGAAGAGGAGATGGTGAAGAGCTTCATCCTCTTGATCCCTCACTCCCACGCATACTCACTCCCTCACACTCTCACACTCCCTCTCTCAAGAGCACACACAAGCAAGAAGGAGAGAAGAAGAGAGGAAGAAGAAGACTCTTTTTGCCACACACCAAAAGAATGAGCTTCTCATTCACTTTTCAACTTTATATACAAAGCCCTAAATCCTTTTTGAGCGGTAATTCCCTTTTCTCTTTTTTACATGGCCGGTCGTAGCCTAGGCCCTTTTTCCCATTTCCCACCATTCTAATTTATCCTATTCCCAATTAATGCGTACACTTTGCACAGGAGCGAGCCTGGCGCTCTTTTACAAGGATTCGGAAGCGCTTTCACATTGTAGTGGTGCGCCTTTTACTCTTTTGTTGTCTTGGGGCGACACTGAGACTTTCTGAGGGTCGTGCTCGAACATTTAAAATTTTCAGGGTTTGGTTACCGGTCAAGGCGCCTTTTTTGCTGTTTTCTTCTTTCCATTTTCCGCTCCTCTGTGCTGCGGGAAACACGGTAACACTATCCCCCTCCTAGCCAAGTGCCAGTCCCGTGGCACTGCGGAGGGAAGGAGTAGCTAGTTAGGTCTGCTGCTAGGCGGAACTGGTAGGTGGATGACACTGCTTCCAAGGTGGTTGTGTGAATGAGAGGTGATGGAGTTTAATGACGATGACCAAGAGAGGTTCCGGCGTGCTTTAGGCTTCATGAAGATGCTTGGCATCTTTCACACAGTTGCCGCGTCCATTATGTAGCCGATCGTCTCTTGAGCACCAGAAACACTTGAAGTAATAAGCAATCCCTTAGGAGGATGGTATTGGAGGGATTTATTCTGGAGAAGCCCCCCCCGAACTCTGTCTTGACAAGGATATGGTTTGTCTTCGCATTGAAAATCTGTGTCTTTGATTTTAGGATCTTTGTCTTTGAGTTGAAGGTCTTCAGTACTGCGTTGAAGATCTTCAACTCTGCCTTGAAATCCTTCAAGAATGTGGAATCAATAAGCAATCCGTAGATCTTGAGGCATTGGGCATGCATCTTTGGAAGATGAGGTTCCAAGATCTATGCCAATGGCAAATCTATCTTGACTTGGTTCAATTATGGTAGCCCTCAGCAGGCAGATGGCTGGACACCGGCACATGGGAAAAGTTTTGGTCATTAAAGGATGCCGTGGGTGATCCTCTTCAGCGGAATAGCCTTTGCTTGAAACTCGAAGATAACCTACAAGAAAAGTTGTGCACTCCCTAAGGGGTGTGTCTGCCTCTCCGTGTAGTGCGTGGTGCTCGTGGCAGTGGAACTGGGAGATGGGTCTAACCTTGGGCAAGCCCTTGGTAATGTCCCAACTTGAGGACCCAGTTCGTGTGTCGTTGGAGGTGCGGTGTAAGTCTTAGGGTGACAGGTCTGAAAGTCCTGCCCTTGATGTGCCCTAAGCGTGAAGTGCGGAAGGGGCTAGGGAGAACCCTAGGTGCAATGACGGTGGTGCACGACGCGGCGAAGGGGAGTTGCAAGCGGATCTTGCGAAGGCCACTCTCGCTTATCTTGGCTTAATAGTAGATGCATCCCTTGGCTTTGCTATACTTTGCTGTTGTCTCTTCTTTTTAGTTCACCCTGTTCTTTTGTTGCCTTGTGGCTTGCTTCTTTTTCTTCTTCTTTTTCTTTTTTCTTTTTCTTCTTAAAAAGAAAAAGAAAAAGAGGCTTATACATGGATACATGTGATACAAGGGCATGACGGGAGTTTACTCCTCGTCATCCGACTGGCGGGTAGGGGATGGTGGAGGGCGGGGGGCCTTATTAAGGAATTTGCGACTCAACAAGTAGCCCTTGAGATTGAGGCAGGTTTTGAGAGTGGTGGTGGAAAGGAAGGGGTGGTTGCACTGGGTGAATTTGCTATCGCTCATATCTTCGAGCAGTGCAACGCAGAAGGATGGCAAAAGAGTAGCGCGCATCATGAGGCGAGTCATGGTGCTGGTATCTATGGCGTTGGGGTCAAAGTAGAGGGGTGGGAGGTGGCGTTCTTGAGGTGCAGGCTCTTTGTGGACTAGGACCCTAATTAGTCTAAGATAATTACAAGTGGTTATGAAGGCGGGGTCGGGACAGGAGGTGAACTCGCTAAGAAATCTATCTATAGAGCTATACAAATCAGGGAGGGTAAAGAGAAGGGCGTCCTTATGGGAGGTGCTATTGGCGTTATAGATAATGGGAAAGTCGGACCTGCCGTGGATGGACGGATTAAAGTCGACACCTACCCTTCGAGGATACGGCATGAAAGTGGGGTCGGTTCTCTCAGAAGGGAGGGCGTTACAAAACGCCATCCAAGCGTCAAGGTTGACGTAAAAAATGCGTCTTCTCCAGGTGGGTTGGCAATTATAGCCTTCCACCGATCTAGGCACTTGGAGGACTTTATCCTGCCAAAATTCGCAGTCCTCGGCTCCCCAAGCAGTTGGGTTGGCCTCTCGCTCCGCTAGCCACTTGGCCTTGAGCCTTGCACCCATAGCAATTACGTTGTTTACAAGTTGAATGGGTGTTACTCTGTTTAATGTAGTGGGAAACTCAAAGCTCAAGTCGAAGGGATCGCGGGCACATTCCTGCTGTTCCCAGATAATCAACTCTGCATGGAATTCAGCGGGCAGATTCTCAGGGCGCGGTTGGAGAGGGGCAGGTTGTCTTGGAACAGTTCTAACATTCAGCTTTTTCCCTGCCTTCTCTACCATTTCTCTCGTGCGGTTAGCCTGGGCTGCTTTCCTCTCAGTAGATGTGTCAGGGGGCTGCACTTCCTCTTGTTGTGGAGGAGGGGGTGGTGGGATGTAGTCCTCCTTCTGAGGTCCCAGATCAAACTTTGGTTCACCCCTCTCTGCTTGCACGTCTTCTTGCGCCTTCGCCTCTGTGAAGCCGAGTTCGTCTATTTTCCGCGCCGTCAAGCCTACCTATGCAATATATCTTCTTTGCTCCTCCACGCTCTGTGGCGGGCCTCCTAGCTGCAATGGCACATGCAGGCCTGCTGTTAGGGCTTTGCGTGCAATTGCTAGCTTTCTCTGCAGCTTATCATTGGCCTCGTTTCCTTCCGGTTTGGTGGAGCGGAGTAGCGTGTTGAGGAAGGTGTGCTGTTGGGCTATCATGGAGAGCTGGGTAGCCTCTGCCTGATTCTCAGCCAATACCCTATCTCCTTCCGCTTTGGCCAGCCGGCGTGCCAAGTCTCATATTCTCCCCTCATTGTGATCAGCCCATTCTTTTGCTCTTTTTTCCATATCTTCCAGGCTCTCCCCTTGATGGAGGGTCATAGCCATGAGTTGTTGCTGCTGGTCCTCAAGCTCGGGTGTAGGCGGGATTGCTTCTGGCGTTCATTGGCGATTTGTGCGTTGAGCTGGTCCAGCTTCACCTGCATCCTTCGCACCTGCTCTCCTCTTAACTAATCCAGCTCTGCAGTCTCCTGTCTGATCTTCTCCAGCTGGTTTTGTGCTTCCAGGTTGACTATCAAGAGCTGATCGTTTTTGTGCCGCAGGTGAGCATTGGTCTCTCTCTCTCCGTTGAGGTGTTCCATTAAGATTTATCTTATTCCTTCCCAAGGAGCGTCATGTTCCTTCAGGGCTTTTGATTCTTCTGCATCCTTATTGCTGGCTTTTTCCTTTAGCACAGCAGTCTTCCTTTGGTATTTTGTTATCTGCTTTGTTTTCTCCAGTTGGAGAGCGGCTTGTGATTCTCGTTCTGTTGCCAGCTCCTCCATGGCTGTTCTTTTTTCTTCCTTGGCCCTTTCTAGCTACGAGAGCAACTCCTTAACATATTCGTCATATTGGCCTGTTGGAGGTGGGGGATGGGACATGGTGGCGGTGGTGATAGTGGCTTCTGTTTTCTGCCTCTTTAGCTCCGGCCTTGGCTCCATATCAGCCGTGGCTGCCCTCTTGACTCCTGACGTTGGGGTGGCCAGGCCCGCTTCTCTTGCCAACTCCCTTTCCACTAGGAATTGCAGCCAAGTGACCATGTTGCTCTCATCGACTTTTGGGGTGGAGCCTTGGGTGGCGGTGGCAGTGGGTGTTGTCATGATGAGAGTGGCTGGCGTGGAAGGTACGAAGAGGGGGGGAGTTGGCATCATCGGTTCTTTGCCTTTTCCTTCTGCTGGGGGCAGGGATGTGATTTTCGGCACACTGGTACTCTTTTGTGCTGCTCGTCAATGGAGCGACGGGTGGCCAGCGCTATCTCTTTCTCTTCCCTCCTTCTCAGCTCCTCTTCAGTCTTATTTTTTCTCTCCTCCTCATCCCTGACCGACTCCCTTCGAGCCCTCTCGAGATCTTCCTTTTCTTTCTTCTGCGCTCCTCTTTCCTCTTTCCATGCAAGGCTTTCGTCCTTTGTTTTGCGTGCCTTTGTGGGCTGCCCTGGGACTCCCCCTCTTCGTCTTCATCAGTTTTCGTTTCATTTGAAGACCTACGTTGCTCTTCTGTGTGAGGTGGGGATTGTGACGGTGACTTGTCACTTCCTTCTTCGTTTCTCTTATTGTCTTCTTCTTCCCGTCCTTGCCCTAGTGCTTCTTGGATTATGGCCGTAAGGATGCCTCCAAACCCTATGGTTGCGGCTTTGGAGGATGATGCCTTGCGGGTTGATCGGGACGATGGGGATTCTTCTCTAGTGACTCTTCCTCCGGTTGCTAGGGCCTTAGCCGAAGCCTCTATGGTTTTTCTCACAAGCCCATTCAGGTTTACCTCGTCCAACGATTGTGCCGCAATGGTGTCGAGCAGAGGCACGTTGATCCGGCTCATTATGCTGTTGTACCTCTGGCTCGAGAACAAGGCGTGCACCATTTTTGCTTGCAGCTGGATTACTGGGTTTGGGATGTCTGCCAAGCTAATACCATCATTGGTATGGACCTTCACCTTGTCCATTCCCAATATGGCGTAGAGTCCCTCTTCGGCTTCCTTTCCACCTTATTCGGCAGCCCCAGTGCCCTTTCCACCAACTTCGGGGTCAGCTCGATCTGCACTTGCCTGGTGGCTTCATTCTCGGGCACCGTGATGGTGCCTCTGTTTCTGTTGAAGGTGCGTAAAAAGTCGGCGCACTGGGGGTAGTGCACCCTCTGACCCACCGCGTCTAGGTATTTCTGCAGATGGCACTGGTTTGTGATCTGGCGCACTACTGGCTCTTCGATGGCCATGTCTTCAAGGTTGAAGATGTGACGGAACTTCAACTAGTTGAAGGCTCTCGTCTCCACTGTGAGGCCATACTTTGCTTGCTCCTCCTCCGAGAAGGAGAGCTTGCCCACTTTGTCCTGGCTTGCCATGATCGATGCCTGCAAGTTTAGCCACTTCCACTATTAGTGCTTTTTGACAAATAACTTGCTGAAAGAAGAAAAGCGTAGGAGATTTTATTGAGTATAGCCTTAACTTTTCTTTTCAGACTTTTACCATTATATCTTACCATTGCATTTCAAATTTTATTAACATTTCATACTTGGTTTACTTTTTAAATTGCACCTTACGATTCCACCTTACCCCCTTTCCCTTTGGAACGAGAAGAATCCGTCCCAGGATTGGAGGTTGAGAGGACAAGGGCGTTTAGCATAAAGGGCGTCAGTCTATTTGTGCAGGAGCCCCGCATAGAAGTTGGGGTTGTACTCTAGCTGAGCTTCCCGGTCTAACTCGAATGGGCAGATACCCACGTGCGTGATGTATGTCAGAACATCGGTTAAGAGATCGCCAGAATCGATTCGACTTGCAATGTGGAGCTGTTCCTCTGTTAAGAGGCGGTCAAGGTAGGGATGCCCCTTGACGTGCTCTTCCATGGGTCGGCCACGTAGAGTGGTTAATACTCGATACGAGGTTGGCGCGACGTAGGTGGGGTCATACTCTGCTATTTTGATTGCACGGCGCTGCTCGGCGTTGGTCATTATGCGGCACCCCTCAACTTCCCATTGCAGCGTAAGAGTGTACCAATGCTTCAAAAACGTGGAGTCCGTATCAGCGAGCTTGGATAACTCGGTTATTTCCTGATCGGTGATAGCAGAAGTGGTTCGCTGATCGTAGGATGTGATGAGACGTTGTTTAATGGCTTGCTCTTTGGAGATCTCGTTGTTGAGCAATTGAGCAGCAGCGCGAGAAGCTTTTGCTAATGCGAATTCAAAAGTCTCCCAAGAGCAAGGCATATTGCGCACTTCCGTTGCAAAGGGTTCTTCTAATAGACCTAAGTCCAAGCGGTCATAGCTGAGGGCTAGTGACACGAAGGTGGCATCTAGTCGTTTAATACATTCCACCACGTCATCCCTGGTGTCCTCAGTAAGGTCAGCGGCTAGTACTAGAAAGGATTTTCGTTCATAGAAGGGCGTAAGGCCGACCGGTGGCCGAGGTTTGTTAGAACTAGAGGCCTTGACAATACATAGTTACGGTTGGGAGTTTCCTTGAGCCTGCCGTTGGGCCGCTTGGAATATGGGTGGGTTAGGGTTAGCCACAACAGCGGGACTGCTGCAGTCAACTTTGCTTCGGGGAGTCAGATTGACTTGGCCGGATGATGCCTCCTGTGACGGTGGCTGTTGCCTGGGCCGATAGGTTTGTGCGACTCTCTTGGGCCGAAGCGTAGATGAGTCGGATGGCTTGGGCTCCGGAGAGCATTGCGGCTTATGGTTTTGAGGTGTTATGGAACGTGGGCTGATCAAGCTTGAGGGTGGTGCATGAATAGTGCCTTTGGCCGTGGGGACCTTAGGGATCCACAGCCAGGTATTTCCCTTGTAGTAGCCTTGCGCATGCAAGAGGGCTTTAGGGACCCATCTTTGCTTGATCACGCGGCGCTTCTTGTGATTGCGTCTTGGCCTCCTAGGTTTAGAGTTCTGGGTCTTATGAGGATAGGAGCGTCGACTCCTAGGCAGTTGTTGCGGCTGTTTAGGCACCCATTGAAAGCGAGGCTGCTGGGCCTTAGCTTTGGCTGCTGCGGGTTGCGGTTTATGGAAGTCGGGGAGTGACAGCCGTGCGCTACCCCTCTCCTTAGTCTTGCCCACGGATGTTTCTACCGGTGGCTTTGCGGATGGTGATGGTGTCGCGCAGCCCTTGCTGAAAGCTGTGACAATGCGCACATTGCCTATTGCCAGGTGGATGCGCTGCGACTCATAATCAACATTGCAGTGAGTCTGCTTTTTGAAGGTTCGTCCCAGCAGTGACTCCGTGTTTGCGTCTGTAGCACTTCGCAATACGTAAAGGAGCATTGGAACAGTCTCAGACTCGGTAGAAACGACGACTCTGCACTTGCCGAGAAGTGCGTATGATTGAGCCCCATATGGGTTTAATTTGGCAGTTGTGGGTTGGAGTAGTGGTTTGCCAAGTTGGATCCAGTGATTGTGGGTTAAGACATTGAAGTTTGCTCCCTCGTCGATCAAGGCGTTGAAAACGCATGTTTACTTGGCAGTGACCGTTACACGGAGGTAAGCGGGTTTTACGGCTTCCTCATTCTCTTCGTTGCTTTCGGTGATTGTAGCTACCCGTACTTTGACCAGTGGTTCTAACAATGGTGGCTCGTGCAAGGATGCGTGGGAGGGTAGTACTTCTTGACACGACTGCCATTAAAGAAACCTATTCCCTCACCGTCTAGTGTCTCAAGCTCGACATTGCGGGTTCAGCTAATCGCACGAACCTTGAAAGGTCCAAGGCCTCTGAATTTCATTTTTTGCTTATGCTCCTTAACTGAGTAAAGAAGCACTAAGTCACCCTGTTCAAACTCGCACTGCTTGATATGCTTGTCAAACCAGCTCTTGCGTCGGGCTTTCTCACAGATAAGCGCGTGGGTGTCTAGAAGACGAGTCTCTGATAGACGTTCTAGCTCGACCAGGCGTTGCGTCCATGCTTCCTTCCCTTCCCATCGTTCTTGAAGTGCTATTCTCAGGCTAGGAAAGAAGAATTCTAATGGTAGAATTGCCTCAGTTCCATAGGTCAGCCTAAAGGGGGTTTGGCCGACAGTTGTTTTATATGCTGTACGGTAGGCCCACAAGGTTGCCATCAGCTTGTTGTCCCAGTTGCTGCATGAGGTTGAGACTACTTTAGTCAGGACATTGATAAGAATCTTGTTAGTTAATTCTGCCTGGTCATTCGCCTGAGGGTAGTATGGTGAGGATTTGCGATGGATAATGAGAAAGGTGGATAGGAGATGTGCTATCACTTCATTGATGAAGTGTGTGCCTTGGTCACTAACCAGTTCGATGGGGCAGTCGAAGCACGAGATCACTTGCTCCCATAAGAACTTGGCGGTCGTCCTAGCGTCGTTTTTTCGTGTGGCTCCTGTCTCTGCCCATTTTGTGCGGTAATCCGTGGCCACAACGATGTACTTGGCTTGTGAGTATTGCACTGCAAGACTGATAGGCGCTATGAAGTCGATTCCCCATTTTTCGAAGGGTTGGCGAGCAATAATTGGGGTCAGCTCCATTTGATCCTTACGAATCGGGACTTTTGTCCGTTGGCACTCATCACAATGCTTGATGAATCACTTGGCGTCACGGAAAAATGTGGGCCACCATAGTTGAGACTGCAGCACCTTCCGTGCCGTTGTGTCTCCACTAAAGTGTCCTCCCGCGATGCCGTTGTGTGCCTCTGAGAGCACATCGTGCATCTCATGCTCACACACGCATCTACGCAGCAATCCCTCTTGCCCCAGCCTATAGAGTTGGCCTGCAATTAGTTGATAGGGCTGAATCTTCAGGATCAAGCGCCTAAGTCGGGCTTTTTCTATTAGTCACTCGGGTAGTCCGTGTTCGAGCACTTGGACTATGTTGTCTGCCCAATACGGCGTTAAATCAGCCTTAAATAATTCTCTCTCGCTGGACAGGTGGAATAGGTGGGCGTCGGGTAACTCGTCAACGATGCCTTGTCCAATGGCTTCTCCTGTGGGGATTCGTGACATGTGATCAGCCATGTAATGCTGTTTTCCCTTTCGCACTACCACGAAGAAGTCAAACTCTAGAAGTATGAGGAGCCATCGAGCTATGCGCCCTGTAGCACAAGGTTTGTTTACTAAATAGAGTAGGGCTTGATGGTCCACGAAAAAGATGAAGGGTGTGGCCAATAGATAATGCCGGAATTTCTTCATAGTGAACACCATGGCTAATCCCTCCCTTTCTGTTGTCGAGTAGTTCATCTCCGTCTCAGTGAGTTGTCTGCTAGCAAAGCTTACTGGATAATCTAAATTATGCTCACCAGGTTGGCACAACACTGCCCCCACGGCAAACTTAGAAGTATCGATGTGCACGTGGAAGGTAATGGTCCAATTTGGGGCTCGTAGAATTGGTGCGGTTGTTAGAGCCTTTTTCAATTCTTCGTACGCTCGTTGGCATGCCTCGGTCCACTCGAAGACAATCAACAGCTTGTACAATGGTCTGGTGATCAGCGCGTAGTTCAGTATAAACCGCCGATAGTATCCTGTATGGCCTAAGAAGCATTGAACTCCCTTGTAATTAATTGGGGGTGGAAGGTCAACAATAACCTTGACCTTCGAGAAGTCAGTGGCAATGCCGTTCTTCGACACCACGTGTCCTAAGATTTATCCGTGCTTTACCCAAAACTGACACTTCAAGGGGTTCAAGGAGAGACGATATAAGCGACCTTGTTCAAAGACTTCGCGGAGTTTGTCTAAGTGTTCGATCCAGGTCGAATGGACACACAGGTCGTCGACAAAGACTTTCAACTCCTTGCGAAGCATGTCCTTAAAGATAGCGTACATGAGACGTTGAAAAGTGGCGGGGGCATTGGTCAACCCGAAGGGCATGACTATGTATGCAAAGACGCCCCACTCAGTGGCAAAGGCAGTCTTGTGCTTGTCTGCAGGATGCACTTGCACCTGGTTGTACCCTGAGAAGCCATCGAGAAAACTGTAGGCTTCCCTGCCTGCCACCCTCTCAAGCATGTGCTCGGTGTACGGCAATGGATAGTTGTCTCTCTTCGTAGCAATGTTTACCTTCTTGTAGTTGACGCACACTCGGATTTTTCCGTTCTTATTCATCACAATGACTATAGCTGACACCTTGTCTGTGTGCTCAATTTTGTAAATGAATCCAGCTCTTATCAGCTTGTCAAATTTCTCTTTGACAACATGAGCGTGTTTCGGATTCATAGGGTACGGTCGCTGCTTGACCGGCATTGCGTCCGAGGCCATGGGTATGTTGTGAGTCACAACACTCGGATCTATCCCCTGTAGCTCTTCTAAGGACCAGGCAAACACGTCTATATACTCTCGCAAGAGAGCGACAAGGCTCGTTTCTTCCTTGTCCGTCAAGTCGTCGGCAATGAACACTGGTCGAGGTGTTTCCCCTTCCTGGGCGAAGTCTACCTCCTTGACTTTGGCTGGTCTCTCGATTGGTTTGCTCCTCTGCCCTTGACGTTTGGCACCTAACAGAACTACTACCCTATCCTATTTTTTGAATTTTGTGAAGCGTTTCGGGAGGTCTTGCGACTTTCGCTGTTCTTCTGATCATGTATCCCTGGATTGCTTTGCCTTTTCTTGCCTTATTCGTCTACGCCTCAGGTGGATGGGTAAGTCCCCCTTGGTACGTCTGGTCGTGGGCAGCTTAGGGATCTCTGGATCACTATCTGAACTAACTTCCGATTCAGAGTCAAACTCTCCATCTTCGTTGGAAGAGGTGGTCTCCCCTGGTGGCCGTAGTTCAGATGGTGATTCAGTCCTAAGTATTGATGTCGTTTCTAGCTAGGCTAGGCCTGCTTGCTCAAGGTCTATGGCTCCCATGCGTTCCAACCAAGCGCAATCACATTCCATATGCATGACTCCTCGCTCTACTCTAAGGGTCTGCCTTTTCTGCGGCTTGGCTTCTGCTCGTATTTGCTCAATTTCTCGTCCTTCAGTGTCGTATTCTATGATATCTACTTCACCCTTGTTCTCATCATTGAAGGATTGACAGTCTTCGTACTTGTCGCTAGAATCTTTGTCGTCTGACTGCTCGTCATCTCCCAGGGTTTGATATGTCTCATGCCGTTGGTCGGGGACTAGGGCCCAGTTATACATGAGGTTTCAAATTGTGCACTCTGGTCCATTGCCACTTGGATTCCTCTAAGAGATCCTAGAGTGGTTTGAAATTTGCAGCTGGATTGCCAGCTAGCTGGTTCGTTAGGTATTCCGGTATCCCCTGGAGTTCCCTTTTGTTGGATGGTACTTGGAAGGAGGTTGTGCATCCAGGGTCGGCCTAATAGGACATCGTAGTCCACTCCCTTCATGACTATAAAGTCGACAGAGAACTGGACACCTACGATCTTCATTGGCCAATTCTTCAGTACCCCGAATGGCTTCACTCTCATACCATTTGCTAGCGTGACATTGAACCTAGCAGTTTCGACAGGCGGGTTTCCCCAAGTCTGAAGCACTACATGGCTAAGCGCACTAACCCCAGCTCCTGTGTCTACAATCCCCTTTCTTGTTGTGTCTCCTAGGGCTAGGACCGGTAAGACTGCGTGCATCTCAGAGTCTTCCCAAAAGGCATTGACGTGCAAGGATTTAAGCATGGAGTGCAGCGTCAAACTTTGTAATTGCGTTTCTGCATCATGGTCTTGAGGGTCTGCCGTGACCTGCTCTTGTGACCCTTCGACCCACTGCTTAAGATCTTGCCATAGGATAGGATGCTGCTTAAGTAGATCTCCCAGGCTAAGTGTTACAGGGGTTGTCACTAGCGCGGTCAGGAGATCGTTAGATACTCGTCCTTCCCCTAACCTAGATTGTTCGGGCCAATGGCTGCGGCTGATCTGCGGCTCTGTCGTGTCAAGGCTTGGTCTTAGCGGCACTGCTTGTGGCGCAGTTGCTTCTGCCGACTTAGGTTGAGGTGGTAATATTGGCGTGCTTACGCTGGAGAGATCATCGATCTCGTTCTCTATGATGGGCTTAGTGTCTTTGAGATGCTCTTGAGCCTCCTTCACCTATTCCTTCACCGTTTCTATGGCCTCTAACTGTCGCTTCGGATGCGGGTATTCCCCTACCTTAGCGCTTTCCTTTTCGGCCGTCTTAGAGGTTGAAGTCTTTGCCTCTGCGTCTGAAACCTTCTTTCCGGCAGGCAGAGTCGTAGCACTCTCGGTTTTTAGTGCGATTTTAGCTTCTGATCTCTTCTTTTTCTGCCTGCGGCTTTTCTTCTCTATGGAGGGTGCGTCAAGATTGCTAGGTCCTGGCAGAGAGATGCCGGCCTGCTTCGTTTGGGCTCGGGTCATGACCCGCAATGGAATAGGTGTGGCCTCCCCATCGGGGTTTTCGACACCAAGCAGTCCCAATGGGACAGATGGCAAGTTGGCTGAGCTAGAGGATGGCTTTCGCTTTGGGCAATCTATGAAAAGATGGGTGATTCCGCACTCTGCGCACCTTTGGTCAGCCTTGTGTCTATTTTGCTGCTCTCTTTCAGGGCAGCGTGATGAGACATGACCGGGGTGACCACAAGTCCAACAAGTGACTGGATCCTACGGCTGCCCTCCTAGGCCTCTACCTCGTCCTTGTCCTAACGCCATCACCGGCACGGGTCGATAATCCATGAGGACCACGTTGCCCTCATCGTCATGCGAGACGTAAGGGTATATGTAGGTCTCTTCATCACTCGGCTCCTCCACGTAGTGTACTAGAGCATCTCTTGGTGGATGGGTCACGTAAGGACCAAGCGGTCTAGGAATGCCTGTAGGATTTATGTCCATTCTAGGGACGGCTGGTTTCATATCTGTGACCTTAATGTCACAATATCGTTAGGTGCGGAAAGAGCCAATGGGGCTCTTCTTCCGAAGAATGGCTGCGGCCTGTTCGCTAGATAAGACTGGCCGTAGGGTTGCGAGTATGGAAGTCTTCTCGGTGATCTACAATGCGCGACATCATGGCCGAACCTACCACAATTAGCACAAGGTCTTGACCTAGGATCTTGACACTCGGCCGGCAAGTGGTTTCCGCCACAGTACACGCATTGGACGTGCGGGCGCGTTGGTCGTCTCAACATGTCTTGTAACTTGGCTAATTCCATTTTGACCTCAGCCAAGCCTCGGTCTGTCTCGGTGGCCTTCCCCTTATCTTGGGATGATGGGATTGACCGCTCACTAGAGTCTGACGTTCTCTCTGAGCTCCGCGAGTTGGTCTCCTCTAGATTTAAGCTCCTGGAGCTCCGCTCTTTCAACTGATCATCGAATCTGATTGCTTCCTCAAACACTCTAGCCACCGCGTCCCGCTGCAAGCTTGAATTGCCTGCCAGAGCCTTATATAACTCCTCATCTCGAATTCCGCTGATGAATACAGTCGAAACTGCTCTGTCAGTCGGTCGCTCGCCTAGAAGGATTCTCTTAAAGAGACTCCTCACATGGGTCACGTAGTCACAGATGTCCTCCTCTTTCTGCTTGATATTCATGAAGCGTACTAGCAGGTTGTCGGAGTATCCGGGCTCGGCAAATCTCTTGACGAAGAGATCCTTGAGGTCATTAAAGTTGGCTCGCTCTGCAGCATCTAGGCTTGTATACCACGACCTATCCTTGTTGCCTAGGCAAAGCTCGAATGCTTGCGAGCGTTGAGTTTGGTCGTTGAGGCCATTGGCTTCGCAGACTTGCTCAAACTGCTCAACAAAGCTGTATGGGTCGTCATGAGGTTGGTACTTATCAAGTTGCTTGGCAACAATCGGTATTTTGGCCTGGCTTTTTTGAGCCTTGGTTTGCCCCTAATCCTGCGAGCAGCGACGTCGCTAGTGCGGTGGCACGCTGCTCTAATGCGGTGTTATCGAGCAGCCGTTTCATGAGGAGATCGCTCAACTTCAAGTCTCCCTCCAGTGCTCTCTCATGGTCCGTTCGGTTTCGGCTATCCAAGTTCAACACTCGCTGCATCTCATGCAGCTCCATGCTTTGCCTTTGGCTCCTAGCCTGTTGATCCCTATTGTACTCAGCTATTCTCTGTAATGCCTTGCGGGCTAGCCTTCTCTCCTCCTCTAGATCTGCAATGATTGCGTCTGCTGTCCTGCCGCGGTGCTTGTACCGGGTGTGCACGTCGTAACTGCTCACCAGCTGCCGAATAGCATCTGGAAATACGTTCAAATTGAGCTCCTCATTAGTCCGATGGTCTGAGCTCTCTTCCGTCATGGTCGAGTTCTTGCGCTCCACTATGCTGTCGATCAGGTTGAATAGACTTGACAGATCCTTGTCGTTGGCACTCCTTGCTTGGTCCTATTCGGCACTTTGATGGTTTGTCTATGTCTTGGTTCTCTCCTGCTGGTGGGTTCCTTGAGTGGTTTTATCTGGGTGAGTTCCTTGACTTATTGAATACAGTCCTCAATTATTGTTCACTCAAGGTGTGTCTTTTCTCGTGCACTTGTGGTCAATCAGGCTTTCAGCTTCCTCATGTGTACTTCAAGTGTGGAATTCAATGTGAGTGCAGCAACAATCTCTATATGCTTACGCCCTCTTGTCTCGTCTTGGGCCTGATAAGCTTCGTTGCTCAAGTCCTGGCCTTTCTAGTGGATTCTGGGGTCTGCGCTGCTTCTTGCTGTTCACTAGGGGGTCGATCATAGGTCCTCCGATTGGGTTTTCGTTCTCAACGCGTCAGGTCGCTGGGGAGTGCTCCAGCACTGTTCCCCTGCCCTTGGTCGTGACTCCTACGTCGGGATTGGTCTACAAGGCGTTCGCTATGTTGTCCTGGAGCGGGTTGCGCTTCCAGTCGGTCGTGGGGATAAATTTTTGATGTTTTCTTTTTCTTTTCTGTCTAAGGGTGTGTCGGATTCTGAGAATCAGACGTCCGATTTGCCAGTGGTTCGATTCTAGGAATCGGACCAGGTGGGTCCGAGTTTGAGCCGTCCGAGTCTTAGAATCGGACAGGGGTCAAGTGTCCGATTTTCAAAAATCGGACAAGTGGTCCGATCGGACCAGATGTGTGGTCTGATTGCTGACGTGTCCTAACTTGTGAGTCCGATTTCCTGGATCGGATGATCGGACTAAGTGTCCGATCGGATGGGGGTTGGTCCAAGTGTCCGAGTGGCCCGAGTGGCAAAATCGGAAGGGTTGGTCCGATCGGACGGTTGTCCGAACGTCCGATTCTGAGAATCGGACACTGAATCGGGTGTCCAATTCCGCCGGCCCGAACACACTTTCGAGCATAAATTCGTCCAAAATCTTAAGATATCGATTATTATAGGCTACAAGATTCAACAGGAATGATGTTGGAGTGATGGGGAAGAGATCTATATACTTGGGGATTGCAGATAGCAACGTCACTCCTTTCACTAATTGATCGAACGGGTCGCCCAAGCTCTCTCTCTCTCTCCATCTCTCTCTCTCTCTCTCACTCTCAGCAGGTTGCAAATGAGGATTCCCTTGCCCTTCAAGAACTTATAACCCTACTGGACATTACCCGGATGTTACCGATCACTCTCCTTGCGATTCCTACACATTCAAATGAGCATTTTCTCTATTTTCCCCTTGTTTTCCCCGATTTTCTCCTTGTTTTACAGCAGCAAACCCTATGCCTCTCGGATGCGATTTCCTACTGTTAACCTACTCTAAATGCAACAAAAATCGAAAGCAAAACATTGAACTAATTTATCCATATTTTCCAATTATCACCAAAATATCCCAAAATACTTACTTGTTTTGAAGATAAAAAACACCCAAACTTCCTACCTATCTCAAGCTCTATTTCGGGGATTAATACCCTACTTCGATGTTCGATATGACGCGCGCAAGTGCTCGAGCTTGAATCCGTTGGTCCCGACAACGGAACCAAAATATGGGAGCTTTCGCTCAACCGCCAAGATCCACGGACCGCTTATTGTTTCAAGCGTTCCAAGCGAGCTCTAATGGCTATCTCTCACCTAGCCGACGCGCCATCGATTCTACGAGTGTAGTGAGCTTACCTTGATGCTTGATCGAGTTCCCTCCTCTCTCTTGCACTCCAGTAGCTCCACGATCCTTAATGCTAGCTCAAGCATCCTCAAGCCTCCTCCATCTCCAAGCTCCATCCTCCATAGCCGCACGCGCGAGAGAAGAGAAGAGAAGAGAAGAGAAGAAGAGAAGAGGAGATTGTGAAGAGCTTCACCCTCTTGATCCCTCACTCCCACGCATACTCACTCCCTCACACTCTCACACTCCCTCTCTCAAGAGCACACACAAGCAAGAAGGAGAGAAGAAGAGAGGAAGAAGAAGACTCTTTTTGCCACACACCAAAAGAATGAGCTTCTCATTCACTTTTCAACTTTATATATAAAGCCCTAAATCCTTTTTGGGCGGTCATCCCCTTTTTCCTTTTTTACATGGCCGGCCGTAGCCTAGGCCCTTTTTCCCATTTCCCACCATTCTAATTTATCCTATTCCCAACTAATGCGTACACTTGCAGAGGAGCGAGCCTGGCGCTCTTTTACAAGGATTCGGGAGCGCTTCCACATTTTAATGGTGCGGCTTTTACTCTTTTGTTGTCTCGGGGCGACACTGAGACTTTCTGAGGGTCGTGCTCGAACATTTAAATTTTTCAGGGTCTGGTTACCGGTCAAGGCGCCTTTTTTGCTGTTTCCTTTTTTCCATTTTCCGCTCCTCTGTGGTGCGGGAAACACGGTAACAGCTCATATATTGGAGGTCTATAAGTTGACGCTATTGTTAGATCAAAATATCAAAACACGGTTTGTGTGATTCTGAGTAGGGCCCTTCATATAATAAACACAATAAGCTTAGTTAAGAGGTACCATGTGAAACTCTACTTTTTGTACCAACCGAGAAGAAAGGAAATTATAAGTAGAGTAATTATCAAACAAAACTGTAACTTCTTGGCCATATATACATTTAGTGGCCTTGAAAATATCATGCGGGGGAAATACAGTTTTATTAATGGAACAATCGTTGCAACTACTTGCATTAACAAAACAATCTTACTGTGACATTAATGTGACATTAAAAGTGATATTTAATATCACGTTAAGGTCATAAATATGGAATGTGACATTAAAGTGACATTTAATGTGACATTAAGGTAAATCTAGGGGAACAAGCACGAGAATGACCGTCCGGGCTCTTGGGCGCCCGAACGGGGTTAAGGGGAGCCTAGAGAGTAAGAGAGTCCAAGAATAGTAGGACTCCAGGAAAGTGGACGGCTGGCAGAGGAATACGGGTGAGAGGTGCCAACACTTATCTAGGCGTGGTTGGGAGGAGAAGAATCACTCGTGCTCAAGTTTTTTATCGTTTTCTCTCTGTCTTTCCCGAAGCCATCTTTCATTGGTATTAGAGCCGTGAGGATTCCTGGAGGTCTTCAACGAAAGGGCAGTGACGGATTCTCAAGTGCCCGCAATCTGTTCAGTCGACAGTCGACGGACCGTAAAGTCGTTGGTTAGACGTGACGTCGACAACAGTCGACGGACCCACAAGTCATTGGTCAGAAGTGACGTGACACGTCACGAAAGTAAGTCGCTGGTCAGACGTGACGTCGACAACAGTCGACGGACCCGTAAGTCATTGGTCAGAAGTGACGTGACACGTCACGGAAAACTTAATGTGACGTGTAAAATTGGTCACGTAACGTATCAAAGGGCAGCCACTTTTTCACACCTGTTTGAAAAACGCGTAAGCTGATCGTGAGCCATCGAATCTTGCCCACGCCTGTCTGTGAATGCTCCTCCATGAACACACCAACAAGACACGCATTCTTCTCCTTTTCACGGGCTGAAGTTGAAGTTCTTTTCTGATACGTGTTTGATCAGTCGACTGCGTGTTCGGACTTCTTCTTTTCAGCCTCGACTGTATTTATATCACAAGTACAGGTTCAGCAAGAAGCAAATTCAGGAAAGCGACATTGCTGACCAGCGTGATTATTAAAGAAGGGGGCTGAATACTAGTCGTCCTGCAAAGAAGCTCCATTTTCTGCGTGACCGACTTTCTTCGGGCAATAAAATTTGTTCCTTACTCTTCGGATTTCTTTCCAAACCAGCAACCACTGCCTGCCATTAAAATCAGGGAAGTACTTTACTTTGTATGCAAATTTCTTATCTTTGCTTTCCAATTCCAGTGTATTAATGGCAGAAAAAGGGAAAGAAAGGGTAATGGAAAGCTCTAGTTCTGGGGACCAATCTATGGTAGATCCCCATGAACCAGAAATACAAGAAGAACAATGGGAAGAATTTTTTGCTACACGAGAGCAATTTGACGATCTTACTGCTCGTGTGCAAACTCAGGGGGTTTAAATGGAATTTTTAACTCAAACACTCACTGAAATAAAATCTCAATTAACTTTATTGTTGGAAAGAGATAAAAATAAGATAGAAACCTCAGATGTCCCATCTTCATCGAAAGATTTAGATGTGACTATGCGCGATCCTAAGGAACCCCAAACTTACCATAAATTGAGGGATAATCCAGTTCTAAAGGATATGAAACCACCTCAATTTTACGGGGAGGAAAAAGATAGGAATAAAGACACAATCTTTAATTTCCTCCAAAAATGGAAAGATTTACATAAATTAAAAAATACTCCACCACATCTCCAAGCACTAGAGGCTAGTTTAACTTTGGGGCCCAAAGCATATAAGTGGTGGCGAACTTTAAAGGAGGCGAATAAAATACCTGAAACTTGGGCTCAATTTGAATCTGTCTTTTTGAAAGAATTTCTTCCTGAAAATGAAATGGAAAGAAATTGGGAAGATTGGGATTATGTCAGACAAAAGGGACGACCCCTGCTGACATATCTGGAGGAATATCGTGAGATAATCCTCAAATTGGAAGGAATAGATGAATTCCAAAAAACAAGAGGATTCATTAGGGGACTAGATAAAGCCAGTAAAAAGGAAGTAAAACGGAGTTTACCTAAGACGCTGGAAGAGGCAATTAAATTTGCATTAATTTATGAAGATAGTATGTGTCCAGGTACACTCACTAGTCTCATTGATACGGAGCCCAAGTCTAAGGAATTGGAAACCTCAAAATTTGTGGGCAAATTTAAAAGGAAAATGCCATTTTTAAAGGGTAAAAAACAACCTTTTGAAAAGAAACCATATATGAGGCCAAAGTCAAGTCTTGATGACTTTGATAAGGCCAAAAAAGAAAAGTTGTGTTTCAGTTGCCTATCCCCTAACCATGCTGCTTGGAATTGCCCTCAAAAGAAAAAGGGGGAAGACAAAGGAAATGATAAGGATAAGGGCAAGGGAAAAGAAAAACAAATCCATGTAGTGCAGACCTTAGAATTAAAAGGCCATGAAAAGTACAAATCTTTAGAGGTCTTGCACATGGATATACAACATAAGTGTTGTATGTCAACTTCTATGTGGCAGCCTATTTTTGGGCCACATGATTTACTTAGAGTACATGGATTGATAGCTGGAAAAAGGGTTAGAGTCATGATTGATGACTTTGCCACACATAATTTTATAAATTATGCACTTGTCAAAAAATTGAAACTTCCCCAACAAAAGAGTGGGCATCAATATGTTGTTCGTATGATGCAAGGCCAAGACAATAAAATATGGGATACAATGGTATCCAATTTGGAAATTGAGATTCAAGAATATAAAGACAAACGCGATTTCCAAATAATGAACATGGAAAGAGCTGATATTGCTCTAGGGAGGGAGTGACTATGGGGATTGGAACCATCCTTAAAACGTAGTTATCACCATAATACACTGGAATTTGAAAGGGATGGTAAGACTTTTGTTATTCAAGGTGAACATGAAGTATCTGATAATCCTTTGCTGTGTTCTACTGAAGTTCAGAAGCTGATAAAGAAGGAAGTTTGTGAGGTATATATGCTATGGTCTCTTCCTGTACAGAATACTTTTACTTTCTGTAATATAAAGCAACAATTTTCTTATGTTTGTGAGTCGAATGTTAATAATGAATTGAATAGTTTGTTAGATGATTTTAAAGATGTGTTTCCTTCTGATTTACCAAGTGGCCTTCCACCAGATAGGGGTGATATAAATCACCCAATTGATATAAATAAGGATACACACCCAATTTGAAAACCACCGTATAGGTTAAGTGAAACACAGCATCAAGAAGTTGAAAGACAAATTAAGGATTACCTGGATAAAGGGTTTATTCAACCCAGTAATTCACCTTGGGCTTTACCAATTTTATTGATAAAGAAAAAAAATGGTTCTATGCGACTTTGTGTTGACTATAGAGCACTTAATAAAATAACGGTGAAGAATAAATTTCCTATGCCCAGAATGGAAGATCTTTTTGATCAATTACAAGGGGCAAAATTCTTCACAAAGATAGATTTAAGATCAGGTTATCACCAAGTAAGAATTAAGGCACAAGATGTTTCTAAGATAGCATTTCGTACTAGATATGGGCATTATGATTTTTTGGTGATGCCTTTTGGCCTCACTAATGCACCAGCTACCTTTATGAAGCTGATGAATAGTGTTTTACGGCCCTATCTTGGACATTTTGTAGTAGTCTTTTTGGATGATATCTTGATATTTAGTAAATCAAGAGAAGAACATTTGGAACACTTACAATTAGTATTCCAACTGTTAAGAACACATTTCCTTTATGCGAAGAAAACTAAATGTGAATTCTTTGCACAAGAGGTCAAATATTTGGGGCATATTATCTCGAAAGAGGGAATCAACATGGATCCAGAAAAAGTAAGGGCAATTATTGAATGGCCACCTCCAAGGAACCTGGAAGAGCTGCAGATCTTCCTAGGTTTATCTGGATTTTATCGTAGATTCATTCGAGATTATGTCAAAATAGCTGTTCCAATGACAGACCAACTTAAAGGGAAAGGGAAAAGTTTTAATTGGGGAACAAATCAAAATGAAAGTTTTCAAAAACTTAAGGTAGCTATTGCTACAGCTTCAGTATTATTAATAGTGGATCCCAATAAACCATTCGTGGTTGAAGCTGATGCTAGTGATAAGGCAATAGGCGCGGTCTTATTACAAGAAGATCGACCAGTTGCTTTTGAAAGCAAGAAATTAGATCGTGCAAAACAGGACTATTTTGTTTATGAGAGAGAGCTGTATGCAATAGTACATGCAATGAAGAAATGGAGGCACTATTTGTATGGTGCCAAACTTTTGATTTTATCGGATCATGAAAGCATTAAGTGGCTTAATGATCAACCGGATTTACACGGGCGTAAAGCCAGATGGGCCGAACTCCTCCAAGAGTTCGACTATGAGATAAGATATAGAAAAGGAAAGTATAATATCGTAGCTGATGCACTCAGCAGAATGCCCATCATTAATGAATTGAGTTTTACTCAGTTCACTTCCAACTTTCTTGAATCTTTAAAAGGGAAATGCCAGGTTGATCCGGCATATTCCAACATATGGGAAGCAATAAAAAATGGGGATCCAAATGAAAGTGCTTCTACTAAGGAAGGAATATCTGAGGATGTTCAACAAGGAAATGGAGCATCAGGGGTTGCTGAAACTGGATTCAAGTGGAAGAATTTTACCATTGATAATGGTTATTTACTCTACAAGGGTAGGGTATGTGTCCCGAAAGATATAGAAATAAGACGCCAGATACTCTTTGAGTGTCATGATACCCCTAGTGCAGGACATCCAGGAGTTAATAAGACTTATAGTCTTATTAAAAGGCAGTTCTATTGGCCTGGAATGAATAAGGACGTCCTTGACTATGTGGTCAAATGTAATAAATGCCAGGTTAATAAAGCTGAAAGATTAAAAATGGGAGGACTTCTCCATCCATTAGAAATTCCTTCGGGAAAATGGGAGAGTATCTCCATGGACTTTATTGTTGCTTTACCTAGAACACAGAGGGGACACGACTCTGTGTGGGTGATTGTGGATAGGTTAACCAAAATGGCTAGGTTCATTCCAACTTCAACTGATGTTAAAACACCAGAATTGGCTAGATTGTTCGTAGAGAACATATACCGATTGTATGGCCTTCCGGCAAGTATAGTTTCTGATCGGGATAGAAAATTTGATAGCCATTTTTGGCGTGCGGTATTTAGGAAATTGGATACTAAACTTAGCATGAGTACGGCGGATCACCCGCAAACGGATGGGCAAACTGAAAGGGTTAACCAAATTCTTGAAGATATGCTTAGGGCATATGTAAGTAAAAGGCAAACTAATTGGGAAGAGTATTTACCGATAGCAAAATTTGCATATAACAGTGCCAAGCACTCTTCCACTGGATATAGTCCATTTATGTTAATGTATGGGTTTCAGCCCAGAGCTCCTTTTGCAGTAGGACTGCATAAGGAAAAGGTTCAGGCAGCTAAAGACTTTTTGGAGGATATGAACAGTATGTTAAAATTTGCTCAAGAAAATATTAAAAAAGCTCAAAATCGAGCTAGAGCATATGCAGATCCTCACCGAAGAGACATCTCCTTTGAAGAAGGAGAGTTGGTCTATCTTAAGGTGCCTGAACAAACTAAAACTATGAAAAAGGGACAATGTCCAAAGCTTTCACCAAGGTATTGTGGTCCTTTCATAATACTTAAAAGGGTGGGAGAATTGGCTTACAAGCTCCAACTACCTGTTGGTAGTAAAATACATCTAGTTTTTCATGTAAGTAAATTAAGGAAGAAGCTGGGTGATTTGGATAATCTAATCTTAAATGATGATATTGAGGAGCTATTCAATGACCAATCTAATCCACATGAACCAGAAAAAATATTAAATGTTCGTAATAGACGAACAAGGAATACTATTTATCAGGAATGTTTGGTTAAGTGGAAAGATTGTTCAGAAGAAAGCTCAACATGGGAGCGAGTAAGTACTTTAAAGAAAAGGTTTCCCGATTTACAGTTAGACCTTCCAAGTATCGTTTTCGAGGACGAAACCGATTCTTAAGGGGAAGGAAATGTGACATTAATGTGATATTAAAAGTGATATTTAATGTCACGTTAAGGTCATAAATATGGAATGTGACATTAAAGTGACATTAAGGTAAATCTAGGGGAACAAGCACGAGAATGACCGTCCGGGCTCTTGGGCGCCCGAACGGGGTTAAGGGGAGCCTAGAGAGTAAGAGAGTCCAAGAATAGTAGGACTCCAGGAAAGTGGACGGCTGGCAGAGGAATACGGGTGAGAGGTGCTAGCACTTATCTAGGCGTGGTTGGGAGAAGAATCACTCGTGCTCAAGGTTTTTATCGTTTTCTCTCTGTCTTTCCCGAAGCCATCTTTCACTTACAATCAAAATTCAAAAGGAATACCTAGAGCTTCAACAATATTTACTAAAGTCTTAGAGGTAGACTTCGCCTTCTTATTTTGGGGGCACTCTTGATGGCTGAAAAAGTGGTTTTTTTGATGGCAGACAAAGCAGGGACCCTTTGAGTGATCACTATGAGTGACTTTGTGTTTACCTTCTTTCTTCTTACAAAACTCTAAAGATGGTTGATGAGATGTTGCCGCATTGGGTGGTTGCCTCTACTAAAAGCCATAGTATTATGAAAATGTTTTGTATACCTTTTGATTTTTTAAAGCGAACGTAACAGATTGTAGAGTATCTCTCTTTGATAGTCCGGCATCAATCCGAAAGGATATCACATGTAGAGCAGTGCTCAAGGATTGTCCAAGGCTTTTATTTTGTGTAACAAATGTTTCTCTTGTAAAATTGCATCCAAATTGTGATCTTGTAGTAATGACATCATGACATGGGCAAGTTTTTTGCATGAAGGTCAAGGAATAGTTTAGCCTCTAAGAACTTTTAACCCTCTCTTTAGCATGAGTGTTTACTACAATATCAACTCTTGGAATCAAAGCATATGGCAGCATTGTGCCCCCCAGAACATAGACTAGATATGCAATGAAGAAGAACATTGATCCCAAGAAATTTTGCTTGGTCAAGCTCATGTAAGCGAGTTGGATGGTCATCCCAAAAGCATGTAGATAAAACAAGACCAATTATGTAGCCAGAACTTCATAAAGATGTATACAAGACAAATAACTAGACTACCAATTTGACTCTTAACCTTTTAAGAAGAAGGTTATAGTGTAGCAGGAATACTCAATCTTTTCTTTAGACCCAATAAAAACAAAATACCATATGGTTTAGTATATTAAAAACCTTAAAATACTACTAATCATTAGATAATGAGCTTTGAGACTTATGTGTTTCTACAGTTATACTTGGTTATTCACTACTGAAGTGAGTACTACTTTGATATCCATGGATATGCACAGTTGTGATTGATTGTATACTAGTGTAGTAACTACCATCTTGGAAAAATGTACATTGCCAGAACATGGAGTCATAGCAATGTGCTTAGTTACTTAGAAACATGTATGGATAATTATACATTGGTAGTAAATGGAGTAACAACAATGTGTTTGGTTACTTAGAAACATGTATGAAGAACTGTACATTGACAATAGATGTAGTAACAACAATATGTTTGGTTGTTGGAAAACATGTAGTATTGATAGTATGTCTAGTTGCTAGAAAACATGTATTAGTCATTTTGTATGCCGTGTTGGATCTTAACTATGTGCAAGCAAGGTCACTTGCGATGTTTCAAAAGGGGAGTATGTTACCAGAATGAGAAATGAACATAACAATTTAATTAAAATTCACAAAGATTTTTAATTAAAGTGAACTTTAATTCTAGTACCCATAGCTCTTGGCATGGTGACCATTGTATATAGGTAGTGAAGGATTTGGCATTGGGATGCAATGGACAAGTGTATAGGCTATATGGTACAAGGATAGGGCAAAAGGAACAATGTGCATTGTAAAACTTACATTAAATTGAAAGTGTGAACCTTAGAATTGAGTTACACTGGAAGTTTCACCCAATAAGTAACTCACTTAGGACACGAGTTATTAAGCCTTGAGCTAAAGCTTCATTAGTGAGCAGCTCACTTACGATCAATGATCAAGTCATTAATTAGCCCTTAACCAAAAATGTGATTTGATTAAGCAACAGTTGGTTATTCATTTGGAGACCCGATCTTGGCTATTTGGGGCTCTTTTTCTCGCTTCTTCTCTCTCACATCTGGAGCATCCCAAGTTTGGAGACATGGAGCAACAGAAGAAGATGCATGCTTATCGATTTTCATGATGAACAACAAGAGAAGAGTTTTTGGCAGCCATCTGGAGGTGCTGGACAGCTGGGAATATCTCCTTCTTCTCTCATCTCTCTCTTGGGCTGTGCAAGTGTAGTTTTACATCAAGCTAGAAATATGGTTTTCTGTTTACAGCTGATCCATGGTTAGGCTTTGCAGAAATCAGTCATTTTGGGTGTGGAATTGCATATTGAAGACATTCTTACCAAAACCTCCTATTTCTCCCTTGTTTTGGGTTGCCAAATCATCGAAGATTTGGAGCAAACATCAAGGAAAATGTATTCAGACATGTAAGTATGATTTTCCAGCCACTGAAAGCATTAAATCTAGTATCCAATCTGAGGCATCCATGCTGGAGATTAGGATTTATGGACAGCAGACTTACAGTTCTGAATTACTTCAATTTGATAGTGAATTGAAGGTGCATTGGTTGGGGCAAAGGTACAAGGTTACTGGCCAATCAAGTCCGAGGCTGCATTGGCCAAATCAGATTAGTTTGGGATTGAGATTCGTGTGAATTCCTCATTGATTGCAATGTGGTAATAGTGAACCATGGATGCATTTCTCTATGTCATGTTGGTCAACATTGTAGTCATTGCAGCTCTATATGCTTGACGACACTAATAGAGACAAATTCAAAGCTTGTTGGACAAGGTTGGTGAGAGAAACTGGGATATAGTAGTTCGAGCGAATTTGGTCCATTGAAGAGCTAGGCACTCAAGGAATCATTAGCAAAAAGAGTGCTGGTCTAAGACAGCCATGTTGATCACATTGGCAGGTCGCAAGTGGTTTGTGTAAAGATTCATCTCTTTTATTAAAGAAATACTACAAGGGGCACTCACCTTGAGGGTCAATCCCGTGTTGTCTACTGTGCAAGAGTTCTCTAGCTCTTAGGTTCTTTACCCATTTATTTTCTTTGCTGAGTTGAATAGTGTGTGTTCTATAAGTTTATGTTCACTGAGTTGAATAGTGTGTGTTCTATAAGTTTATGTTCACTGCCCTATAGAGCAGATCTGCAGGCCAGTTTCAGCCATTGAGATACAGGATTCCTTTTATTTCACAGTTGAGGATGGTGTTCTTCAAAGGGATAAGGTAGACTTGATAGAGTATGCCAGCTGTAGCAAACTAAGGATCAAAAGCAGTAGCACTCAGTGACCAAAAGTGGTACATTGACCTAGACCTATCCTGTTGCCCTTGGGATGCATGGACGTTTTGGGTACACCATAGAAGACCTCACATAGACGTGTGTGATCCAAGGGACTGGGTTTGGAAAGGCCGCTTCCAGGGTAGGGCTCCAGAGGTTCCTTTTTACTGGTATGTAATCAGGTTCAGAAGAATAATTCAAATGAGCAGGATCACATCAATGGAAGCTCCTACTATTGGCAAACAGCAGCATTTTGATACCTAGAGATCCTTCTTTCTTAAAGAGGTAGATAGAATGCATGGCAAGGTGATTGAGATTGAGGGCAGGAGGCAACAGGCCTGCTTACATACTTGGGAGTCTAGCACCTTCGTTCATCAAGGGATTGTAAAATTTAGCTGCTTAAACAGACTATGTCAACTTGTGTTTTTTCCAACAGTGGAAGTCTCTTTAGTATGGGGGAACAGTGCATTTCCCCCAGTTATAATGTTGGAGGGTTTTGTATCATCTCTCAATCATACATCATGTTTTGTATGCATTCACAAATATTGCAGCAAGATGTAAAAATAGAGCTTATCAACAAATCAATCCTCCAATGGTACAACCTGAAGGTACTAATAATAAGAAATTCTTGTCCGGAATTTATTTTTCACTCACATCAAAGCAAGTCATAAAGATAACAATTCCTTTTTATTGTGAGGCTTATCATTCATCTAGAAGCAAAAGTTGCAAGGTGAGAACAAGCTGAGCAAATGCTGCTCAGTGTCACTCTAGTTGCCTAAAATAGATACACTAAAGAATAGGGGCAATACCAATATTGTATATAACGAAGCTCTGAGTTCATGCCTGCTTTATGTATTGAAGTGCTATTAAGCTCTATTGGAAGTATCATTAATATATGTTCTTCTCTATTGGTCGATTATGGGCAAGGGTGTAAATGCGTTGATGTTTTATCTTTGCACAGATCAATATGATGGGAATAAATTTTTCACATCCATGGACGACTCTATCAAGGTTAATGCTCTGCTCTGTTGTTGTTCCCTTTAGTTCCTGGCATCTGCTTCATGCTTCAACTTTGGACTGTATTTTTGTTTACATCATGGGACTTCTGCAGGCCACACCTTTATTTCTTACCTTGGCTGTTGTGGAGCTTAGTGACATAGCGTTTGCGGTGAGTGAATACCAAATTGAGACTTTTCAAACTTTTGCTTGATGCATTGATGCTTCATGATTTATCCTAAACATAGTCCTGTGTATAAGTTAATATTGATGAGGAGATATTGATATCAATTTAAAAGCAATATAAGTTTGAATCCATAATTAGTGGGACAAGTATTATACGTTTCAATTTGTGAAAACGATGAGATTAGTCCCGACTTCACCTTTCTGAAGCACACCCTTAAAATCAAGAACATCCAGTACACATCAAGTAGCTTCATTCCAAAGCATTAAATTTCCATCACAATCTGCTGCCATACATGGTACCATTACCAACCTACAGGGACTGTTGAAATAACCAAGGGATGCATTGACAGTGGCAATATGTTTCTGTTGTGTTACTTTAGTAACAGTGCAACAGCTTGAAGATGATTGGTCTTTCTTCACACAGCTTCACTTCTCTCATTAAAAAATGCCTTGGAATGTCAAATCTCTTGGCAACTGCAGGTGCTTTGAATGTCTGAAGAAGGTTTTCTGATCATCAAACTGACAGTTCTTTCTGTTAGCCAAAGTTAAGTGTCTGCCTCTTTCCCGTTGGGACAAATGGTAAATATGTACAATTTAGTGATGCAGAAGACTTAGAAATTGATCAGCACATGCAATCCCTATGTTTTGCAAACAGGACAGGACCTTCCTTTCTTGGAGCAGTTCCTGGAGAAACCATCCTGCAACATGGTTGATTTTCCTACATCATGGGAATGGAGACATTGGCAACTCTGTACTTCCTGTGATGTAGTAAAATGTCTCCATTCCCATGATGTAGCAATCATGGGAATGGAGACATTGGCAGTGCTTGAGGCTAGTAGGCTGCAGGAGGTCGCCAGTGACAAGAGCAGATCTCTATGTTTATCAAAACTAGTAGATATGCATTTTAGTAGTGCTTTCTCTTTTTGGAGATCTTTCACCCTCATTTTCTTCTATCTAAGAAATAGCAGTAATTCCTTGCTTCTTGGTATATGAGAAGCTCACTCTTGTCATAATTTGGGAGCATCTAGGAACAAAAAGTTTCTTTTTGGAAACAGATTGGTGATAAGAGTGGCAAGGAATTGACACAATTAGTCTATAGGCTGCATAGGCTGCAGGCGGTTGCCAGCAGTAACAAAGACCAGATCTATGTGTTTATCAAAAATAGTAGATATGCATTTTACTAGTGCTCTCTCTTTTCAGAAATCTTTGCCTTCATTTTCTGAAACAGCAGCAATTTCTTGTTTTTTTTAGTGTCTGAGAAGCTCACTTTTTGATAATTTGGGAGCATCTAAGAACAAAAAGATTCTTTTTGGAAACAGTTTGTTGATAAGAGTGACAAGGAATTTCTTTGAAACTACTTGCCTGTGGTGCAAGAGATTTGGTGTTGTGAGATTAACATTGCAAGGCAGGAGTGCTGTGAGGTAGTGGTATTGGACTTTTCAGAGCTCTTCACTGCAAACCTTTTGATGCCTCAGGTCAAGATCAAAGCTTCTTTACAATGACATACTGAAAGAGCATTCAGCCCAACTAAATAATTTCATCAAGGCAAAAGCTCTCTTGAAAGAAGCTTTCTTAGTACTTATCCAAGGGGGTCTATTTCCATTTGCTCATTTGAAAAACTAGAAGCATTTTTTCTTGGGGAAAAACAAACATATAGGTATGATGATGGCATTTTCTGGAGGGTAAAAAATAGCATCAATAATCCACTCTTTTGAGAACTAGTCTTGGTTAGGATGAAAGTCTTATGGTGGTCAGGAGAAGGAAGCCCAATTAGGATGAAGGTGGCTTGGGATGTTATCGTTTTGCCTAGATGCAAAGGAAGTTTGGAGATCAATGGCTTAAATAGCTAGGACAAAGTCTTATTGTCTAAGCTCATTATTAAGGGGGAGGTTCTTTTCACAAATTGCTTCTGCAGTGGTTTGCACTTTTGGAGATACTAGCTCAGCCACAAAGGCAAAGACTTCACAGCATTAGAGGGGCTAGAGACATGATGGAGAGCATCAGGGAGGTGGTGCCCCGTGAGTGGAGAACTAACACTTCTCTGACACGGATTAGGCTCTTCACAAGACAGGATATCCTTCGTGCAGTGGTAGTCATCAGTGGAGACAGTATGTTTACTTTCCCAATACAGAAGGATGGCAGAATCAAGAGCAGGGAATTGGAATAGTAGGCTCATTGTGATAGGGCTTCGTAGCTAGATCGAGACCTTGAGACAAGCATGATGGATGACCAGAGGCATTGGGCATAAAAAGGAGGCCTCTTTAGATGATATGATGGGAAGCCTGGGGAGTGAATGTGGAGAGATCTATTTTCAGAGACACCCAGGGATGCTCCCTTTTTTGGATATAGCACCAGACAGATGATAATACCAATGAGCAGGATTAGAGTAGTGCTAGTGGCGACAAAGCAGCCCCGCAGGGTGATATCGTAACCAGTACTGTCCACACAGGGTCTTTCCCTGTTGACTACATTTAGTCTTTCTAGAATTCTGGCACCTTCTTCCATTGTTACCTCCATTTAGTCTAGCACTATCACCCTCCTTTTTTTTGCAAGTAAAATGTGGCTGATTATATTACTCAAAAAAACTGATTACAACAGAGTGCTCATGCTCAACAGACTAGTTGGAGCTGATGCAAAGTCACCAATACATCATGTGTACAAGCCTCTCAAGGCGGTCTGGGGGGGATGGGGGCAAGAAGCCATTGGGGGGGGGGGGTATATTGCCAAAACTGGGGATGTTTGCCTGCATCACGAAGAACAGACCCTGGCCGCCCCAAGTGCGCATGAAGTAACCTCGGAGCTCCTGACGAGCCCTGCACTTGCCTTGCACTTGATCCCATCGGCCACAAAGGGAGTGGATGATGGAGATCCAGAGCTCTGCTAAGGTCGCATGTATTGAAAGTCTCTCTCTGCCGAAAGCCTCCTGACACCGCGCCTTCCAGATATGCCATCCAGTATGACTCATTATGATCTCCCATACCTCCGAGCAGTCTACTGTGGGCTCCAGTACCTGGCGGATGGGTAGAGCCTCCAAACCGACCACTGCGCACGACCCTGCCTCGATAATGAATATCGTATCCTGCATCCCAGCCTCATACAAAAGGTGACGGCCCTGGCTGAATGCCTGCCCAACAGAAAGCTCCCCATGAGATGCACCCAAGACTGGGTGCTATATGACGAAGGATGTGGCATGCTCCTCTCCACACGAGCTACCCCTCCTCACATGACCAAAGGCAGTGCTTTGGGGTTTCTAGAGGTTGCTATGTGCAACGCTTACAACCTCCCTCCTAGATCTGGGCAAGCCAACTTCCCACCGCCAAGCCTCCATGTGCCACTAGCCATAAGAAATACGACATTCTCCTCGGCCTCCAGCTATCCCATAGGCGGTGCCAGAAGGTCCGTCGGAAGGGCTCCGTGATGCTCTGCTCCGCCCAGTGCCTGTTACGCGAAGGCGCCCGGTCCATATACCCCTGCATCAGTACATGTCTGCCAATCCTGGCAGTATACTCTAGGAACCTGGGTGGCTTCTTGGTGACCGCAAAGCCGGCCATAGCCACTCTCCTGGATCTCACTCCACCTTATCAAGTGGTCTGCCCTCCCAGATCCAAAGGCGCTACTCCCTAAGCTCCTCCCAAAAAACATAGGGGTCTAGTCGCCATGTCTTTTCCTAAAGGCCCACCACCCGAATCCTCCTCCATGAAAGGGCGGCAATCCCCTCATCCTGCTGCCCTCCGTCAAGGGCCAAACGTCTCCCCTCCTGAATGGTGAAGAAAGTCCCCTGCGGGGTGCCACCCACTCTACCTACCACCTAAAGAGGGATGCTTGTTGGTGAATACCTAGCTGCCCATACCTCCTCGTGCTCTATTGGCTCTCGTATCAGGGGAGCAAGCCACTCTGGAGGTATTGCTGCGTCTATCTCCCTTCTCAACTTCACTCCTCTTTGGCAGCCTGATACTTGCTGCAACACCTCCTCGTCCGCCATTCTGTATACCTCTCGCCATAGTTTTTCCATACGTGAATAAAACGTCAAACGCAAACGCGTATGAAAGTATGAAACGAGTATGATTTAGACCCTAGACCTGAATCATACGTGACCCTAATTTTTTAACATATTCTTAATAAAATATGAGAAAAATACACAACTTTAAGATATGATAAACATGATAAGCATGTGCTAATTTCAAAATAAAAGAACAATGCACAACTCTTGAACTTTGAAGAGTGAGACTCCAGAGTTTGAGTCAATATAGAAGGATTCATGATTCATCATTCAACTTTCAAGGAATTGACATGATACATGATAAATCTGTCATCAAGATTCAAGCCAAGTTGCCCAATGCCAACTGCATAGTAGACTAAAAACTGAAAGGGAACAACCAAAAGCAAAACTGAAAACTGCATAATAGAGTCACATCATATATCATGATTCATGATTCATCTGTCATCAACTAATCTACTCATTATCTTCATCATTCTCAAGAGTGCAATCCTCCTCCTCCTCCTCCTCCTCCTCTTGCTCATCATCATCATCGTCATCATTATCATCCTCATCCCTCTGATGTGGACCAAGAGAACTCGAGCTAGGAGCATCACTAGTGCTTGCCTCGCTCTGTGGCACTGGCAATGAGGCTACGATGTCCTCTTCCTCTCGTATCTGCTACAATGCAAGCAATCTATCATCATCCTTCTCCTTGTTAAGCATGTCCAATGTAACCTCAATCTTTTCATAGCATGATTCCTTAATTTTATTGATAAGACAAAGGTTTGTATGAATATATACAAGCTGCTCAGTATGTTTTGGAAGCAATTTATTCCTTCTCTTTGTTTGAATCAGTGAAAATGTGCTCCAATTTCCCTCACAAGGAGAGGCACAAGATCCTTGTGAGAGTATTCTTAAAGCCAATTGCTGCAATCTAGGTACGCATGGGCCAAATGTCTCCCACCATTTCACACCCTGATGCATTCTTTTCTCATCTCTTGCAAGTGGCCGAGAAAATGCACCTGATTCCGACTTGTACATGTCAAGCTTATCACATAGAACACCTTGCATATCCACATCATATTTTGTGTACCTCTCTATCACTGTCATCCATCCTTCATGCACCTCCTTATCGCTATCAGGATTCTTGGCTCTCCAAACAGGATGCAAAACAAAGGCTGCAGCATGTAAGGGTGAGTGCATCATATCCCATCTGTCAACACAAAGGCCTTTGATTTCTTGCACCCTAGACTCAGTCACTCCTTCCAAGGAATCCATTTTCTCTATCATCCGATCTGTCATCTCATACAAAAGCC
Source organism: Lygodium microphyllum (assembly GCF_053477565.2). Taxonomy (NCBI): domain Eukaryota; kingdom Viridiplantae; phylum Streptophyta; class Polypodiopsida; order Schizaeales; family Lygodiaceae; genus Lygodium; species Lygodium microphyllum. Next base: position 154,702,727 of record NC_141136.1, on the reverse strand, counting down.
CCATCGTGGCCCCTTCTCTATCAGCAAGACGGAGGATTTGAAGAATGGGTGCACAAATCTTAATGATCATCTTGGCATCATTCCAAAAACATGCACCCAAAACAATCTCAGCTACTTCCATTCCCTTTACTGTATGTGAAGCTTTCTTCCTTACCCAGGCATCACTAACAACCATACACCATAAACCATTGTAGCATCTCTCATCCAACAAGTTCACTAATATGATAAACATGTAAGCAAACCGTGTGGTCGATGGCTTCAATAGTTCTTTTTTACTGAATTGGCGATACAATGCCAATATTGTATGCTTGCGTGTAACAAATGTGACAACTTTATTTGCTTTAGCCAACACAGGGGCAATCCAAGCAGGCTTCCCAATATCTTCTAACAGAAGATCCAAGCAATGGCATGTACATCTAGTAAAAAAAAATATTAGGCAACTCCTGCTTTGTTTGAATCACCTACTCTCACGCAGTTAGCTGCATTGTCCATACATACCTGCACCACATAATCTGGGCCAATATCAAGGATCACATCTTTCAAGATACCAAAGATAAACTCCCTAGACTTGTATTCACCACTAGTATCAACAGCTTTTAAAAACACTCAACCATAAATAGATGTACCCATAACATTTATAATAGGCCTACGCCTTGCATCTGACCATCCATCACAGACAATGCTACATCCATATCTCTTCCACTTCTCCCTAATGTCAAGCAATTCACGGTCAATGCATTTGACCTCCTCCACAAGGTCCTTCGTGTGTAGACTGTTATACGAAGGTGGTTTGTAGCTCAGACCCACTTGCCCAACTGCCTTTAGCATGCCAAGAAAATATGGGCTCTTTGCTTTCCAAAATGGAATATCCTGTGCATAGAAGAAGCGACGAACAGCAATATCTGCCTCCTTTCTTGCTTGCAAATCCCATGCTTTTGCTAAAGCACCCTGTGATTTGGCCACTTTCTTTTTTTTGCTCACATGCTCTTGAGAGCTTGATTGTCCAGGCTGCCCAACAGTGACACTTACATCTACATTGCCAGAGCCACATCCACTGACATGAGAAGCATCTCCCAAATCAGATACAGCTGCATCAATGTTTGTTGTGGACCCTTGCCCTCCAACACCCACATGCAATCTACGACATATATCCTTTGCACTTTGTGGTGCAACAGTGCATTTTTCCACACCAAGCCCTGACAATCCCAAAATATGTACCCTTATGCGTAGTAGGCCACCATCCCAAGTGTGTCCACAATATTTGCATTTACATGTATTCTGCCCTTTTTCAACTGTTTTGACAACAGTAACATGATCCCATTCAGCTTTCCGCTTTCTTCCCATATTCAAAAGTTAAAATCTGATACAAATTTAATGAAGACACGAGTCATAAGTCATGACATAATAGTAATTTTGCTGTGACCCACTGACCAATCACCAATCTGAATTCTGCAGTGCTCTGGAGTCTGGACTCTGGAGTCTGCACTATGCAGTCTTTGAACTTGAAGTTTAAACTTTGAAGGCTGAAGCCTGAAGGCTGAGAGAGAGAGAGCTCTCAGCTCAGAGCCTCAGAGGCTTAGATAACCTCACACTGCACAGAACTTACAAACTGAGAGAGAGGCCTGTAATCTTCTCTTGAATCTTCAGACTTCAATGTTCCAACTTCCAAGTTCCAACGGACCAGTGGCAACAACTTCAGTCTTCAAACTTCATATTCCAAAGGTTCAAAGTTCAAACTTCAGACTTCAGACTCCAGAGTTTAAACTTCAGAGTCCAGAGTCCAGACTTCAGGCTTCAGCTTTCAAATTTCAGAACTTAATTTTCAGCCACTGTGCAGTGGCCAGTTACTGCAGTAAGCAGTGTGCAGTGTGCACTGTAGTCCCAGGTTCCAGTCTCCAGGTTTGTAACCTCGAATCTCAATATTCAGCCTTCAGGTCTGTAGACTGTGAAGTTGTGAACAGTGAAGAGTCTGGACTTTGAAGACTCACTGCAGTCTGCACTGCTCAGTGCTCACAGGCTGAAGCCTGTGAGAGAGAGAGAGAGAGAGAGAGAGAGAGAGAGAGAGAGAGAGAGAGAGAGAGAGATCTTACCTGATGATCAAAAAGTTTGGGGCAGCAGTATTTCCAAGTAGAGAGCTGTGTTTCCCACAGTTTGTGGAGTTCCTCAGGCTGAGTTTAGTCATTTTCAGTCACGATTCCTCAGGAGTGTGTGTTTCAGACTGCCTGGATCCAGGGAAAGAGTCGGCAGATAAAGGCGACCACATTCTATATGCTTTTGTGTAAAGTTGTCAACATTTTTAAATTAAAAAAACGTCTAGTCTGATATGGGGTTTTCAGACGTCTGTTTTTCAGACGTTTACAGACGTCTGAAATTCATTTCAGACGCGTCTGAAGACAACTATGCCTCCCGCCATGTCTTGATGGTACAAGCCATGCCGGCCTCCCACCCAGCCCACTGGATGTGGGGGCTCTGGATTAGGGCCTTACGGAGGCCCTGCCATACGCGGAGTAAGCTGCAAAGGAAAGGTGATCTGTGAGGGGGAGGGGGGTGATCTGGGCTGACGTGAAGATCCATCTCAGGGACGGCCTCCACTCCATGCCAAGCGTCGGTCTACACTCCTGAAGGCCCTCCTGCAATAAGACCTTCCAGGTTTGCCCGCCTGGTGTGAGACCGTGGACAACTAGCTTGCCCAAGAGGGCCAACCTCTAATACTCTGGGTCTATGATCCCAAGCCTTCCCTCTGACCTATGTCGTATGATGGTCACCCACGCCACCTTGGCCCTAGAATCCCTGGAACTATTAGACCCTGACTAAAAGAAATTCTGCACTAGGCGCGAAGCTGCACTACGCACAACAAGGAGAAGCACCAACATGACGCGATGTACCAGGCCGTCACTAGGAGAACCTGGTTAATCACCAGGGCTTATCTGGCTAGTGAGAGGTGAACTGTGCTCGAGTAGGTCAGTTCCTCCGAATAGAATCCAGGACAAGAAGAAACTGTTGGGTAGGAGTGATGTTGAACCCTAGGTACCGGACGGTCTGGCCTTTGCTCACCCATCTAAATTCCTGGTAGATGCCCCACTCCGTACTGGAGTCCGGGTCTGTGAGTAAACCAACCAACTTTCGCCAGTTGATTTTCGCTCCTGCTGTAGAGCAAAACACGTCAAGAGCCAGCCTCACTCTCTCTAGCATCAACTCATCGTCCTCTATGTAGAGGGTTGTATCATCTGCGTACTCTGAGTCTAACAACTCAATCTCCTCTCTCACTTGAAGTTGGAGGCTGCTCATACGTGACCTGAGAAAGTGAGACATCGCCTTTGCCTTTCCGAAGAGTAGAAACAGGTATGGGGCTAGGGGGTAGCCTTCTCAAACCGATCTTTCCAGCCGAAACTCCTCCCCTCGCCTTTTGCCTATGGTGCCCTCTAGGAAATCCCAGTCCACCTTGTCATAAGGTTTCTCGAAATCCAAGAGTAGTACTGCTAGTCTTTGCCCATTGTGATGAGCCCACTCTGTTGCCTCAAAGAAGGTAAATACATTGTCTAGGATGCTCCTATCCTGGACAAAGCCTGTCTGTGTGTCATGGATGATATCTAGAAGCACGGAGCGTAGTCACCTACCAATCCTCTTTGCCAATGCCTTGTAGGCCACTAACAATAAGGTAATCGTTCTCCACTGGGAAAGCTCCAACCGGTCTCCCCCTTTGGGGAGAAGACTGATAAGGCCTGCCGAGAGACTCCCTGGCATCTGTCGTGAAGTGAAAATCTCCTGTAAGGGCATTAGTAGGGGGTCCTTCACTACTTTCTAGTAGGTAATGAAGAAGGCCTTAGAGAGGCCATCCTCCCACGAGCATTTTTGCCCATCCTGTGTATGAAAAGTCTCCTCTAGTTCCTTCTCTGTGAAGGGGCCTAGGAGGGAGCGCCCCATCTCCTCTGTGATGAGGGAGGGATGTGATCCCATACCTGTTGTCTACATCTCTGTCCTCTAGCTGAAGCTGTCTCCTGGTGGAAAAGGTGCGTGTAATAGTTGGTTGGAATCTCCATCACCTCGTCTGGGCTAGAACGGGTTTTGCCATAGTGATCCGGAAGGCTACGTATTTGCTCTCCTGCGGTGCGGGGCTGGTACACTTGGAAGAACTCCTTGCACATCGTGTTCCCCTTCCGTGCCCAGAAGGCTGCTGAGGTTCAGAAAGAGAACTCGGAGCATCTGTCATCTAGGCCGGCAATGGCTGCTCGCACGTACACCTTCTATGCGTGGAGGGTGGGATCCCCTAGTGCCTCCTGCAATAATCTCTATGCGGATGCCAAGTCTCGCCGAAGTGCTATCTCCTCCTCCAAGCACTGCTGCCTGGCCTGTATGGCTACATCTTGGCAGATTCTGCCCGACTCGGCTAGGACCTCTGCAACCTCCTTTGATATCCGGTCCCTCCTGTCCCACTCTCTGGTCCAAATCTGCTCTATCTGTCTCCATAGTTGTCAGGTACGAAAAGTACGGTACGATAAAATATGGTACTAAATGATACCTTAAGATTTTATAAGGTACGGTACGATATTAGTACGAAAAGAAAATTAACTTCATTATTTTGAACTATAGATGATAGAACAGATGTTTAAAGTCTAAATAGCAATGCTATTGGAGTATATAAGATGAATACTTGAGGGTAATACGCCAAAGCCTCTATGGCATATGCTGCATGCGCAACATGTGCTACAACTTACAAGTACATACATAGGAGTGGATACATCATACATGAATGATCATACAAATAAGAGGCATGTATGCTTGAGAGAGAGAGAGAGAGAGAGAGAGAGATGAAATGACATGAGATGCTTTATTAACGTCTACAAGAGGCCAAAATAACCTATGAGACCAACAGTTACCAAACAAACCACCAAAGGTTTTGGGAAAAGATTTATGAATTTTGTTATGGTTTTGTTTGGCATTGCTAAGGCTAAAGTAGCTACCGATGTTACATTCACTAATTCGTGTACTCTCAGAAGGTACATTAGGCCAAGCTATCCTCTAGCCTAGTTTTATTAGCAATGTGTACTAATGCTTTGGGTTTGGGTGGTGCAAAATGAGCTGTGAACAAAGGTAAAATCAATAGGATTAAGCTACTTTATGATGCTTAAATGGTGCTGAATTTATTTATTGATGACACTAATATATTGTGAAAGATGATGGGACATCAATTAGAAACGTTTGGAACTGCTTGAATATCTTATGTATGGCCTTTGGGTCTAGGATAAATCATAACAAAACATGTATGAGGATTCTAATCAAGCTTCCACCCCCTTTCTTGGTTGATCGATCAAGGCTACAAAATCACCACCACCACCACAACAACAACAGTCAACAACCCAAACCACCACCAACAACAACCACGCTAAAAAAAAAAAGTGATTGTTTTTTGTACGAATTCGTATGGTGCGGTACGGTATGAACCGTATAGTACGAACCAGCTCGTACTACGTACGAGTGCAACTATGTCTGTCTCGTCATCTCCTCCCTCTTATAGATCGAGTTAGGGATTTGACAGGATTGTGTGTCTAGGGCGGATGTTGGGGGATCAAGTGTCAGGAGAACCAGGCAATGATCGGATAGTGTGATGCCTGCGAACTACTCAATCTAGCCTCCACGAGAGCCTCCCCACTCTCCCACATAAAACCTGTCCAACCGCTGCAACAGGACTCCACCTAGTTGCCTGTATTCCCAAGAGAAGTCCAACGACCTCTCCCTCCTGTGGAAGGCTGGGTCTCTCCAAGCATCATGTGCTCCGACTGCAAGCAAAAGGACCTTTCATGCCTCGTGCTCCTCCCCAGCCATGCCCTGGTAGTTTCTGCCTCTCGCTCTAATGGTCCTCCAAGGCCTCTAGGTTGTTGAAATCTCCTCCAACGATCTAGGAGTCCACCTCTAGGAGTCCATCTGTGATCTCCACCCAGAACCTGCTACGTGCCCTAACCTCCTCCGTAGGGGCATAGACGTTGAGAACTCCAATGCACGAGTCCCCAATATCCAATTTGATCCATAGAACCCTTCCTGCCACTATCGTTCCGTGGTCTCGTACACAGGCAGTGAGACTCGGGCCAATAGAGGTGCATACGCCTCCACTCCTGCTGTGGGCACCTATGGCATGTTCCCAGTAAGTGTGTGAGCTGCTCGGAAGTAGCTTCCCAACCTGCTGGGCCTAGGTGGGGATGAGCTTGTGCTCCTTCAGAAGCAAGATGTTGATCCGTACGGCAAGGGCAGGTTGCAACTCCTGCCGAACAATCAACTTCTTGGAACCACGTGCCCCACTGTAGTTGAGACTATTCATATTCCAGGATGCAAGGTGTAAGCTCATGGGGAAACTTGTGACTGACTGAACGGGCATCTGTTCGGTTTGGATGCTGCTGATGAGGAGAAGAAACTGTGAGGCATGCAAGTTCGCTTTGCCGCCGGTCTAGATGGTGAACCCCAGTCCCCCATGGTGGCCCTCCGCCGGACCATAGGGGTGATAGATGTTCCAGGTGGTACTATCAATGCATCTATCAGCCATGTTGAGAGTCGCAACTCTGTACACTGGTAGAAACGGGCCATCTGTGCTGAGGGCCAATCGATCATGTCCCTCGGAGCTCTCCACTGTGGAGTGGCTCGAAAGATATGCCCAAGTGTGGGACCTCGGCACGAGTCCACTAGTTAATGTCCATCATGCAACCAGGCCACTGTTGTGCAAATAGTGCTAATCCTTCATCTCCCATATACTAGGAGCTGTAATCTGCCAGTTGACTCTTCAACTCCTCCTCAATCTGTGTAGTCGTCCACTCCCCTAAGTAGGACTGAAGAAAAAAGGCGTAGTTTGGTCCATCCGGTGGTGCTAGTAGATGGACCTTGCCCCTCCTTGACTTACGAACCACGAAGATCCCCACCTTTGGAGGTAGTGGGAATTCTCCGCGCTCCGCAACTCTCATGCAAAACCATGGGCCACTGCGGAAGAACTCTTGTGGCAACAGCTATGCCTGTCTTGGGAAGGTGTAGCGGGTGGCAGGGGCAGATGAGTTGGTGGCTGTGTGGGAGTGGGAAGATTGCTGGTGTGCGGAGGAGATAGGGGTGTGTGGCTCATCACCTCCTGTCGGAGGAGAGGGGGTGGGTCTAGGGGGGATCACCTGAACCGGGTGGGGATCAGGGGGGGTGCTTGGTAGGGGGGGTGGGTGGAGGATGTGGGGGTTGTGGTCCTGGCAGGTGGGACGATAAGGGGGGCTCTGAAGTGCTCTACCGAGAGAGCGTTGCTCGCCCGCCTGCACCCTGCTAACGAGGTTGAGTCTGAGGAGTTAGTTGCGCCCCCCCCTGCCGTCTCTCTCTCTGTCGTCTCTGGATCCATCTGCAGGTTTGTTGGCAGAGCTGCCTTGGCTCCGAAACGTGTACAAACTGTTGCTTGATGCCCAAAGTTGTGGCAGCGCAGGCACTGCCTTGGTTGCCCGGTCACAATGACCTGCTGCCTAAAGGAGTGCTCACCTGCCTCAATCTCTAGAAACTGTGGGATATTCTTGACCTCTTTCATTGCCACGTGTACCTTTGGGACTCTTGCTGCTGTCACTGCATCCGCAAAAGACGCGGGAAGGACTGTACCGTAGAGCCCTCCAAAGTCTTCCACCAACTGGCGATACTCAATCGCCAAGCCGGGGAAAAGAAGGGTGACTGGGTGCCGAAGAAACGTGTTGTGGAGTGCAAAACCCTCCACAGTAAAGCCACTGTGCCAAGGGACCATGTATACGACCCGCTTTGTGGACGCATATGGTGAACAGGCGAGTAACTCGCGAGCTGTGTCCGCCGAGCTGAGCCGGGGAACCATGAAGATCCCTCGGCCCAATAGGACTGTCTCCACAATTTGTGTTGTGCCGATGCGTAGCGTGGAGTGAAGCCAATTCCAAAGTTGGGCCTTGGCTAGGGAATGTCCTACTACTTGACCATAAATCGCTGTTTCCATTAGCTCCAGCTCCTTAGCTCGGAGACGGCTAAGAGCTTCTCCTCAGAGAGGACTTTGGGCAAGGTGTTTGACTGGGGGGCACTCGTTGAGTGCTTGAGCGTCTGACCAGAGGTTTCCATTGTGCATTCCTTCTGAGAGAACCTACCTATCACGCTGTTGTGCTACTGGAGGGGGAAGTTGTTGCAGGGGGAGGGAGCAACTGGAGGCGGGGGATGCCGATGGCCGCCGG